>NC_052351.1:35409293-35570504 GCF_009727055.1 Benincasa hispida | reverse complement strand
AGATCCTCAGTGTCGCCATCTGTCACCATAGCTAGGATTTTCGTGAAACCCAGATAGCGATCAGGCAGGTTCTTAACCCTCCCACTGCGTTGAGGTTCCCTCAACTCTTGTGGTGGAGCCAACCTACCAGATGAACTATCATCAACAATTCTAGTTGATGAATCAGGTTCTTCAACCACTCTTGTTGAAATTTCAGTAGTTTCTTTGGAAAGCTCACTTAACACGACTTTACTACGTGGACAATGCTCCCTGATATGATCCTCCTCCAGGAAAGTGGCATTCGTGGAAACAAACACCTTGTTTTCGGACGAATCATAAAAGTAACCTCCTCGTGTACCTTTGAGGTAGCGTACAAAGAGGCACAACCTCGATTGTGATTCCAACTTCTTGGGATTTTCCTCAAGCACATGTGCTGAGCAACCCCATATGCGGAAGTGACATAAACTAGCTTTACGCCAGTTCCACAACTCTAAAGGTGTTCTTGCAACACTCTTAGAAGGAACACTGTTGAGAATGTGTACCGCAGTCCCCACTGCAAAACCCCAAAATGAGTCCTGTAAGGAAGCGTAACTCATCATTCAATGAACCGTGTCCATCAAGGTTCTGAAGAAATTCGTTGGCATTTAGATTGAGTTACAACAGATTTAAACATCTCTATGTTATGGAGGGAACTTACAGCTAAATGTCTTAGCAGATACAAATTATTTTCTAGTTTAGCTGTACAAATTTCAACACCATCCTTACGAATAAACACTTTATTCAATTTAAAAGAAATAGTGTAATTGTATTGTACGTACACTTTACAGAAATAAGGTTCCTTTATAGTTTAGGAACTACAAAGACATCTTTTAATATAAGAAACCTATTCTATAAAGTAAATTGGATGTCTTTTACTGCCACAACTGAGATGATGTGCCCGGTATCTACTCGTAATGTCATTTCTCCAGCCTCCAACTATCGCTAGGATCTAATCCCCTTTTTCTGCCTTGGCCTTAGCCTTGGCAGCCTTCTTTTCCTCCAGATAACGAGGACAGTTTTTCTTCCAGTGTTCTTCCTGGTTACAGTGGAAACATTTTCCTTTTCCAATTGGCAATGGACGCTTCTTCTGGGCGACAGGTGGAGGGTTAGCAGGCGTATTCCCTTTCCCTTTACCACCATTCTTCTTCTTCCCCTTTTCAGAGTTAGAAGTTGAAGGTGCAGACTTTGTTCCTGAGTTCGAACCTTGACAGAACTTTTTAGAGGATGAGACAACATTTACTTCACCTCTCTTTTTCTCCTTACTTTTCAGCAAGGATTGGTATATCTGTAACTTTTTGAAGAGAGTGGTAAGGGAGTAGTCCACTTTATTAAGAATCGTATTGCTAACAAAGTGGAAGAAGCTCTCCGGTAATGAATGCAGGATAATACTAACCTGACTGCCCTCATCGATTTTAGACCCATTCATCTCCACCACGTTTTAAGTGGACCATCATTTTCAGCACGTGTTCATAAACAGAGGTGCCTTCCTCCATTTTGGAGCTGAAGATGCGTTTCAGAGCCTCATGCTTGAGCCTGTCTCTTATACACATCTAGATGTGTATAAGAGACAGGCATTAGGCTATCGCATTTTCCGCTCCCATTTACTATGAACATTCTCTCCATCCACCTTGATATTGACCTACCCAAACACTGTCTCTTATACACATCTAGATGTGTATAAGAGACAGGGATTATCCCTGCAATCTAGGGTTTATCCTTGCGATCCAGACAAATGCGTGAGAAGAAGCTTGAGAGTTCTTCACCTCCTTCATCCATTCCGAGTGACGACCGGAACCTTCGACCGGAGCCTTCGACTAGAGCTAGATCTCGGGAGAGTCAACTCTAACGCCCATCTATGGCACCACCGGCAGCCTTGACGCACATCCATTAGAAGCAAGTCTTTGCTTTCAGCTGGTCATTTTATTTTCCTTTCTTTTCTTATATTGTATTGTATACATTTTGTGATTAAGGAATTAATACAATTTGTTTTCAATGCATTTCTCTGTTTCCTTCAACTTCATCTCCATCTTCTTTGCTTAGCATCTTTACTTTCATTGCAATACTTAGTGAGATTTCCTAGGTATCACACACTTAGTCATGTAGATTAGGGATATGAAGCATGTAGTAGCCCACCGAGAGGTGTGCGTTGCGTGAGTGTGTGGGTAACCTTATTTGTTAGTGTGAAGCTGTAGGACGCTTGTCCATGAGTAGAGTCAGCAACAACTAACTGCCCGGGAGGGTAAGTGGTTAGTCGCATTAAGCAAAGTATGCATTGTTCACTAAGAATAGGAATAATCTTAGGTCAGCAAAGTTCATGCGGTTACCTTGTCCTATGAGTGCTTCATTCATCATTTAGGCATACTTGGGAGAGTAGTCTAAAACCCAAATCTAAGACTCAGAAGAGCGGATTGGAACGCATAGGCAAGAATGGGAAACTAAGGGATAAGCTCCGTTTGCTATCACACAGCTTATGCGCCCTACAGATAGGATATTGCATGCGTTGAGGAAGTAGTATAAGGAGTTATGCGGCAACCATGTTCATGCGGCGAGAGCTAGTGAGCGGGTTATGGAGGTCTAAGTAGGCATAGGCTTCTCGGCAATATCGCTGATACATCGCATACGTCCTAGAGTTAGGTTCACGTATGTGTGGCATGATTGCATGGCTTGCGTTGACTAAGGTTGCCCTTGCGGTCACTCTTAAGGGCTGTAAATGAAAACATCTCCGTATTTTAGCTATTTTTCCCATTTATTTATTTCATGTCAAGAATTTTCGTGTCTCTACCTCTCATGCATATTCTCATTGCGTTGTCTGTTAGTTAGGAGTAAGAGTAGTGTTAACTTAGAAACCCCTCCATCATTCTTTTATTCAACCGCTGCATGCACAATCACCACATTCATTTTGCTACAAGTTCCTGAGTTCGACTTCGGATCACCCGAGAAACTTGTGTTCGCGTTATACTTGGTGTGAGCGCAAGAAAACTTGTGACAAGATGCATGGTCATCACATACATTGTAACGCATAATTCATTTCCAACGCATGACCATCGACGCCTGACTATCAACGCCATATCTTAAGAACATGCATCGCATACTGCGTTCAAGGGTTTAGTGTTGAATAATTTGAACTTCTAATTTCCCGTTCATCACCGCCCGAACATTTCGAGTAGCGTTCTGAGGTGGAATAGGAGGACATTCCTTCGTAAGGAAAAACTTGAAGATCCTCCCGATGCCATGAGTTATCATCGTGAAGCATATGATTCCAAACGTTGAATAGTCGAGGCCATTCAGTTTTTTCGAGGTAAATTGATGGGTCGAAGCCATAAACATTGCTGAAAAAAAAAACTAATAACCTTTTATAAGACTTTGCATAAACCACATTTTAACTAACTAATTAATTTTTAGCAAAACAGATTCCAAGTACTCTAAGTGGAAAAGATTTTTATTTTGGCAATGGATACCCCAGCTGAGGCAAGGACAAAAACACCACCAGTGGGGTGATCGGATGGCCCTTCACTGGGATGAGACAATCTCAATCATTAGACATCACCAACTCTTGGAACTAAATCTAATAGCCACCGTTTGTTTGGTCCAAAATAGTTAACCCTTAACAATACTGTGTAAGTGTAACTCCTCGTTTTCGGCCTCAGAGTCCTGCCCTAATGCGTTCACCGTAGGGAAAAGACGGATTAGGACAAGAGACTAAGTAACCTTATCCTCTTACAGGAGATCAAATAAAGAAATGTGCAAAAAAGTCATCCTATAGGGGGCACTCCCAGGGTGCCACAAGGCGATGTGCAAAAACTTTATTCAATCCAACGAGGGAGACTGAGGGATATGCTGTCGCACTTCCTGCTCCCACTTACTATGAACACTCTCTTCATCCACCTTGATATTGACCTACCCAAACAACATCCGTTGGGGTGACATGCCAAAGGTGCCTCGAGGCCGAGGGTAGATCTCACGATGTGGACTATGAGGGAGAAATGCGAAAGATGAAAATGAGGTATCAAATGCTCTAAGAACCTCCCACTAAATGTTTTACCTAGAGGTTTATTAACCTAGACAATCTGGCTACTGATTATGATCTAAGTCATTTATAAAGTTTGCTTAAAAACAACTTTTGTCTTTGAAAAAAAAAATAAATCCAAGTAGTCACATTAAACTCTTTAATGGACTGGCCTTAGTTTGTATGCATGCATCAAATCTATCTAAATTATCTTTCCAGGTAGGTTCCCAGGTAGGGGTGTTCCATTGCTGTCATCTTAAATACCCTAGCCTAGACAGAACCTGCCTTCGACAAAAGGTCTACTATAGATAGACTTGCTACATATTAATCTTTTACTAATTATTTTAGTTCATTTAATTTTATAACCATTTATAAAATAAACAACTAAAACACTCATCCCACATAACGAAGTATTTATAATGCTTATAAATATAATGTTAAAAAGAAATAAAAATTAATAAAGCATACATAAATATAACCCTTATATTATATGATGCATGAACATGCATTTATGTAAATTAAAAACATGCTTCTCTAAATTATAAAACTTATAATAAAGAGAATATGCATGACCTAAGATGGGATTTATTTATATGTGCATACCATATGACATATTAAAAACATACATCGCATGTAATAAATAAATAAAGGATTAATGAACCGGGATGAGCCTTTACAAAACCAGAATGAAATAACCCTATCTATTACACTTTTCATCGAGCAAACCGGTTCACGAACGAATCGGGTCTTGAACCGCCAGGAGGACTCCATCGTGTAGTAAATGTCATAGGTAGACGATCGTTCAGCGCGCACTAGACGATAGGAGCAAAATTAAACAATCGCCTAGACGATAACGAGGCAACAAAGCCCGATCATCTATGCGATCGCTTAACACAATGACAGGTAAACGATTTACCTTGCGTTACTAAAAAATCGTTTAATTAGTTACTAAGCGATGAAGCTTGCTGACCAAAACGATCGTCTAGTGCGATCACTTAACGCAACGTCAGATAAACGATTTACCATGTGTTACTGAGCGATCGTTTAGTCAGTTACTAAACAATGAAGCTTGTTGACCAAAAACGATCGCCTATGCAATCATTTAACGCGGCGTCAGGTAAACAATTTACCTTGCATTACTAAGTGATCATTTAGTCAGTTACTAAGCGATGAAGCTTGCTGACCTAAACGATCGTCCAGTGCGGGGGCACGTTAAGGGATACATATCACATCGTCTACATGACCTGATACTCAGTGATCGCGTAACTGATCTTTAACACATCGCTTACCCGATCAACCCTTGATCGCTTACCCGATCGTCTACATAATGTGATCATCAGCAATCGCATACCCCATCGACTGCACGATGCGATCAACACTTGATCACATACCCCATCGTTTAACCGATGCGATCAATAGCGATCGCGTACTCCATCGTCTAACCGATGCGATCATCAGCGATCGCGCATCATCTAACCGATGCAATCAACAGCGATCGCGTACTCCATCGTCTAACTGATGCAATCAACACTTGATTGCATTCCCCATCGTCTGCACGATGCGATCAACACTTGATCACATACCTTCCTCGAAAAACCACAATTCTTGCTCCGATCTTCTTTATGAACAATTCAAAACTCAAACAGACTTTGAATACAGACTCGATAATGATTATTAATGCCCAAAAACGCAGGGGCCTTTACAAATAACCGCAAATATAAAAGAATTAAAACAAACTGAGCTAATATCCATGAAAACATCCATAAATCTGCACATCCACAGTAATTTAACGATTAAACAGTGTAGAAATGCACCCACCAAGAATGTATTTGCAATTCTTTTGCAGCAATGAATTGGAATATCAAAAAATCGAGTGCTAATTGAAGGAACTCTTGTTCAAGAGTACCTACAAGCAGAAGCAAATCTTTCCAATTCATTGTGACAGAATTATCACATATACATTCAAACATACTTTCATAATGCAAAAGGCATCAAGAAATCATACAAGATGAAGATTTCTTCTTCACAGCGAGTCTAAAGCCCAACCGTCTACCTCAAACAGTCACCACTCGAACAGAAGGAAATGGAGAAGACAACACCACTTAAAGCCCTCAGTATTCTTGGAGTGAGAATCCAAAGTGAGGGCTTTGTTCGGATTTGGTAGAGGGAAGGAGGAAGAGCGACCGTACACAACGATCAAGCAAGTAGGAGATGCGGTCGTCTATCTGATGGCGGTAGATTGGAGGTTAATTTTACTCGACAACCAAAATCCCATGGACGCGGTATGCGATGCATGTTCCTAAGATCTGCGTTGATAGTCATGCGTCGGAATGAAAAATGCGTTAACGAATGTATGCGATGACCATGCGTCCTGCCACAAGTTTTCTTGTGCTGGAACCAAGTATAATTCCAACGCAAGTTTCTTTGAGTAATCCGAGGTCGAACACAAGGACTTGTAACTATATATTTGCGGTGATAGTGCATGCGGCGGTTTAAATAGAAGAATGAAGGGAAATGTTGCTAAATTAATCCTACTCCTACCCTATCTAACAAGACAACGAAAATGAGAATATGCATGAAAGGTAGAGATAAGAACAACCTTGACATGAAATAAATGTATGAGAAAATTAGATAAAATGTGGAGATGTTTTTCATTGCAACCCTTAAAAGTGACTACGAGGGCAACCCTAGTCAACACAAGCCAATGCGATCATGCAACACACATACAATAGTAAACACCTCTCGGTGCAAATGCTACGGCTTCTATTGCTAGAACACATGCGATATATGCGCTAAGTCTATAGGGCTACACATAAACCTCTATTCCTATTTATGCAATGACAAAATGACATCCACACAAATATGCAACCACATAATATCATACCTATTCCTAAGGTGCATGCGATGCAGTGTTGACAACAGAGCTTTATCTCTAAGCCCTATCTCTTGCTTATGCGATCTAATCTCATCTCGAGTCTAGATTCTAAACCTAGCTTTCTCGAGTCATTAGTTCTTTTCTATAGACTCTCTCTCGGTAGCTCTAAAGTGGTGTTGGGCACAACATAAAGCAAGACAAACGCATGAACTTGGTTGACGGCGATGTTGTTACTATCCCTAGTGAACAACGCATACCTTGCTTAATGCGTCCAACCACTTACCTTCCTTGCCAGTTGATTGTTTGCTGACTTTACTCATAGACAAGCAATGCGTTAGCCTATAAATAGGTGTGCAGCAGCTTCACACTAAGCAAATAAGGTTACTCCACACACTCTCGCAACGTAAACCTCTTGGTGGGTTGCTACATATTTCATATTCCTAATCCACATGACTAAGTATGTAATACCCAAGCACTCCACTAAGTGTTGCAATGAAAGTAAAGATGCTAAGCAAAAGAAGATGGAGATGAAGTTGAAGGAAAACAGAGAAGTGCATTTGAATAATAAGATTTGTATTAATTCCTTAATTCAAAATGTCATACAATACAATATGAAAAAGGAAGGAAAAAGAAATAACCGCTGGAAGCAAAATTTGCTTCCAGCAGAATGTGCGTCAAGGCTGCCGGTTGGTGCCATGGATGAGCGAAGAAGCTGACTTTCTCGAGATCTATCTCCAGTCGAAGGCTCCGGTCTGTCACTTCGGAATGGATGAAAGAGGTGAAGAACTCTCAGCGTCTTCTCACGTATTTTGTCTGGATCACAAGGATCCGCTCTAGGCGAACCTCAGACGAAAACCCTGGATAAAATGAATTTTAGCTCATCGCTTCTGTTTATAGAACTTGGATCGTCAACAACATTAATTGGACTGCTCTGAGTCTGACGTTCGGCGCGTTCGTCCTTTCTGAACCTTTGCCACTAACGGCGTGGTAGGTTAAATGTCAACATCAGTTTTTGGATTTTCTCGAGGTAGATGCGTTGATGCGTTCATTCCACCTACCTTGCGTTGATCCATTAGTTTGTGTTATCGCGTAGCCACAATCATTCAATGGTTGCATTCGCTTAATACCGCAACTCTACACGATGATCGCAATCGCTTAACGAGCGCAACTTCCATGCGATGGACGCATACGACTGATTACTGCAACATCCATACGTTGATCGATGTGTTTGCCTCTGTGATGGAGTGTTTCTCCACATGCGGTCGTCTATGCGGTGGTTCGATTTTCGGATAGAGTGTTTCTCCATATGCGGTCGTCTATGCGGTGGTTTGGTTTCCGCGGTTGCATTCATTTCCTGCATTAGCTACAAAAATAGAACATTGAACGCATAATTAACGCGAAGTAACGGGTTAGCTAAGATTCATCATGCTGATCGACGCAAACTCTTTTTCTCATGAATTCATATCATGATCGACGCAATTTATGCCTAACAACCTTCATAATTCTAAGTAAAAGGCCTAAGATGACATGCATTTCTGCATGTCATCACTATCGCATAGACAATATGCTTGATCGTTTAGGTGAAGTATACAATCGTGTAATAAAAGTAAGCGATTGTCTATACGATCATGTAGGAAAAGGTAAACGGTCGTCTAAACGATCGTGTAGGAAAAGGGTGAGTGATCGTCCAAAACGATCGCGTAGGAAAAACTAAGCGATCGTCTATACGATCATTTAGTAAATATTAGGAGCTAAATGATCGCTTAGGACAAAGGTAAACGATCGTTTAGGTAATAGCGCGCGACGATGTAATCGGTATGCGATCGCTTAGAAATATCGTATATGTAAGTGATCGTGCAGTCCCTATCGTGTAGGCACTGATTTTCTAAATGATGACACTATCTTTTTCACAATACCCGCGCACACCAAGATCAACACACCATCTGCTATTTATAATGCACTCATACGTTATTTAGAACGAAGAGATGCCTTCCCATTTCCTTTATAACCATCCAATGAATGTGATCTTATCACATTCATAACTTATAAATTAATATCAAATATTAATTATAATATTTTTCCTCTACTAGATATAAATCATATTTATATCCAATTTCCTCCAAACTAATGTATTTCATACATAAAGTTAATTATATCATATTTAATTAACTCATTCAATTATATCATATATAATCGAACTCCTTCTTGTCAATTTGAACATTTCAAATTGACCCAAAAACTGACCCTCAACTTGTATCCAAGCTACCAAGGGGACCTTATGAACCTATGGCTCGAAGCTCCAACGGTACGTGAATAGCTAATTAAACTCTTTAGTCACGATATCCACCATCCGTTCACTGCCAGGCATTCCACTAAAGACCGAAAGATACTTTAACACGTCCTTCTCCCACTTACTATGAATACTTTTCCTATTCACCTTGGTCTTGACTCATACAAACACTTTTCGATGGGAGGCCGCATCTAGAACGACATGAAGCCGAGCATGGATCTCACGGTATGAACTCTTAGGGACGTGAGAGCTAAAATTTGATATATCCCATATACAAATTTTCTCCCACTAAAGTTTTCTACTATTTTAGGGTTTTATTATACGTAGTTAAAACTCTGACTATTGAATCTATCAAAGTTATTCTTAATTTGCTCAATATAACATTTATATTGCATGTTTTAACAATAGTTGATTTTATTTATTAAACTATTTAATAAAATCAATCATCTATTGCATGCTTATAAAATATTTACCTAATTCACCTTCCATGTCGGTTCTCAAGTGAAAGTGTTCCATTTTCGTCAACTTAAATACCCCGTCTAGACATAACATTTCTTAGACAATGGTCCCTTATGACAATTATGTTATGAACTTAATCTTTTAATGGAATTAATTTTAATCCTATTAAAACAAATTAAAAGATTAACCTATTTTTGATCTCATTAGAAATACTTCTAATATAAATTTAGGTGAATTGATTTTAAACCATTTAAAAATAATTTGGACCTATGTTTGCATGCAACTCTTGATTATAGATTTTTATCTATTCTATTAAACATATAACACTTATATTTTAATGCCTTATTAAAACATATAATTTGTATCTAATGATGTCGATCAAATATAACAATTATATTTATCTAAGTAGTGTCATGCTCAATGAAAGGTTCATTTTCATTGAAAAAATTTAACATTTATATTTGTCATCCATAAAAATTAAAAAAAAAAAAAAAACATATTCATCACTTCACCATACATTATAACATTTATAACATTGTATGATGCATGAACATGCTTAATTAATCATACATCAAAATAATATAACACTTATATTATTATGCATGGGCATGCTAATAAAATCATGCAATTATAAATAATATAACACTTATAGTAAATATGATGCATGAAAATGTTTATCCTAAGGTGGGATTTTGAATCTATATGCCATATATTATATAGTATAAATTCAAACATTAATTTAAACATACATCCAATGTATAATAAATTAAAATAAATAGCAAATTTTGAACCGTAAAAAATTAACTAAATTAATATAACTAATTTATATTAATTCAATTAATAAAAATGACCGTTGGACTCCTCACGTGCGCCTGTGAAGTCGAAGCGTTGCAATGCTGTGGGGTAGCATTGCAATGCTTTGCAACGCTATAGATATTGTTTGTCTCGCCTAGCCCCCTAGTGTCGCAATGCTTTGATAGCAGCATTGCATTGCAGCTCAGAAAGCTCCTTTTTGTTGCGTTTTACTTCGAATTTGGATTGAAAACCTCCGCTTCTCACCGATCTTTTTATCAACTCTTGCTCCTTGATTGACACAGACTTGCAAACTCGATAGCAAAACATAAATGATCAAAAAACAACGGGCTCTTACATTTTAATTGGATTAAAACATAAAGCTAAGTACCAGAAAATGTAAACACACAATCTTGCAAACCTAACATTTAAAATGCAAATTAAAACCAACCTTCCTTCATTGATTTTTGTTTCCAAAATGTGAAAAATAAAATGCAACAAAGTGGCTCTGATACCAATTGTATGGACCGAATCACGAGTGAAAACGTGAGGACGACTTGCATTCAGTTTTCCCATTTAAAGAAACAAAAGACAGCAAGCTTAAACAGAGCAGAATAGGATAAACATCATACTTAGCATGTATTATAAAGGAGAAATAAAGGGATGAACGATTCTTACCTTCGTAGATTCTCAAACTTCTCAAAATTCCTCTTGTTCTTCATACGAATATCTTCTCAATGATCACCGACACTATCATAAGAATAACTTTGATATTCTCTAGGATTCTAAGAGTTGGATGAGTGGTCTCCAACCCTTATAAGAGAAAGAGGTAGAAAGATCGTAGAGAGAGTGTAGAGAAGAATTATTTTGAAGGCTAGGATATATCTTTTTGCACTAAAATAAATGCTTGCTCTAAAGGGCTAATAGGATGAATTTATATGGAGAAAGATTTTACCCCTTCTCCAAGTATTTTCCTTTTCACCCTTGATGCCAATTAATTAAATAACTCCTTATTTAATTAATTGGCACATTAATTAAATAATCACATATTAAATCTAATTTAATATATATTTAATTAATTAATATATAAACGTTGTTTCCACCTCTCTAATATTATAATTAATTAAATCTTCATGAATCTAATTCACATGAATTAAATATTTAAATCTTATTCAAATATTTCTCTTTAACATAATTTGAATTATATATCACATCTATTATTAATTACAATTAATTAAATCTTCATGAATCTAATTCACATTAATTAAATATTTGAATCTCATTTAAATTTTTCTCTCTAACATAATTTGAATTATAGATCACATCTGTAATTAATTATATATTATCATATTAATATATAGTTTCCTCAGTTGATTTGAACAATTCAAATAATTCTTCATTAATATCCTTTAGTGAGTTAACAAGGGGACTTTGTGGACCTACAGATCAGAAGCTCCAATGATATGAAATTAATTGGCTAAATTAATTAACCAAATTAATCAATATTCGTTAACTGTGGGTACACTCCACTAAAGACCCACAACTATACTTTTTTCACTATGGATATATTTCTGTATCCACGAATACTGACCAGTAACAGCAAGTTAGTCATTTAACACCAGTTAGGTTAAATTACCATTTTACCCCTAGGTTACCTTTGTAAAGTACCAGTGCTTCTTTAATGAACAACTTGTTACGGTCCAACTATTAAATAGAAACCTCTCTCGGTCCAGTGAAAGTAGGACTCTTTGTTCAAGTCCTAGAGACACCACTTGGAACACTCATCTACTTATCCTAAAGTCGAGAAGGAGTGAACTTCATCTTGTATTATAATGTTTCCAACTCTCCACTCAGTCTTGTCCCCAAAATGGTAGATTTATTGAGTCGGTAATCTGGCCACTCTCACCCTTACAAATCAAGGGATAGTCCATTGTAAACAGGAGTTCATGATACACTTAGGATTAAGACTAAGTTGCATAGGTCATCCTATTGAAATAGAAACCTAACTAGTCAACGGTGTTATATCTAATGGTTACTAATTCACAGTCCAGTCTTATGCAAACTCATTGCATAGGATACTACCACTCGCATGTCACCTGCACGAACGCGTTGGATCGTTGTGTTTGTATCAAATACAAAGTAGGTTGTATCCATAGTGTCATCAGAATAAGGTACCCAACCTTATCCTTATACTATAGACCCTTATGCTGTATCTTGAACATTGATCCCTTTATGTCTCTACACATAGTTCAAGACTCATAAGACAACCTCGAATGTTAGTTTATTGGATTTAGGGCTATTAAGACAAAAAAGAATACAACACAATCAATAAGATTAATTGAAAATAATATCAATAACACCTTTTTCTTGGTCTCCTCCACTGGATGGTTTTATTAAAATCAATGTAGACGCTGCTTGGAAACAAATTCCTTTACCTACCGATTTGGTTGTGGTTTGCAGAGATTACTCTAGTGTTATTAAAGTCTTAGCCTTGGAATGCTGTAAGTTTGTTCCTAATTCCACTACTGCAAAAATGAAGACCATTCGATTAGGAATTCAACTAGCAGAATCGATGGGATTTACAAAGATTATCATTGAACCAAACTGTTTGGAAGCCATTAATTTACTAACAAGGAAATCCATTTCTCATTGTAAAATTGAATGTTTGTTGGGGGAGATTTTATGTAATACTTCTACATTCATTTCAGTTTAGTTTGTCCATATTAGTAGAAGGATTAATTTGGTGGCTCGTGAAGCAGCGAAGAGAGCTAGATGTTATAAATTTTCAGGAGTTTGATGTAATAGTTTTCCAAATTGGGCAGTTTCCTTAGCCCAATCTGATGTATGCTCATCTAATTGCCCTTGAGGTTTATAAAATTTGAGGGATTCTTTTCATATATATATGTGTATGTATTTGACTATTTACTATTCTGATGAGTTCTAAGAGGAGATTTTTGTGTTGGAATGTTGATAGATTTTATGTTTTAACTTGAGGTTTTTGTTTATTTTTTGTTGGGAGAAAATTGGTGTAAGAATTGGACAAATAGGAGAAAAATGTGAGTATCTATATTTAGATGATAGAGGAAAAAGATATCTATATAATTTGTTTTCAAATTTGTTCTTTTCAAAGTCAAGAAAACTTCTAACAAATTGATCATTATACCAACAATGGGAACATATTTAAACTTTTTTTTGTAAGACTAAGAGTATTGATGCAACTTTTGAAAGTTCAATGATATTTTTCAAATGAGGATTAACGATTTGTGTTCATACATGAACATTAATGGTATTTTTGAAGTTTTTTAAACTTAAGGACATTTTTGAAACTTTTGAACGTTTAGGGGTATCTTTGAAACAAAACATTGATAACTTTCATCCAAAACTTACAATGTAAGTATAATTTTGAACTTGTTTTTTAAAGTTTAAGGGTATTTTGAAACTTTTGCAAGTCCAAGGATATTTTTGAAAAAGTATAAAGTTTAGTAGTATTTTGTATAATTTAGAGAAAAAAAATCTCCCAACACTAGCAAAACAATTTTTTTTTTCCTTTCAAATTAACAAATTAACTTTACTTTTAAAGCTTTGAATCTTTGTTTCTTTTCATCTATAGTTCTTCATGGTGCTAAGGCTAACTTGATTAAATGTGAACAACTCATAACTTATATTGAAAACTATACATACCATTGATGACAATACCTAGTTAAAGAAAAACACACTAGTCTTTATATAATATCAAGAGTAAATTTGTTTGAAGGAAATAGAACGTAACATACCTAAGAAAAAATATGCACATCAATAGAGTGTTTGTTATATACACTCCTAAATTAGAGTAGGTTGAGTTCATCATATATACTTTTGCCCATCTATCCTCTATTAACAAAACTATTCGCTTCATAAAAATTTTCAATTTTATGTATAGATCACGAGAACTATAAATTACATGTTATTCTAATATCTTAGTCATTTTTATTTTAATTTAATACTTTCCGAATAAGAAAAGTATAACGGATAATCTAGAGAAAATTAATATTCATAACTAATTTACTATAAGTTATACATTTGAACTAAGAAAGGCATTGTACACTTTTAATTTAATGGAAAGAATAGATATTTTAGTGCAAAAATAAACATAGTTCAGCTAACATATAGAACTTTTTAGCAATTAAGGGGTTGTTTGTGACATTGAATTGAGATAGAATGTATGGAGTTTATATGTCTATGGAGTTCATATATCTGTGGAGTTCATATGTTTGTGTTTGGAGTATAAAGTTATTTGGTTTGAGTTCATATGTTTGTATTCGGAGTGTAGAGTTATTTGAGTTCATAACTTTGTTTCACTCAAAGGCTCAAACTTCTTTCTTCTTTCGTCGTTCGGCTTCAGCTTCGTTTTTCTTCTATCGTTCAACTTCAGTCTGATGTTCATTTGCTCTGCTTCACCTCAAATAGTCGATTTCAGCGAGTTGTGTTCCTATGCTTCAGCTTCACCATCATCTCCTTCGTCTCTCTCTACCGACATCAATTTTAATTTTTAGTGGTAAGGTGAATCCAAACTTCAAATTTTAGGAGTTGTCTCTCTCTTTGTTACACAATCGATTTCAGCGTGTTTATCTCAAAATTTTTCATTCTTTAATTGTTATTATTATTTTTTAAATTTTAAATCTCTCAAATAGGAGACTCCGCTAGTTCTTGATATCTCAAATTCCAAGGAGAAAAAAAACACAACACAACAACCCGATAATCTGACCAACCTTATTCGGATAACCAATTCGGTCAATCCAAATTTTCGAATTAGTCTAAGAAATATCCTCGACCCAACCCAATCCAACTCGTGTATACGACTTAAGTAAAATACGATCTTGAATTCTTGTATAAAAATTACATGAAATGGAAACGAGTTTGCCGCCAAGTTTATTCTTAGTCCCTTTCAAGTTTCAACTTCTGAAACGAAAGACAAGTTTCATTTCGAAGTAATCGAGGCCATTGGAAGTTTTATCAATCATGGATTCCACTTTAAGTCTAAGCATATTTTTCACTTCTTAATTATCTATATTTATTATCATCCCCTAATTCAAACATTTCTTCACTCACTCACTCTGCAACTGCTCTGCCCCTCCTCTGTTCTTTCACCTCATGTCTAAGGATGTTGAACCAGGGTTTTCCGCCGGCGACTACTTCGACCAGCCCCCGGCTCCGTTCTTCGACGCCGATGAGCTTTTGCGGTGGTCCTTTTACAGGGCTGTCATCGCTGAGTTCATTGCCACGCTTTTGTTTTTGTACGTTGGAGTGCTCACTGTGATTGGAAACCAGAGTCAGTCTTCTGCTGCCGTATGCAGCGGCGTTGGCGTTCAGGGTATTGCTTGGGCATTCGGCGGCACCATCTTTGTTCTCGTTTACTGCACCGCCGGCATTTCTGGCAAGTTCTGCTGCTCTTTCCCCTTGTATTTTTGTTTGTTAAATCACTTTAAAACTCAAAAGTTTAAGTTGTCGTTACAATAAATTTGAGGACAAATGGTAAAACGTCTCTTTAAAACACGGTAGTAATTGATTACACACTCAACTTCTATACGTATTAAAATTAGACTCTCAAACTTACATAATATAGAAATTGTGTTACTTGGTTCAATGTTATCATTTAAAGTCTAGTTTCTACAATTATTAAAAGTTTGAAAGTCCAATTTTAATAAATCTATAAATTTGAAGGCTTAATCTTTATCGATGCTGTAATTGAAATTACCACCATGTTTTAGAATTGTTATTATCATTTACCCTAAATTTAATTATATTAACCATTCAAGACGTTCAATAGATTGACTTTTTTAAGGGGGAAAATGGCCGCAGTTAACTCAATTTGGGTTAGGTTATAATTTGTCTGAAAAATAAATGGTTTAAATTTATGTTTGAAACAAACATATTATAAAGCTTAAAAGGCTAAAAATAACATAAGAATGCATGTATTTATAAGGAAATTTTCAGAAATAGAAAAATAAAAGAAAATATTTATGCAAATAGCAAAATTTAATTATAGTTGTGATAGACATTGTTATCGATGTCTATTATATATAGACGCTGATAGAAGTCTATCACATCTGTCAGTGATAGAAACTGATATAAGTCTATTATTGATAGAGGTTAATAAAAGTCTATCATTCATACTATAAGTGATAGAAACTAATACAAGTTTATCATTGATAGAGGTTGATAGAAGTTTATCAACTTCTATCAATGTTTTTTTTTGCTATTTCTATAAATAATTTGACATTTTTCCTATATGTGAAACTTTCTGTTGGTTTCGGCTCCCTCCGACGGTCAAATTTGACAGCAGCAAACAGGCACGAACCCAATTGTCAGAAATATGGGATCTACAAAACAGAAACTCGTTACAGGATAAGTCGCGGATCTCGCTCTCTTAAGATATTTCACGAATTTTCCCAAGTGTGCAAGCAGTTCTACAAAAATGTCACGTCGTCTCCAGGATAAAATAACCTAGAAAACTATCTCGATCGGAAATGTACAGTACCTGACCAAAAAACCTCACACGCTTTAGATTGACTTGCTTGGAAATCTAAAACAAAAAAGCAGTGGGGGTCGAGATGGAATTCAAATTTTGAAAAGATAAAATGAATTAAGATGATCTGAAAGAGCTGAAGGCTTGTGTCTTTTATAGGCGTTAAGGGCCAACAGACACCAACGCAAAGAATGCCCAGCCAAGGAATGTGCAGCTGTGCAAAGCGCGCGGAAGACTTGACCGGCTTGGCTAGCGACAAGTGTTGGTTCTGTTGAAGGATTAAAAAAAATATTAAAGTAAAATAAAAGTAATCAATTATTATTATTTAAAAAAAAATAATCACACACACATCCAAAATTATTATTATTATTCCACATTTGTCTATCTCCCACTTCCTCTGAAATATGGATACTCCCTAGGGGCCCAAATTCAAAGTCCAAGATGGGAGTATAAGAAGGAGACTCCTCTTTAAAAAATAATCAATATGGGATTCTTAATCAAAAGTTTGTTCCTTTTCTTTTAAAAACTTGAATTTTCATCCAACAATCCTCACTTGAAAATTTAGAACATCTTACGACGTAGTGTAGATGATTTAGAATATACTAGCTCATGCTTTAAGACCTAGTACGTGTATGTTTTTTTCTTGTCTTTTAAAAACTTGATTTTCATCCAACAATTTCTCTATTTATCAACCATTAAAAAATTATCTTTAAAATGTAATTTTCATAATATAAATTAAAATTGAGTTAAAAATGTTAATTTTATACTTGAAAATTAATAAATTATAAATTAACTTTCCACTTTTTCTATTAGGCCAAGAGTTTATTATTTAATAAAATTTGTTTGATTTAATGGTAAAAGACAAATACTTAGTTGAAATTAATATTAATTATTAATTAAAAGGATAGTGACAAATATTCGACTAGAAGATCCTCTTGTATTTTTATAAATTATCATTAAACTAAAAACTTAAGTTGATAGAATTCTGTAAATCATTTCTAAATTTGGTTTCGTGTGAATGTGAATGGCAGGAGGACATATAAATCCAGCAGTAACATTTGGGCTGCTTTTGGGTCGAAAGGTTTCATTGGTCAGAGCTGTACTGTACATAATGGCTCAGTGTCTGGGAGCCATTTGTGGGTGTGGGCTAGTGAAGTCATTAAAGAAGGCTAATTTCAATGCCTTCAGCGGTGGAGCCACCGAGCTCGTCGACGGCTTTAGCCCTGGTGCCGGCCTCGCTGCTGAGATCATCGGAACCTTCGTTCTTGTATACACCGTCTTCTCTGCCACCGATCCCAAGAGAAAAGCCAGAGATTCCCATGTTCCCGTGAGTATTTTCAATGGAAAAATACACTTTTTGTTTTTTATTATTCTGAATTTCAAAGTGTTACATCTTTAGTCTTTAGATTTTGAGTTTTATTTCAATTTAATTTTTATATTTTAAAAAGTTACAATTTTATTATTGATATTTGATTTTTGTTTTAATTTGGTTCCTAAATTTTAAAATTTGTAATTTTAATTTCAATTTTTCAATAAATACCTATTTTCAGTCTTTAACATTAATGCCTATTAATTAATTTTTTATAACTATGAAATGAAGTTTTAAAATTAATTTTGATAGTGATAAAGAAATAGTGAAATTAATCATTATAATTCTTTTAATTCTTTAAACTAATTAATATACCCCTATTGAAAGTGAATATTAGTTAAAAATTAAAGTAAAAAACATAAATATTGAAACCTAAGCACCAAATTTGAAATAAAATTCAAAATTTAAAGGCAATAATGGTAACATTTTGAAATTTATGGACTAAATTGAAATTAAACTCAAAACTTGAACTAAAAGTTTAACAATTTGAAATTTGAAAACGAAATGCCTACAAAATTTAGACATTAAGCATCATTTGGTAACTATTTAGTTTTCTTAAGTATAATGGTTGAATTATTAGTCAAATTTCAAAAATAAAAAACAACTTTTTGAAAGAATTTTTTTTTGTTTTCAAAATTTAGCTTTTTTTTTTTTAATTATTAAGATAAAATAGATAACGAAAGAAGAAATTTGAAGGTAGAAATAATTTCAGAGGTTTAATTTTAAAAAACAAAAACAACAAATAAAATGGTTAAAAACGAACCTAAAAATGTAAATTTTCCTATTTTTAACTAACTATTATTAGGACATATTAGGACATACAAATTCTAATTCTGATCTCAATTACAAAGGTTCTAGCGCCTCTCCCAATTGGGTTCGCCGTGTTCGTGGTAAATTTAGCCACCATTCCGGTCACCGGCGCCGGCATTAACCCAGCTCGAAGCTTCGGCTCTGCAGTGATGTTCAACAACCACAAAGCTTGGGAAAACCATGTAATTTCTATCTTTTTTTTTTCTTCTTCTCAATCTTTAATCATACAATAATTTGAAGTTGTAATTCAATTTCAATTAATTTTTTGTTTGTTTGATGAACAGTGGATATTTTGGGTTGGACCTTTCATTGGAGCTGCAATGGCTGCAACTTACCATGAATTTGTTTTGAGAGGAGGAGCAGCTAAGACCTTAAAATCCTTCAAAACTTCCTCAATTTAATGGATCTTCTTCTTCTTACTTTATGGAATCACCACTCTAAATTTCCCTTTTCTTTGCAATGAAATAATCTATCATGAGAAAATTAGAAGAAGCAATGTTTTAAAATAGCGAAATGTTTTTAATTGCAATATTTTTTTTTTATATTCTTTTTTTAAAAAAATGCACACCATTTAAAAAAATTATATATCAAATTTAAATACTAACCCGAGTTTAGTTTAACTATCATAAATTATGCACTGTAGATCAACAAAATATTAGAAGTTTAAATTTCTTCCGTAATTATTAAAAAAAAAAAAAAAAAACCTTTGAATAACCTATAATGTGTGAGGAATTGAGCTAAGTTTCCAATTTTGACTATTAATTAGTTTAAAACCAATTAAAAGTTAAACGTTGAATGGAAATTCTAAAAATTGGGTCTTCTCAAAATAATAATAATAATAATAATAGAAACGGATCAAAATAGAGAAATCAGGCCCAATAAGCCCAAAATTGAGAAACTGAATGGATTAGTTTGGTCAAGCATACTTATCTATGCAAATGGACAGTCATGGTTTATTTATCATTTTTTTTAAGTTCAATAATATTGAGGACTCGAACATCTAAGTTCTGCCCTCTTAATCGATAATTTATATTTTATGATATACTCTTTTTCAATATTATATATTTTTAAATAAAAAGAATCAATATGAGCATAACTCAATTAGCTCATACTACTTTTATTTATGTATATTTGTAAGAAAAAATTTTACATTAAAAAAAAAAATTGTACCTAAACTTTCGTGGATTAACGATCTAGTCACCGAACTTAGTTTGTAGCGAGGACTTAATCTCTATGCTATCAAATTTGCAACAATTTAGTTCATGAATTTCATATATAACAATCATATATGTAAACAGATCAAATTATTAAAGACGGAAACATATATTTATAATCTGCAAAAACTAGTTGTTTTATGTGAAATTGATAAATAATTTTGAAAAAAGAATTCACAGAAAAGATTAATGGTTACAAATTCTAAAATATATATAGATAAATTGTAATATAATAAAATTTAAGATGTACTATATTATTAAAAACTTGAAACTACGTGAACTTAGATTATTAAAGAGTTAGAATTAAGTTGTTACATTTATGAAAATGGAGGGGAAAAGTGTTTTCAAACAAATTTTTAGTATATAAATATCAATAAAATATATGAATTATTAGTCACATGAAAAACACCAATAGAAATATAAATAAATTACATCTCCATCAACCAGGTATCTTTACCTTTTATTTCAACACATTAGTTTGAATTGAAGAATGTAAAAACAGTCACAGAAAATGACCTAACATTTTTTGGACCATTATAGTGCCAAAGCAATCTTCTTCTTGTTGCCTTTTGGCTTCCAATTGTATCTTAAAGAAAAATTATCTTTCACCATCACAAAAAACTATCTACCCAAAATCACAAAAACTTCACATACTTCCTAATCTCATCAAGTTTATAGTAATCGATTTTACAAATTTTTCTAGAGATGAAAAGTAGGGTTAAATGGTACATAATCCGAGCATAGTTTAAGAAATATGCTATACCATCACCATTTCAAAGATTGATAGTTTCATTTCCACTCCTACAACTATTGAACTAAAAAAAAAATAAACTTCTGATTGATACTTTTTAACAAGTTCAACGTGTAGACTTATAGAATTGTTTTTAACAAGTTTGAAGTTTCAAAAAGTTATTGACAAGTTCATGAACTTTTAAATTTTTGTTTATTTAAATTTGTATTTTAAGAAGTTCTCAAGATACCTCTCAATTTTGATTATAAGACAAGGCCTAAGGAATTTATTAAATTTTTCTTAAACATACATTGATGTTTACCCAACATTTGGGGGGGGGGGATTTAGATTAGTATATATTCGTCTAATTGTTTAGAGGTTGTTCGACTTTTGAGTCGAATAGAGAAAACTACACTGTTGCGAAGAGAAGTCTTTTAGTTAACTTCTTCGATGGAAGTGTAATAATGTTTTTGTAACATCAATCAATCAAAAAATGTTGTTGCTAACGATTTTGTTTGTTGGATGATGACTGGGACTTATTCCGTTTATTGGCTAATAGATTCTCTCAAGATCTCTTAGCTTGACGATGATAGACATTCTTTTTCTTTTGATTAACTTCCCTTATAATTAAAAAATGACCAAACTTCTAATTTAACTTAAAATCTTTTACATTTCTTTTTTGGTAAGAAAGATAGTTAATATGATGATGATGGATGGTTAGGGTTTATATTGTAGGCCAAATTGAAAAAGAGGGGTTTAGAACTTTTAGAATCAGAAAATGGTGAGACAAGAAAAGGACAATTGGGGAAAATGACATTACAGAAAGAAAAGATATTTTGACTTTGCTTTCACCAAAGATATATATTTGTTTGTGATTGTGGGATTGTGGAGGACTGTCCATCTCTTTCAAATACAATCCATTGGATCTTCAAATCCCCCCCCCCCGTACACTTCAATTATTTTAGGTCACATTTACTTGATCGTAATAAAAATTGGTGTAATCGTAATGAAATTTTATTGATGGATCAATTGTAATGAATCTAAATCGTAAATATAATTGGATTACTTTTGATCAATTTCCTTAAAATTGTGAATTTTGATACCTTTATTGTTACCGTTACTATTACCATTACCGTTACCTAATAATAAATATGTCAAAATTTTCTCAAACAGTAACAAGAATGGTAATCATAACGACAACAATAACAATACGACGTAATTTCCAGATGCAATTGAAATTAGCACGCTCCACTTGTCAATCAATTTACGTTTTTTAATTATATATTTGGAAGTGGGCTCATGTATCAGTGCGGATGCCGAACATAAGTAAACAACACCAATGATAATCAAATGGGATCCACTTTTCATCTATTACCCTTTGGACCAAAGTAAATGTGGCCTTAGTGTTAAAATATTATTTTCATGTATTTTAGATTTTTTATTTAATTTTATTATTTTAAAAATTATTTTTTACTGAAATTAGTTCAATAATAATAAAAACAAGAGTGGTCATGCAACTAAAAATATATTAAAGATTTATATAAAAAAAAATACTAATAAAGGTTTTTTTTTTTTTGTTAAAAACAATCAACAACAAATTAACAAATATTGACATTTTTAAAATTTAGGACTTTGCATTTTTTTTGGTCTCTATGTTTTAAAATGTTAGTCTTTTATCCTTAATTGCTAAGTTTCAAAATGTTATATTTTTATCTTATTCTGTTTTTTAATTTAATTTTCATTTGGTCCTTAGATTTCAATATTTTACATTTTATTCTCAAATTTTCACTCATATTTAGTTTTTGGTGTTAACTAGCTATTAATAAGTTAATTAAAAATAAATATGATGTAAAAAAATTTAAGTAATTTTAGTAGTGATAGAAACTTGGTGAAAACTAATATACTTATAATTAATTTATTTTTCTTAAATTAATTAATTAACATTCGCACAACAGATCAAAAGTGGATATTTAATAAAAATGACATAAGTGTATATTCTGAATTTATAAACTAAATAGAAACCAAAATTTAAAACTCAAAACTAAAAATATAACATTTTGAAATTTAAAGAAAAAATGAAAATAAAATTAAAATTTTAGAGGCTAAAAAGATTTTTTTCTAAAATTTATTAAAAGTAAATGAACTAAAATTAGAATAGGTTTAAATCTTATTTTGGTTCCTGAACTTTGAATCTTGTTCTATTTTAATTCTTAAATTTTCAAAAATGTCATTTTTAGTCCCTAAATTTTTAGAAAGCATTTATTTTGGTCTCTAATATTTTAAAAATGAAATATGCTTAAGGATGAAATTGCATCTAATATGAGTTGAGTAAAATGAAGGTGAAGTAAAATTATTAACAATCTACGTGTCAAAATAGTGAACGACCAAAATCTTGGATGCAAAATGATTTTTGAGATTTCTTATAGAAAATCGTTTTACCATCTAATTCAAAATTGAAACCACTAAATTTTTTAATATGGTTAACCTAAGTACATTTTGAAAATTCAAAGACGTTTTTAAAAGTTTAAGATGAAAATAGAACATGATTGGAACTTAAACTTAAAAGGTCTAAACTAGAATATAAAACCTAAAGTATAAGGGCGAAACAGTATTTTAACCCTATTTTAACTCTAAAAGTGAGTCCACGCTTTAACTTGCAGGCGGAGTGGCGTCGTTTTCGAGCTTTCTCGATTAACAAGTTGCGCGACAGTAGCCGCGCTGGCGCTGCCCATATTAATCATATTCTATGTATCTCTACAATAATACTCCAAACAATATATGTATATAATAAAGTTTTTATTAATGAACATATGATATGGTCATGGGTAAAATGAAATGCATGTTGGAATTTTATATTTCGTTTGTTCGTTACTTTTTAAATACCTAACATTAAATAATTTGGACATGTGAATTTCCAAGTGTGAATCTGCTGAATGTATACAGTATCTAGATTTTACTAAAATAGTAATAACACATACTCTATAATTAATAATATTATATTGCCTACTTGTTAAAAATAATTAAGGTGGGTTTGATGCTTTTGAGTTTTGACCAAAAATGTAACTTTGTTATATCGTATCATTTTAATCCACTTCATACTGATTTCATTCTTAAAAATAAATATCTCGTTTGATAATTATTTGTTTTTTATTTGTTTTTTTAAAAATTTAAATTTATAAATATTACTTTCGTTTATAAATTTCTATATTTTGTTATCTAGATTTATTCATGTTTTCAAAAATCGAGCAAAGTTTTGAAAACTTTTATAAAAAAATAGTTCTCAAAATATAATCTATACTTCTTTCAAGGAATTTGACTAAGAATTTAATTATGTCTTTAAGATAGATGAAAATTATTATAAATCAAATAGGAAAAAACACAGAAATTTCATAAGTATAAAACTAAAAACGAATTCATTATCAAACAAAATCCTATATTTTTAGTTTTCAAAACGTGGATTTTTTAAAATATTAATAAAATATGGATAATAAAATAAATAAATTCATAAGTAAAAGTAGTATTTATCATAAGTTCATTTCTTTTTAATAAACTTACTAAAAGCTGTTTCTTGTTCAGTATCTTACTTACAAATATGCAGTGTGATTTTTAGTGATTTGAGTGTTTTTTGTCTAACAAACGTAGTTACTTCTACTTCTATTTATTATTAGTTCAACAATTATAGGTTTAGCCAAAACGTGCATAGTTGAATCGATATTACAAGATGTGTTAGTGATCAAGAGGTATATGATTTGAAATTCTTGTTCCTATTATACTAATACAACTATTTAAATTGAGATTTTAAAATATGATTTTGGTGTTTCTAATTAATTGTGATTAAATTCAAATTTTTACCTCTCATTATTTGATAAAGGGTAATTAATGTTATAAAAGAATACAAAATGTGTGTTTATATATAGGGTTAAAAATTTGAGTATATAAATATTCATATATAATAAATTGGGAATAGGAGTTTAAACTTCTTCGACTTCAAAGAAAATAGTATATATCAATTATTTAGCCAAACTCGTTTTATTAGTTATGATTTAACAATGAGAAAACCCTTCTAAATTGTGTTTTGGTGAGAAAAAAAAATAGATCTAACTTCGTCATTTTAAAATTTAAAATTGTATTTGGATAACAGTATTTGGAATAAATTAAAATTTAAAATTGTATATTTTAATTTTAAAAATATTATATATATAAATTACAACTTCTGTTTTGTACTTTTTAACGGGGAAGGAAAAAGAGATCTTTTAAAGGACAACCAATCTAAATATATTTTTATAAAATTACAAGGATGGTTGGACAATTTATAGTAAGATTGTAAGACAATACATGATTTTGATTATTAATTATTGTGCACTAAAAATTAGAGGCATTGTTCATACATGAGATTTGATGTCAGGTGTTAAATCTCCAAGTTGAAAGTTTAGAACTATATATCATGTGTTATGAGAATTTATTAGCATATTTAATGAGTTTGACTTGTATATTTATATTAGGTTTTAGAGACATGGAATATTTCATAAAAAAACTTAATTATTAAATAACATAGTATGATCAAAATCATATGGGAGTTTAATTAAGCTATCATGTGCCGTGGAGGAGACTGCAGCTTTGATTAATATGTATGATTAAAACTAAGAATATGAATTTTGTTGGGGTAAATTAATTGTAATATAAATTTATTAAAAGACATGAATTTTGGAAGAGATATGTTCGGCAATATATATAGAGGAATAAGATCATGTAGGGGTACATTTAATAAATTTTTTATTTTAAAAACAGTTTTTTATTTAAAATATTTCCTCACTTGAAAAAAAAATGAATTAACAAAAAAAGGATTAATTTTCCGACCTGAAAACTAAAAATGAAAATTTTGATTTCAAATTAAAAAATTTGAAAATTTTAGTAAGAGTATTTTGATTACAAACAGTAGCAAAAAATTTATATACCATGAATCACTTTAATATTGAGCTGTGCATTCGTGAAATTGTTTGTCTTTTATTTTTAAGGGTTAAAAAGGATTAAATTTATCTTCATTTATAAACTTAAATTTTTAAATTAGTTAATTGATAATTTAACATTCATAAACAAAATTAGGTAAAAAAAAATAGTCTACCAATGTTTTCCCATAAAGCACTTGAATTTGTTTTTTTTACTTGGGGAGGGGGATTTGGATTTTTATATATAGAAAAGTGGACCAAAATATTTTCAATTTATAGTAAAAAAAATTAAAAAAAAATTCTAGCCCAAATGAAACCCAAAAAGGAAGTAAAATACCGAAAAAGCCCACTCCAAATGCAAAACAAAAAAAAAATAAAAAAAAATAAAAAAAAAATAAAGAGAGAAAAGACAATGACCCGACCCAGAACCTGACCCAACCACCATTAATTGACGTGATTTTCTTCAAGGATTTTTCCTTCCAATGAACGAAGCTTCATCTCCTCCAATCCTCTCCATTTCATCGTTCTCTCAAAATCAATTTATTCTTCTTATTCTTCTTCCACATTTTTTTTCCTTATTTGCATCCTTTTCCGTTTGCTATTTCATTTCCATCCTCGTCCACTGCTTCTTGGTCCTCTTCTTCTTCTTCTTCTTAATCCTTCTTCTTCTGCTGCTTCTTGCCACATCTTTCTCCTACCACTACATCAGTAATTACTCAATTTCAAAAGGTATAACTCTTTTCTTTTCTTCTTATCAATTTATGAGTAATTATAGTTATGAAGCCTAATTCTAGTTTCTTGTTTAGTGGTAATATTTATTAGCCCTAAATTTTGTGTACAAATGGCAAGCAACATCAAAAGGAAGACAGTTAAAGGAGAAGAATCATAAAAAAAAAAAAAAAAAAAAAAACAAAAAAAAAAAATAATAAAAGATGCTAAAAACTCAAAAGGGAGAACAAGTAAAACTGAATGTACAAATAAACCTAGGATAGACATTGATAGTGGTGTATCACTATCTATCAGTGATATAAAATAATGAAACATTTTTTCATATATGTTTGACCTGATTGTATATGTTTTGATATTTGATTATTTGGCTAGGGGCTATTTATTGGATTGTATATGTTTTGATATTTGTTTTACTTCCAGTTTAGTTTGCTTATAGGATCCACTTCGTGTTTTAGTCGTGTTGTGATATAAAGAAAAGAAGTACATAGAAAGTGATAGAAGTCTATCAATGTCTATTAGAAATAAACACTAATAGATTACTGTTAGTGTGACATTAAGTGTTCTATGTTGTATATCATTCATACCACTGCCAATGTATATATATGTTTTCTTAGATATGTTTAGTTGGGGGCTACTTACAGTTGACGTTATGATATTTCTTTTACAGTTGGTGTTTTTATCATTCATAAACTACTTACACTTGATGTCATGCTTTAGTATATAAAGAAGTACTTAATAGATAGTGATAGACACTATCATTGTCTATCACATTTCATGATTTGCAATAGACAATATATATCGTTGATAGATAGTGATAGAAGTCTACCAATGTTCATTGAATGATAATAGTGAGCGATAGTCAACGATATAATATAGACTAATAGTTGTATGTTTAAATAGGTAGAATAGGAACATGAATATCAAACAATAATGCAAGACTAGAATGAGCATTTAAGAATAACAATATGCATCTCATTAGATGTAATACAAATTGTAAGAAAACAATTCGATGCATCTTATTAATGAACTCAACTTCACGTCATTTCTGTCTTTTGTCTCGTGAAGTTACTTCATGAGACAAACTCTACGAGAAATGAACACAACTTCACGTTATTTCTGTCTTTTGTCTTGAGAAATTCATATCGTGAAATAACTTCACGATAAATGAACTAAACGAACTCAACTTCATGAGACAGATAGTGTGGTCGAGGAATCACGATGTCGTGTGCTAGGAAGAAGCCATAGACGAATGCATGCAAAAAATCAAAGAAGAGAATCGAAGAAGAACCGAGCCGTATGTAGGATTGTATCAATTGCAGTGGAAGCACAAGGATCATCTGAGCATTCAAATTCACTAATTTTGGTAAAATATAAAGCATGTTTTTGCAGAAAAATAAGTTTCAAGACATATCTCTTGTAGAACTTCTTCAAAGCCCCTTCTCCAACTGCAATCTTCTCTATATCTTGTTGTAGACCACCTCAAGATCTTCCCCACTATTCTTTTGGTGCTCTAGATTGAGTTGTGGGACTCAAAACAAGCTTGAATCAAGAGATAAATGAGAAAAGCTCACTGCAACAACCTTTGTTAAAGAACCCTTCTTCAAACCGAATTTTCTCTCAAAATTCTATGGATTGCATGCCCGATTTTCACTCCATCTTCTCATTATATTGTAGATCAACATGCAAAGAGAAGAGCTGCATGAGTTACAGCTCATGCTTGGAGAAGACAAGGCAAATGTGTGTGAGCTAATTTAAAGATGGATAATGGAAAAATCCATTTTTCCAATTTGTGTTTTTGTTTTTTTTTTTTCCTTTCTCAATTTTATCTAAAAATCAAATTTTGATTTAAAAATCTATTTAATTTTAAAAATGAAAAATTAATTAATTTCATAAATTAATTATTAAATAAATCTTAATTAATTTAATATCAAATATTAAATTAATTTTAACACACATTCATCTTTATATATTTAAATCATATTTAAATATATAAATTCTCATTTTCCATTTAATTCTAAAATTAGACATATAATTATATCTCATATAATTACTAATTCCCTTAATTCTAATTTGAACGTTTCAAATTAACTTATCACGCTATTCTAGAGCTAGTCCGTTATGAGCTAGTAGGGGGACCTTGCGGACCTATAGTCCATCGATCCGAGATTAATTGGCTAAACTCATTAGACCAAATTAATCCCAATTTGTTAACTAATGGATCATTCCACTAAAACCCATAGTTTCACTCTCGTCACTGTAGATATATTATGTCCACATGATTTAACCATAATCAGCAAGTCAATCCTTCACAGGCTGTTTGTAATAACGACTAGGTCAAATATTTGTTTTACCCCCGAGATTACGTCTTATTCCTTAAGTCTCTATTGATCCTCTAATGAATAACTGATTTGTGATCCAATCACCAAATCAAACTCTCTCAGCCTAGTGAGAGAGTGGGGCCCCTTGTTCAAGACTTGGATTCAGTACTTGAGAGAACAACCTTTCTCATATCCCTAAATCGAGTAGGTGTGAACTCCATCTTGCACCCTATGTCCCCAGCTATCTATCCGGCCTTACCCCTGAAATGGGAGTCTTATTGAGCCGATGCTATTGAGCCAACCCTCAACTATGTAAATTTAAGGGCAATCCCGAATAAACAGGAGTTCATAGTTAGCTTAGGATTAAGATCAAGTTACCTAAGTCATCTAGGTGAAATAGTCAGTCTTAAACAGTAAACAACGTTATAAAGTAAGAGTGACTTATTTCTTGGTCCGGATCTTATGCAAACTCATTGCATAGGACGCCCCCACTCCTCATGTCATAACATGTATGAATTAGGATCACATCGTATGTAGCACTTTATAACTCTTTGTAACAACTACAGAGTAGGCCACATCCAATGATGTTACCAGAATAAGGTACTCAACCTCATTCATGTACCATAGATCATTTTGACTATTTACTTGAACCCAATCCATTCTCATGTCTCCACATAAAGTTCAAGTACTCATACAATAGTCCTGGGTCTTAGTTTATTGGATTTAGACTTTCATACAATTTATGAGATCAATAACAAGTATATTGATAATAGAAAATGTTTATCATTTTACAAACTGCGAGTTTTTAGGACATAAAACCCAACACTGTAGACCTATACGCGTAAAAAATCAAAGAAAAAATCGAGGAAGAAATCGTACCGTGGTCGAGGAAGAACGTCTTCGATGAAGAAGACATCATCAATGAGGAAGAAGGCCGAGGAAGAAGATGTTGATGACAAAGAACGCCGAGGAAGAAGCTAAAGAACGACAAGGAAGAAGTCGTAGGTGAGGACGCACATATTTCAATTCGCAAGGATATTTTAGGAATTTTGAAAAAAAGGAAACCTTCACTTCCTTTGACAAATTTTTTTGCTATAGATTGTAAATACTTTTGTTTTTTTCTATTAATAAGAATTACTCAAAAAGAAAATTAAAAAGCACTTATAATTACTTTCAAACACCACGATGGATCTCTCGATTAGACATAATTAAATAATAATATGTTTCATTTAAGTATGAGCTATGTATGTGGATTAATAATTTATTACATTAGATTATTTTATTAGATTGTGGCATATTATGTGAAATAATTAATTAAGACCCCAGATTCCTAATTGAGTATGAACTTAATAGGTAGGAGCTCATTTCTAGTTAAATAGGGTTTAATGGAAACCTAATTGAACTAGTATATAAAAAGACCTTAGGGCTATGGTCCCCAATATACCAAAATAATAAGCATTCGGTCAATCCCATCTAGAGAGAGATCCTACTAAGCGCATTCAGAGTTTTGGTTGAGGAAGACCATAGTCATCTATTATCATCTTGAAGTATCATTTGTTTCTCAATGTAATCTGGTATGTTATTTATTCTTGACAATTTGGCATGAATGATCCTATGGTTTATCTATTCAATATAGATATAAATTAGTTATGCTAACAAGTGGTATCAGAGCATGAATTTCATGTTAAATTATTGGTTTATATTTATTTTTCAATGATATTGTGATTCAATTTTGGTTCGGCTTTGTGGTTTTACAATTAAAAGAAATATATATATGTTCCAGTTTATTTCGTGGAAAACACATTCAGTGGCTTGCCGGTGGTAACATGAGGGTGGAAAACCCATTTGATAGTTTTTTTTTTAAGGAAATATTAATTTTAATTCGATGAAATTAATGGATTTCGTGGGTATTGGTCAAATGTCAAGTACTGTGTTGTCGGCATTATGTATTTGTGTTCCATTAAAGGTTTGGAAAACCAATATAGCTATATCCACATATACGTAGCATGTGTTTCTACATTATCCACATAGAGCACCATTTTTTTGTTTAACAAAAAAGATCTTTTATCAATTTGTGTTGTTGCCTCTGTGTTTTTATCGTTGCTTCTTGGCAATTTCGTCACTGATTGTTCAGATATGCCCATAAAAATTGAATCATATTGAACTAAATTCCAGTTCTGAAGATCATAAATATGGGTGGCGGAATAAGGGATTGTTTAGTCGATAACTTCGATTAGGTTTGATTGATAATGTTGAATTGGCTAAATTTTGGTAAAGGCTATATGGTGTTCTTCTATTATTTTTGTACATATTACAAAATATAAGATATGCATATTCATGAATTTATATGGATAATTATCGGCCCAAAAGAAGATAGTTATTTGGTCAAATTGTGGGTATGTATGTTGTAATGAGAATGTGACAATTATAAGAATTGTTCATGTGAAAAATAATCAGTCCAAAGAAAGACTATCTTTTTATAAAGTTTATTGTCAGTAATTTGACTACTGCATTAAGAGTACCATTTATAGTTGGTGTTTTTGGCCAAAGGCTAGACTTGTGCTAGGTATCTTATTAAAGGGGTCCACCACATATGTGAAATTATTTTGTTATATTTTAATTATGAGTATATGTTTTGTTGTTTATTGTTTTTGTTGGTTTTACTCAAATATCTGGAAATCTGAGTTCAATCCCTAAGTTGAATGGATCAAACTTCAGGATTTGGAAGGAAAGCCTAGAGATACTTCTCGAGTGTATGGATTTGGACCTTGCATTAAGGACTAATAAACCTACTTCTACTAAGGAACATCTGAATATGGCTTATATAGAGAATTGGGAACGATTAAATCGCATGTGTCTGATGATCACTAGACACTTCATTCTGGAGTTTTTTTGGGGCTCTATCACGGAAAGTGAAAATGCCAATAAGTTTCTTGCTCAAATTGAGAAATATTTTGCTAAAAATGAAAATAAGAAAACAAACAGTCATTTGACTTTTTTTTAACTTCCATGAGATATAAGGGTAATGGGAACATAAGGGAGTACATCATGGAAATGTCCAATCTCGCAAGTAAATTAAAGGCATTTGATATTGAGATAAATGAAAATTTAATCATATATCTAGTACTTATCTTTCTTCTTGCGCAATTCACTAAGTTTAAGATAAGCTATAATATTCAGAATGATAAATGAAGTATTGATGAGTTTATCTCACAATGTGTGCAAGAAAAAGATAGGATTAAGAAAGAAACGATAGAAAGTGCTCATTTGGCAACCGACCCTCATGATAAAAAGAAAAGAAAATCTATGGGTGTTGCAAAAAGGACATCTCAGTAGAATAAGAGAAAGAAATAGGTTACTAAAAATCCTTGTTTTTTTTTCTGCAAAAAGGAAGACCACTTTAAGAAAAATTGTCTCAAATAAGCCAAATGGCGTATAAAGAAGGGTAAACTTCTTACTTTGGTTTGTTCTGAAGTTAATTTAGCTTCTATACCTACAGATACTTGGTGGGTAGATTCTGGTTCTACTACTCACATAAATATATCAATGCAAGGTTGCCTGTGGAGTTGGTCACCAAGTGATGCTGAAAGATTCATCTATGTCGGCGATGATAAAGTATTTCTAGTTGAAGCTATTGGTAATTTTAGATTGCATTTAAAAATTGATTGTTATTTGGATTTGAATGAAACTTTTGTTGATCGTCATATTTAGACGAAATTTAGTTTCTATTTTTAGTTTGAAAAAATTTGGTTTTTCTTGTTCTTTTGAAAATAATAAAGTTAGTCGTTTTCAAGATTCCAAGCTTATTGTATTGGTTCTTTAATTGATAATCTATATATGTTTGATTCTTTTACCTCATTTAACAATATCTGGTTATCTAATTCATGTGGTACAAAGTGTAGAATAAATGAGAATACCACTATGTTATGGCACAAGCATTTAAGTCACATTTCTAAACAAAGAATTTAAATACTTATGTCAGATAGAATTCTTGATTCCCTTGATTTAACCTTAACGTTTGTATGCAACGTATTAAGGGAAAACAGACAAACATAAGAAAATTAGGTGTCAACAGATGCTCAGACATCTTAGAACTAATACATACAAAAATTTGTGGTTCATTCCCTACGACTTCTTGGAATCGACAATAATATTTTATTACGTTCATAGACGATTCAAGATATGGGTATATGTATTTAATTCATGAGAAGTCTCAATCTTTGGATGTTTTCAAGTTTTTCAAAGCTAAAGTTAAACTTCAACTTGAAAAGAAAATTAAGGTTGTCAAATCTGATCGTGTTGGTGAATACTATGGTAGATATGATGGATCAGGTGAATAACATCCAGGGCCTTTTGCCAAATACCTTGAGGAATGTGGAATCATCCTACAATGCACTAAGTTAGGCAAACCCAGCATGAATGGTGTGGCGGAAAGGCAAAATAGAGCACTTAAGGATATGGTAAGAAGTATGATTAGTCATTCTTCTTTACCAGAATCCCTCTGGGGTAAGACATTAAAGACTGCAACATATATCCTTAATAGGGTACCAAGTAAAAAGCAATATCTAAAACCCTTTATGAGCTGTGAAAGGAAAGAAACCTAGTATTAGACATCTTCATATCTGGGGTTGTCCAACTGAAGCTAGGCCTTACAGGCCTAACGAAAGAAAATTGGACTCAAGAATTATTAGTTGCTATTTTATTGGGTATTCTAAGAGCTCTCAGAGTTTCAAATTTTATGATCCCACTTCTAGATCATTGTTTGAGATGGGAAATGCTAGATTGCTTAAAGATGGAGGGGAAGATAACATAAGAAAAGTTGTCTTTAAAGAGAAATTAGTTTCTTTTCCTAATATGGTTATAAATGATGTTCATGCTCCAATTCCTGACTTCATTATTGAACCAATTATAGAACAAGATAACATTGAAGTCCCCGTTGTTGAACCTGAAGTTCAAACTTAACAACTTCAAGAAGTGCCACTAAGGAAATCTATTAGAGAAAGAAGAAGTGCAATTCTATTCAAGAACATCAAGATGATATGGGCGTAATGGAAGATGATCCAATCAACTTTTAACAAGCTTTACAAAGTTTTAACTCTCAAAAGTGGATAAATGCTATGAAAGAGGAAATAAAATCTATGAATGACAATAACGTTCGGGAACTTGTTGAATTGCTATCAGGAGTGAAACCGATAGGTTATAAATGGATATTTAAAACCAAAAGGGATTCATATGACAATATCGAAAGATATATGACTCATTTTGTTGCAAAATGTTTTACTCAAAAGAAAGGCATTGATTACAAAGAGACTTTCTCTCCGGATTCATCGGAAGACTATGAAACAGGGTAATCATGGCACTGCTAGCTCACTTTGATTTAGAGTTATACCAGATGGATGTAAAAACTATGTTTCTCAATGGGAACATTAATGAGGTGATTTATATGGTGCAACTAGAAAACTTTGTATCTGATAGTTCAAAGCCTATGGTGTGTAAATTGAAGAAATCCATCTATGGTCTCAAGCAAGCCTCTCGTCAATGGTATCACAAATTCCATGAAGTGATAATCTCATTTGGTTTCGAGGTGAATATAGTGGAAGATTGTGTATATCACAAGTTCAGTGGGGGTAAATCAATCTTTTTAGTGTTATATGTCGATGACATACTCATAGCAAGTAAAGATGTAGGTTTATTGCATGACACTAAGAGTTTTCTCAAAAGAAATTTTGAGATGAAGGGTCTTGGTGATGCTTCTTTTGTATTAGGAATTGAAATACTACGAGATTGTTCTCAAGGTATTTTGAGATTGTCAACAAAGAACTACATTGAAAAGATTTTGAGTAGATTTGGCATGAAAGATTGTGCACCAACAGATACCCCAGTCGCTAAAGGTGATAAATTTCATTTAGGCCAATGCCCCAAGACCACACTCGAGACTAAGGAGATTTAGAAAGTTCACTATACATTAGTTGTTGGAAGTCTAATGTACGCTCAAGTATGTACATGTCCAGATATTATGCTCAGTTGGAGTATTAGGAAAATATTTGAGCAATCCAGGGATGGATCATTAGACAGCAGTTAAATGGGTTACGAGGTATTTACAGAGAACAAAAGATTATATGCTCACTTATTAAAGATCAGAAGTCTTAGAGATCATTGGGTATTCTAATTCTGATTATGTTGGATGTTAGGATACTTTGCATCTACTTCAGGCTATATCTTCTTATTGGTTGGAGGTGTTTTTTGGAAAAGTATTAAACAAACAATAATGGCTTTTTCTACCATAGCTGCGGAGTTTATAGCATGTTATGAGGCGTCCAATCATGGAATATGGTTGGGAGATTTTTGTCACTAGGTTGCGGATAGTGGTTGACAAAGAAAGATCACTAAAATTATTTTGTGATGATAAATCGACAGTGATGTATTCCAACAACAACAGAAGCAATCGAAGTCAAAACATGTAGATGTGAAGTTTTTGGTTGTTATAGAAAGAGTTCAGAATGGTAAAATTTCGATAGAACACATAGGAACAAACTCTATGGTGGCAGATTCGTTGACTAAAGATTTACCACATAAAGTTTTTCATGAGCATGTTGCTCACATGGGTATTACTCACTTTTCTAATTTCATGGTTTAATGGGAGTTTGTTATTGATGATGTTCTTTGACTTTATTTTGTTTATTTTCTATATAGAATAAAGTTGATGATTTATGTTTTATTATCTGAACTTGTTTATCATGTATGCGGTTTAGCATAAAGTTTTTAAGAATGATCTCACTAAGGAATTTGGACTAGCTAGAAACAGACATGATCTAGATCACTTTGCATGTCGTTTCCATACTATCCATCCATACTTGATCTATGTCATTGAATTTATTGGAATTGGTGATCAAGGAAGGTTTAGTTACAAGGATAGAGACCTAAGTCGTCTTGATTCCATGCTAATACCAGAGATTGACCAGATTGAACTAAAGAGGAATTCTATTATTGAAATAACCTGTTTATGCACGTTTAAGGTTTATGTGATTTAATTATATCAGGTACACAGACATAGCCCAAATGGAAGATTGTTTGACATATTTAAATAATAATATGTTTAATTAAAGTATGGGCTATGTACGTGGATTAATAATTTATCACATTGGGTTGTTTTATTAGATTGGGACATATTATGTGATCTAATTAATTAAGACCCTAGATTTCTAATTGAGTGTGGACTTAATGGATAGAAGCCCTTTCCTAGTTAACTAAGGTTTAATGGGAACCCGAATTGAACTACTATATAAAGAGACTTTATGGCTATGGTCTCCCATATACTAAAACAATAAGCACTAGTCTTTTTTTAATCTCATCTAGAGAGATCCCACTAAGAACATTCAGAGTTTTGGTTGAGGAAGATCATAGTCATCTATCATCATCTTGAAGCTATCATTAGTTTCTCCATAGAATCTAGTATGTTATTTATTCTTGACAATTGGACATCAATGATCTTAAGGTTTATCTATTCAATATAGATATAAAGTAATTATGCTAACATTCTCTCCTTTAATTCATTATGTAAGTCAAAATAAACATATTTCAACTAACATTAAGCATGTACGACCAACCTCGAAGTTAGAAGTTCAATCCCCCACTTCACATTATGTCAATAAAGAATATTAGATTAAAAAAAAAAAAAAGCATAAGCCAAATGTAATAACCATTTGTTTTTTTTTTTTTTTTTAGTTTTTATAATTTGTGTATTTGTTATTGTTATCTTTCACAATTTCTTTACAATAATATTCATCTTTCTTAAGAAAATATTTAAGTTCAAAGTTAAATTTTAAAGTAAAATTAAGTTTTAAAAACCATTTTTTTCTAGTAAAACTTGGTTTGAATTAGAAAATATTCCTAAAAAAAATAGAGAACAAATCAAAGCAATTCACATAGCGAAATAGTTTATATCTATTAATTTTCAAACATCCAGAAATAAAAAGTCAAATAGTTAATGGGAACCTTAATAATATCCAAATTCAAACTAATAACAAAACTCAAATTTTGTTTTTTTAGTACAAATTGAGGGTGAGAAACGTGATTCACAAAACTCTTGGTTCCCAATACATACAAATGTCAGTTAAACCAAGCTCGGGCAACAGGCAAAACTCAACTTCTAAATCTTACCAAAATCACACATAATACAACATCAAATACAATGAAACAACCAATCATTTTTAAAAAATATTTTTGCATGGAAAAAGTGGAAAAGCTATATATATATATATAAAGGATGTAAAGTTTGGTATATATTATTAGATAAATATTCCATGACAGAGATCACATGGAAGAGCTTTGGATTGACCCTTTGGATAGGTGGGAGTGTGGGTCAATAATACTTTCCCCAATTTACCCATATATTATAAACCTTTCTTCTTCCCATTTCAATATTTCTTTGTTCATCCCCAATGGGATTTCATAATTTCATTTGTCCTTTTTTTTTTTTTTAATTGACTCTCACTACATATATGATCATTATCAAGAATGGTGGGTGAGCCATGGTGGGCTGCCTTTACAATCACAAGCCAAAATGCCATTCCTTGTTTGGTTGGGTGGTGACACACCCATGATTCCTTCAACACACCCTACTTTTTTTTTCTAAGAAGAAAAAAAAAAATGCAATAGTTGGGGTCCCATTAAAATGAATTTCTATTGAAACAAAATCCTCATCAAAGATATAGTTTGATTATTAAAAAAACAAAATCTTTTAAATTTAATCTGATTTTTGTGTTTGTCATATATTTATTTTGATTAGTGATTGGAGAACTACTATTCTTTGAAATTTTGAATTAGTGATTGATTTGTTTTTATTAGTTAACATCACATTTTAAATTTTTTTCTTCTAATTATTTTGATCTCTCCTATTTTTCTTTGTTCGTACCTATCTCTATATGATGTGCATATGTTTTGATTGTCGGTTTGAAACTTCATTTTCTCTTCAATAATAATACTATATACTTACGTTGTTCCTTCACATTCTATCTTAAAAATTTGTAATTGTTATTCTCTCTAATACTTTCAATATATCAAATCTCTTTGTTAATAAGTAAAAACATCTCTCGAAAATATCTACTAATATATTAATATTACAAGTTGTGATATTAATTAACAAGAAAACCATATGATGAATTGAAAGAACTAACGGATGAAATTTAAGTATTTATACAATGAATTAGGAAAAGAGAAGGTATAAATAATTAAAGGCATATAGTTCTTAAAAATTAAAGCAAACCCATGTGAAATTAGGGGTTTTTAGAAAGAACCCATCTAAAAAAATCCTGTCTTGGATCCAATTCATCTTATTAGATCAAAGAGAAGCATCATTAGAGAAACTCTCTTATCTAAAGATTTGTCACTTCAAGTTGATTGACAAAACAGTGACATGAGACATCTCTCTCACTCTCTCTTTCTTTGATGTTGATAAACAAAGTATAAGAATAAGGGGTAGCCTTGTATTATAAGGTTCATTGGATGAAAGGGGTGAATGACCCTACAAATGGACAAGATTTGACCAATAAGATATGTGTTGGGTAAGAAATGAAGATCTTAGAGAAGAGCCAATTGGGTTTGACTGACATCTAAAAAAAGGCACACAAAAATTGAAATTAAATTTGACTGAGAGTGAGTGGGCAAATAGGCATGTGATTCTAAATTAAGAGTCTACATAACTCTGACCAAGCAACCATGTGATCCAATTTGGCATTTTTGCTTCAATTCTACTAAATCTCTTTTTTTTTTTCTTTCTCTTTCTTCATAACTATGTTTTTCCTACTCAAATTGGAGTTAGAAAGACATATACTTAACTTGGTTTTGGACCAAATTTAATTTTTCTTTAGTGCTATACTTTTTTGTTTTTCTAAGTTTACCCTTTCCCTTTCCCTTTTCTTTTTCTTTTTTTAAACTAAAATTTCATTGGACCTCTGATAAAAGAAGAGGCAAAGGAGCTAGATTTAAAGGAGTCCCAACTCCACCATGCTCTATTCAAATGAAGAAAAGGGACTTCCAACAAAAGAATACACAAAATCACCATTACAAATAACAATTCTAATTAAACTATGGACAACACCATTATCCAATCTGAAGCATTTTATGAGCGAAGCCACTCTCACAAGAAAAGCCAACTTGATATTTACCCTTTTTTCCTTCTTCCTTATGGTACATTTAGGAAGAAAAAAAACATTTTGAAGTACATATTGGTCCAACTCATCATTTCATATACAAAATTTGAGAAATTTCTCACTACTTTCCCTTATTAACTTGGATAATTTAAATGGGTAGTAATTTTATCGATTGTATAATAATATTTTTAAAGAATTTTAAATATAGTAAAATTTATTAAAAAAATTGTCACAAGTAGTACCCTCAACTTTCATTATTTCAAAACTAGCACGCTTTTTGAAAAGTTTAGTTTTTCTCAATAGATCTTGGGCGAGATCTACCGTCGAGATTTAGTTAAAAAAAATTATTTTTTCTAACTTATTCATTGTTTTGGTCCTTTTGGGCCTTTCTCAGTAAAAATTAAACGTCGAGATTTTAGTAGTCTTTTCAAATATTAAATAATTTATCCAAATCTTATATATTTTCAAATTTTCTCTAAATTCGGTTATCTTTACCGAATATTATATTCACTTCTTATGTAATTTTAGGTCGATTTCTATTTCTATGATTATATGAATTTCTAAATTTCTAAATGAATTTACCAATTAGACTTTTTCAGATGGATGATTGTATTTTAGTTTTTAAATTTTGGGAAAGATTAAATTTTACCCAAAAAAAAAAGTAAGATATGGAAAATATATAAAATCTCGGTATTAATCTGCCCGAGAATTCACCAATCTCGGTGTTAATCTGTCCAAGATTTAGTATTTTCCATATTTTACCTTTTTTGAAAAAAAACAATATTTCCAAAATTCTAAAAATTAAAATCAATCACCTGAGATCCATCTAAAAAAATTCATTTGGATAATTGGTAAATTGATTTGAAAACTATAAATTTTGCTAAGGATTTAAAAAGTTACATAAAATTTTAATATAATATTTGGTAAATATAATGGAATTTGGAGAAAGTATGGAAATATATAAGATTTGGTATAAGATTTCGGAAGATCACATAATATTTTGGAAAAATTACTGGAATCTCGGGCTAATATGAACTGGTGGTCGGAAAGCTATAAGTTAAAAACAATCACAAAAGACCAAAATAATCAATAAGTTAAAAAAACTATTTTTTTAACTAATTCTCGGTGGTCGGAAAGCTATTTGAACTAGTTTTCACAAAGGGTGTTAGTTTTGTAAGGTGAAAACTTAAAGATGTTATCTTTGACAATGTGATACATTCTATCGTTGATATGCTTCTATTAGTGATATGAACTATCACTGATAGAGAGAGTTGGATCTAAAGTTTTGCTATATTTACAATTTTTGCATTGTGTTATATCTACAAATACTTTGGGCTTGATTGTTATATGTGCAACTGCTTCTAATAACTCTATAATGGAAAATGTTCAGAAATAACCTTCTCAAGTTTTCACTTTCCAAAACTAGCATCATTTTTGAAAACTCGTTAGAATAGTTTTTCTCGGTCCATCTCACTCGAGATCGACCACAAGGTTTTGTTTAATATATATATATATATATATATTCAACTTATCTATTGTTTTAGGCATTCTCGATACATCCAAATCGAGATTTAGCTACTTTTTCCAAATATTATGTTATTTTCACAAATCTTATATATTTTCAAATTTTATACAAATTCAGTTATTTTACCAAATATTATATAAAATATATATGTAAATTTTCAAAAAGAAAAAAAAGTAAGATATGAGAAATATGTAGAATCTTGGTATTAATGTGCTCGAGAATTCATCGAAAAACCCTTAATGTATAGAATATTGGTGTTAACCTATCCAAGATTAATTCGAGATTTTATATATTTTCCATATCTTACCAATTCTTTTCACAAAATTTAATCTTTACCAAAATTTAAAAATCAAAATGCAATCAGTTGAGATCCATTTGGATAAGTGGTAAATTTATTTAAAAGTTTGAAAATTCATATAATTGTGGAAACATAAATTGGGCTATAGAATTGAAAAATTAGGTACATATTTTGATATAATATTTGGTAAAAGTAACTCAATTCATAAAAAATTTAAATATATATATATATATATATATAAGATTTTGCTAAGATTACATAAGATTTGAAAAAATTAGCAGAATCTCACAATCTCTCTACATGTACCGAAAAGCCTAAAATTAGGAAAGTTTTTTTTTAACAAAATCTCCGTGGTAGATCTCAGACGAGATGAATCCAGAAAAACTATTTTAACGAGTTTAAAAAAGTATGTTAGTTTTAAAAAGTGAAAAGACGAAATACTTTTATAATCTTATATATATAATAATTATTATTTATTATCCCGGTAAATTATTTGGAAAAAAAAATCAGTAAAAATGGTTTTTATTCTCATGTTTCTTTAACGTGGTTTTACAAATGATGTGATTTTAAAAAAGAAAAAAAGAAAAAAGAAAAATTCAAAACAAAATCTTTCTTAAAAAAACAAGGATTTTAGTGTTTACATTAATTATTAATTATCATTAATCATCCAATCACTATTATTGAGAAAGTGATGAAAATAAAAAGAAAACTATTTGGCAGTTTTCAAAGAAAACCCTTTTTAGAAAACCCTTTTTTTAATCGCAATTATTTTGTTCAGTGCAAAAACAAAATAGAGAAACCTAGCTTTGCTACAATCTTATTTGTGTTACTTGGATGGTAGACAAGCCATTATAGTGTTCACACCATTTAATTTTTCACAACATTTTTTTTTCAATTCACATTTATATATAATTTTATAGAGAATAATTGATGTTTATATATAATTACTGAAATTTTAGGGGAAAAAATATGATTCCTTCATAAATGATTTGATTAAACCTAAACGATAAGTGTAGTAATAAAAGTCGTAATGAGATGTAACATATTTTCACTCTTATGTACATAAATTTGTTCCGAATTTCTTTATAAAAATTTTCATAGATAGAAATATGTTCAAATATTTACAGAAATAATAAAAAAAAAATTATTGATAGACAGTGATAGTCTTCTATTGACATCTATCACATAGTATTAATAACAAATATTTATCAATTTTTATCACTCATAGACACTAATAGATTTTTATTCGTCTTTATCAACCTCTATAAAAAAAATAATAATAATAAATTTTGTTATTTTGTGTAAATAGTTTTCTTTATTTTTCTATTGTTGAAAATCCCCCAAAATTTTTCCCAAAAGTTATCGAGGTAACCATGTTCTTACATCCTCCCAAGATGATTCCATATTTCTAATTATCTAATTTTAGTCAATGATAAATCTTAAGTTAAATACGTGTATTTTCAACGAATCTTAAATGTAGACATTCAAAATTAATTTTAATAGAAATGGATTAAATAGTAATAATAATTTTTATGTAAGAATTTTTTTTTATAGATTTTCACAATTTATAAAGATGATACTCATAGATATTATTTAAAAAAAAGTTTAGAACTTATTTTGGTCCTTGAACTTTGAACTTTATTTTATTTTTTTGTCCCTAAACTTCCAAAAATGTTTATTTTAGTCTTTAAACTTTTTAAAAATGTTTATTTTGGTCTCTGTCATTAGGATTCCGTTAACTTTTTACCGGAAGGTTGAGGTGGTTTATATTTTTTATGACTAGGATGCCAAATAAGTTAATCGCCCTAAAAAATCTACGATTTTGAATTTGAATTAGAAGTTAAATTGTTTTTTTATGAACTTAATTATCATTTTGCCTTCCAGATTTTAGTCGTTCGTTGAGATACTTTTCTTTGTACCTCTCAATCCCTTATTTTTTAGTTATGTGATTAGTTGAGGTAATATTTATTTGCAATTTTTTAGAGTTTTACTTTCTATATGGGTTGCATTTATTAGTTTATTTTGCTTTATTATGGGATGTTTTATTCTTGAATTTAAAAGTTTACATAATAGAATAGAGTGGAGAAGAATACATAGAAAATAAAAATATTGATAATTGAGGGGAAAAAACTTATATCTTTACAAAACTTCTACACTAATATGCCAATTCTGTTATATTTTGATTCTACTCTATTTTCTTCTAATTTTCTTTGGAGATTCCAATTGGGAAAAAAATGAATAGCACTTATAGCATTTTGTTTGTTGACATAAAAAACAGTAGAACTTAAATCACTTATAGGTAAAATATAATATATGCAAAATATACATTTTTCTTTGTTGGCATAAAAGATTTATGGCTTGAAAATAAATACAAGCCATCAAAAAATATAAACCATCTCAATCTTTTGTGAATCCTAACGTCAGAGACCAAAGTAAACACTTTTTAAAAGTTAGACTAAAATAAATCTTTCTAAAAGTTTAGGGACCAAATAAAACAAGATTTAAAGTTCATGGACCAAAATAAGATTTTAGCAAAAAAAAAAAAATCAACAAGAAATTAATTGCAAGGACTAATTTTAATCTTTGCCGAAATACAGAAAGCACATAGATTAAAATTGGACAATGAAAAATATAAAGACGAAAATAAAATCAATGAAACCAAAATAATATTTAAAAAATAAATGTAAATATATTTTAAATAATTTTATCTATTTAAAATATTCTATTTTATTTATAGTTAAATTATAAGTTGGTTGTTTAAATTTTGAGGTTTGTGTCTACTTGCTCTCTAACCCTTCAAAAGTATTTAATAAGTCCATAATATTTCAATTATTGGCTCAAACCTTGAGATCCTTGTATTTTTAATTTTGTCTAACAAACTTCTAACAAATTCAATTTTTTTTTTAAAAAATGTAATCAACCACCTTTTAGATATAAATTTTAAATTTATGTCTAATAGATTCCTAAAATTTTAAGTTAGGTATGTAGTAAATCCGTAAATTTAAAATATTCAAAAATTTGAAGACTAAATTTGTAATTTTAGATGTTTATATACCTTTATTCATTGGTTAATTATGTTATTAAACAAAATATTGGTGGTAGAAATTAAACTTGTGAATCTGAGAGTTTAAGTTGAACTATGCTTCGATTAGAAACTAATCAAACATTGTTCAACTAGAAAAACACGTTCGATAATAAATGTAATCACATATTTTTTTCTAAAAAATGAAGATGTTATTTGGTTATGTTAGAGATTTCACCGAGTGGATTAGAAATTTGTCACAAAAAGAAAAAGAAGATTGAAGACATAAAAAAAAGGGTATTAACTTCGCACGAAGCCTTTGTCTGGTTGGGTGTGGCTCTGCCTTTTTGCCTTACCAGAAATTGTAGTTATCGATGGAAACAGAGACAGACAGCCTAAAAAATATTATGAAAAAGACCTAATTTTCAACGTCGACAAGCACTCACTCAGCTCAACTTCATCTTCTTTCAATTTCACTGTTCAATTAAAAAAGAAAAATCCCATTTAACCCTTCACCCTTTTTCTGGTCTGTAAAATTGGTCTGATCATCTCTCTGGCGCCACTCCGACAGTAACTATATTCAGTAGTTTCAGATTCCAACGGGTCTAATCTAATCTAATCTAAATCCAAGCCGTAAAAAAATGGCGAAATCCACGTTCTCTCTGCGTCACCACCATTACTCTCATCTCCATTTGAGCTCTTCTTCTTACTTGAGCAAGCACAAACAACTTCACAGAACCCAATCACTACTCTGTTTTCAGTCCATGACACTATTGAATTCATTCCAAAGCAACCCACCAGAGTGAGTAGCTTGGCCAAATCATGGGAATCGATTATACCCTTTTCAAATCTTGTAAATTGCTGCTACCCCTTTGTGTTTTTTTTAATCTCTTCTTTGTTTTCGCATCTGGGTTTGGATCAATGGCGCCTATTTCAGCTGCATTTGGCTCTGATGGATTCTTCTGTGCCATTGATGCCAGTGGGAAACAGGAAGTTATTTGTTGGGGCAAAAATAGTTCGTCTCTTTCACCATCTTCCTCTTCTTCTACCTCCATCTTCTCCGTCGACATTCCGGCAATGGCTGCTCTCTCAGGCGGCGAGGGATTTCTCTGCGGTATTTTAGCTAACACTTCACACGCTTACTGTTGGGGTTCGATAAATCCAGGTACAGATCTCGTCCCATTGGTTTTTCGTACCACTGCTTATTCTCATATTGCCGCGGGAAGAAGCCATGTTTGTGCAATTAGAGGATCCTATTATTCTGATAACGATTCGGGTCCTGTGGATTGTTGGGATATCTCAAGAGATTTAATGAATAATACTCTGAGCTCTAAACAGAGCTCTCTGTTCTATAATCAATCAATTGCCAGCCTTGTTTTCAAAAGGGTTGTTTCCGGCGAAGGATTTAGTTGTGCCGAGCTTCGAGATGGAGGAATTCTTTGCTGGGGACCCAACTCCACCAATCTCGACGTTTCAAATGTTTCTGAAAATTTCATAGTTCTTGCCGCCGGAAAAGATGCTCTTTGTGGAATCTCAGAAGTCACTGGCGGAGTTAAATGCTGGGGAAACGCCGATTCATTTGTCGGCCTTCCAACAACCGCTGGATACGTGACGTTGACCGCCGGCGAACAGCATTTCTGTGGCATCCGATGGGATACTCACGAAGTGGACTGTTGGGGTAGCTTGAACTCATCTTCAATTCCTAAGAACACAGGATTTATGGCGATTGCTTCATCAGACCATTCAATCTGTGGCATTAGAGAAGATAATCTGGTTCTTGATTGTTGGTTTTCACATTCTCTTGAAGCTCCTCCTGGTTATGATCCTCCTTTGGAGCTTTGTAGTCCAGGGCTTTGCGCTGCAGGCCCTTGCCGTGAAGGAGAATTCTCTTTCAACGCCAGCATTTTGAATGAACCAGATTTGAAGAGTTTGTGTGTGAGGAAAGATCTGAACATTTGTTTTCGTTGTGGAGTGAATTGCTCTGATGGGTTCTTCTTATCAAGCCCTTGTACTTTGAATTCTGATAGGATTTGTACTGCTTGTTCTCTTTGCCAGAACAGTTCTTGTTGGGATATCTGTGGAGTTCAATCATCTCCCGAAACCAAGCAGAAGCATTGGCATCAGTGGCGTAGTATACTGGTAATAGTTGGTGCTTCTGTTGCTGGATTAGTACTGATTCTACTAGGTTGGTGTCTTCATCCTCGTGTTATCGCTTCGAAGAAAGACGGGAGCAATAAACAGCATAAGTCTGAGTTAGAAACTGGTACTGAAACTGATTCTTGTGCTCCATTAGCTCCTCTTTGTCCTGGAATTGCTCAGATTTTTCGGCTTTCAGAGTTGAAAGATGCCACAAACGGATTCAAAGAGTTTAACGAGCTTGGCAGGGGGAGATATGGCTTTGTTTACAAGGCTGTGTTAGCTGATGGGCAACAAGTTGCAGTGAAGAGAGCAAATGCTGCTACCATTATTCACACCAACAGTAGGGACTTTGAAATGGAGTTGGATATCCTTTGTAAGATAAGGCATTGTAATATTGTGAATCTGTTAGGTTACTGTTCTGAGATGGGAGAGAGGCTTCTTGTTTATGAATACATGCCCCACGGCACACTCTACGATCATCTCCACGGCGGTCTTTCTCCATTGAATTGGACACTGAGACTGAAAATAGCGATGCAGGCGGCGAGGGGACTCGAGTACCTACACAAGGAACTTGTGCCTCCTGTTGTCCATCAAAACGTCAAAACTTCAAACATTCTTTTGGATTCCCATTGGGGAGCTAGGATTGCAGATTTCGGGCTTATTACATCGAACGATGATGACGTTAGCGGGGATTTGACGAGCGATGTTTATGACTTTGGTATTGTGCTGCTTGAGATTATCAGTGGAAGGAAAGCTTACGACAGAGATTACACACCTTCAAGCATAGTTGAATGGGCAGTGCCTTCGATCAAGCAAGGTAAGGCTGCTGCCATAATAGATAGATACACTGCTCTACCAAGAAACGTCGAGCCTCTACTTAAACTTGCTGATATAGCCGAACTGGCTGTACGAGGAAATCCCAGCGAACGACCAACGATCTCAGATATTGCATCTTGGTTAGAGCAAATTGTTAAAGATGGATTAATCTTGTAATAATCGTACCCCAAGACGGGTGCTCGGCTTTGAAACATACATTTTGATCGACGCAACGAAACGTATTCTTTTACAGCTTATGTGGGTGCTGCTCTCTTCAACTGTAAATTAGTTATTGAGCTTCAGCTTGTACATGAACATATACTGTACACCATTTCTTTCAATAAAGGACTTTACATTTTTAAGCCTCTTTACACAAAACATATTGAGTATTACAGAGTTTCCATTTGCTTCTTCCATCAATCAAAAACCCAAGTTTTTTCTTGACTTATCTGCTGTCTGCTATAATTTTCAACTAGCTTTCTTTTTCATTTGAGAGATTCTTTAATCCCTATATGGATGATGAATCTACAAAAGGCTGTAATGAAGATATGATCTCTCTTTGCATTCAAATTGTTCAGACATGATGGATTCATGTTTTATTCAAGAACCTTTATGCGTCCTGAAAAAGAAAACCGAAAGTGTATTGAATATTAAATTGGTTGCCTTTACAAAAGTGTGCTCTGTTCATAACTTTGGTTTGGTTCTTTGGCTGTAAATAAAGATAAGTATCAATCAAATGTGAGAAACTAGACAATTTTTTCCAGTGTTATCCAGATCACGCCAGTAACGCTGCCAACCTTTGAAACCACTTACCATATTTAAACATTAGTGGTTAAAATGCTGCCGATGCGACCATAATTTTGTGGTAATTGACATGTACATTTTCTTTTGAGATTAGAGGTTCAAATCCTCAATTCATTATAAAGCTCAAACACACAAGATTGGAATCCAAGTCACCTCAGCACTTCTTGACAACCTGGTTGTAAAACAAAGAGAGCAACTTCTTTTGCTTTTTAGATTAGAAAGACCAATCTCTTACTTTCTCTTTCATGTTTGACAGCTCAAAAGCTAGAAATTTTGTTACTAAATTGACCAATAGAGAAAGAGTACAGAAAGGCCATGGTCATTGGAAGGCTAACCCCAACCTTTGTAACATACAAACTCTTTATAAATATTGTTGTGGTAACTCTTTATTCAAACAAAAGCTTATGATACCATAAACTTATAATATATCCATGTTTTGAAGTTCTCTGTTGTTTTTATTAACAGCGATCTGATTCAGGTACTTCATTTTTCACTCTTTTTCTGTCATTCGATTAAATTGCAAAAGCATATATCATTATTGTATGCCTGGCTCCCTGTATGCCATTTGCAAAGCCCATCATCTGAAAATAGGTGGCCTTCTTGAATGGCATGCAAGGAGCCATGCATGTATAAATTTGCATATGCAAAGAAACCGCTTTAAGCTCAAGAACATTGCTTTGACTCAGTTTCCTTTTCCGAATAAGTGCATCATCTGAGTTATCTCTTGGGGAGGACTTAATCTGCTTTGTTTTCGTTCTCAACAGTTCAGATCTCTTACTTAAACAAAGGATCATAATTGACCGTTTTAGTATGATTTTTCATTTCAAATAGTCAATACATGAATGAAACTACAGATTTTGGGTAGAAGAGAAAAAAAAGAATGGAAGGAATGGAATTTAACAATTCAAATGAAGAAAATGGAAGAAAGAAACAAAACTCTGCACATTTCTCTGTTATTCACCCTCATTCTACGATGTGTATACCAACTCGTCGACAAGATTTTGGGGTGAAAAACAAGGTAAGAGCTTTAGACATGTACCAAATCATTTATGTACACATACTAGATTTTCAAAAAGGCTCTAACTGGGATTATTTCTTCAACTTCCATGTTTAACCTTTCCCTCAGAAGCCATGTCGGTCAGAAGCTTTACAAGCTATTTGCTGTGGAAACCTTGGAGAAAATGCTGGTTGACGAGTTTCCTTTACCCATTTTAATGTCCATGAAGTCAATAATATGTCCAGGTTGTGAAATATTATGATCATTAAGGTTGGTCTCCTTCATCAACATGCTTAAAGCAAGAGACATTCGTGGTCGTTTCATTGTGTTTTCTTGCACACAAAGTAGACCAATCTTCATAAATCGAACAGCCTCTTCTTCGCGGAAGTCTATGTCAAGCACGGGATCAATCAATTTTACTAGCTCATTTGTCTTGTAATGTTCCCATACCTGCAAAACACAAAATACCATGAAATCCAAATATTATGTGTAATGCTGGATCAAGCAACCTAAGACAAGATTGATTCCTTAAATGCACTTTTGTTTCTTTATCTTACCTTTTCAACCAAATGGTGTTCACCATGTTCCAAATCAAAATCAACTGTTGCTCTTCCACTAACAATCTCCAACAACAACACTCCGAAGCTATAGACATCCGATTTTCGCGTCAAATGCCCGCTCACAGCATATTCTGGAGCAAGATATCCTCTGTTTTTCCATTTTCAAGTGAGCAGTGGTTTCCTGAAAGTAGTTAACATATTCAAACATATTGATAGAAAAATTCTGACTTACATTGTGCCAGCAACACGAGTACTAACATGAGAATGGTTGTCTCTCAACAACTTAGCCAATCCAAAATCCGCAACTTTAGGTGTAAAATTATGGTCGAGTAGTATATTGCTGGATTTTATATCTCTATGAACTATATGCGGCTCAACCTCCTCATGAAGATAGGCAAGCCCGCAAGCTACTCCAATCAAAATTTCCTTTCTGGCTTGCCAACTAAGTCTCATTCTATTTTCCCTCACACCTATTGATCAAGATTTTAGAAGCACAATCTAAGTTTAAAACAATTATCTTATATCATCCAATTCAAGTTTGCAAATTTTTATAAATCAGTATTCAAAATAGTTTCAGTTACCCTGAAGAGCATATGCAAGGCTGTTGTTTTCCATGTAATCATAGACCAAATATCTGTTACTTCCATCAACATAACACCCTTTAAGCTCAACCAGATTTTCATGTCTAATGTTAGAAAGTGAAGTTAACTCAGCAATGAATTCCCTTTCTCCTCTCATGGATTCTACCTCAATAGAAAGCACCTTCACAGCAATCTTCCTGCCATCTCGAAGCCGACCCTTTACAAAGTCAACCCCATTCAAGCATTTCATCAGTAACCTTCAAGGCATTAGAAACCAAAATAGCCAAAAGGGGAGGAACTTAGAATTCAGAGCCGTGACAATACCTTGTAAACAGTACCGAATCCACCCTCTCCAACTTTATTCGCTCCATTAAATCCATTGGTGGCTGATTTAAGCTCGTTGTAAGAGTACACACGAAAACTCTCATTGTCTTGTCTATCTGATTCGGTTTCGTTAAAACCAATCAAAAGGGGTTAGATAATAAACGAAAAAAAGAAACAAACGTTGCAGAGAAAAGGATAAAACTCCTCACCATGGCGGCTATTTTCCATGGCTGTCGGCGATGGAGAGTAACAACAAGTAGAAAGAAGATGGCGGAACTTCATTTTTGGCCGGATAATGCTCCCAATTGAATCAATAAGGAAAGAACATCAGAATCCCACAATAGACAAAGCAGGAATCGCCAAATGGATCAAGTGGGGATGGGAGGTTATGAAGGCCGCGGGTTTGAAACGTTCTTGAATCAATTGGGAATATTAAAATGGAGGGTGTTGACGACCGAGTAACCAAAAACAAGCCACCATCGGTCCAAGCGTGGGAAAAAGAAAGTCCTTAACTCGGCTAAATTTCATTTGGAATCGATCAAAAGGGGAAGGACTCGGCGGAGTTTTGGTCAATGGTTAGTGGGTTCTTCAAAATTACAAATTATAACAAAGCAGCATCAACTTCAAGTGTGGAAGAATTTCATATGAAAGAATTGAAGACTGTAGCAAGACCTTCAAAATCAAAATGGCCAACTCAATAAGCAGACTAGTCAATTTCATCACTTCTTTCTTCCACAGTAATACATACGCCCCTTTCTTCCCCTGCTGGCTGCTGCTAAGTATAATTTTAGGAAAGTTACTAATTTTTTTTTTATTTATTTATTTATTTTTTTTTAAAATCAAATTGTTTTGGTTTCTGATTTTTTAAGAACAAATGTATCTGGTTTTTGAATTTTTAAAACACATCTTTTTATTTTAAGTAATAATAACAATTTATTTGAGAGGTTTTTTAAATCTATTCCCACAATCTTTATTTTAAAAATTTAGAAACCAAAAATATATATTCTTAAAAAAATCGAGGACAAAAAATATAAAATTGAAAACATAAAGAACAAATATGCTATTATTCAAGATGTGGGACTAAAAAAAGTAACTTTTCCCATAGTTTTTAATACTCTCATCATCGGTTGAGATTCACCTTGGTGTAGTTATTAGTAAGTACAATAACATGCAATCTCCGATTTCAAGGGAGAAAGAATAGGAAAATTAGGAGTTCGTACTTTTTAGTGTATTAAAGGCTTTGTTAAAAATTGTTGACGGATAACGTTGTAAAATTGAGAAGTAAAATGAAGCACAATGGAAATATAAATACTGAAGAAATATAATATAATAAACATAAATAAATATAGGAAATTAAAAGTATAAATTTTCTCCAAAGTTTCTTCAATTTCTCACCAATACATATATCTCTACAAAGTTCACAAATGACCACTATGTATTGGAACTCTGACAGCTAAAATGTGGCACATTTGGTCACTGACCATGTGTAGTTATATGACACATGGTCTTTAGACAATAAGAATAAGTATCTATATTACACATATATTATATATTTATAATAGATAAAAGGTTTATTAATAATTGTTTTCATTAGAATAGTTAGATGTATGAAAATAATGTGGTTCGGATATTCTTGAAAAATTAAATCCTCGTTTATTTTTTATGTACATAATTCAGTTGACATGAACTTGTATTATTAGTCTCAAGCTTGAGACTTAATTCTCCACCTACAAATTGTCAGTATATATATATTATATATATATTATTATTATATATTATAATATATATATAATATATATATATAATATATATTATATATATATATATATTATTTATTTATAATATATATATATATATATATTTAATTTATTTAATTATGCTCAAATTTAACAATAATAAGAATAGAAATTTAATCATCTTATTAATTCATCAATCTTAAATGTTCTAATTCGAAATCAAATGTGAAAATTTGGTTTCATTCGACTATTTTATGGTAGGTACATTAAAACAATAAATATTTATTTAATAAATAAGAAAGAGAAGTAGCATAAAATTAGGAAGAAATATCTTGTATTCCTCTCTCATTGATATCTAGCTAGATTTTCTATATGTATGTTATTTCTTTTTGTAGGGAATCTATCGTTTAAGTTGATCTTAATTTAAGTCTTTTTCAAAATAAAATAAAATAAAATAAAATAAACTATCTTAATTTGAGAAAATACATACTATATTTTTCTTGTATGACTAAAACATCATTGGAAATTTTTTCATTAATTACTACTTACATTTATTGCATAGCTATGTGGAAATCTAAAGCTTCCAATTTTGTTGGGTGAAATTTGGGGTCTGTTTGAGGTGCTGAGATGATATAGGATGTGGGGAGTCTTGATCGAGTATGATCGAACATGTTCAAACATTGGGATGATATACGATACATGAAAAGAAAATGACGGTGAGATACAAAACATATTCTGAAAATGGGTCCACAAACAATTAAAATCGATGAGATGATAATGAGTCTCCAAACACTAAGATGATATAGGATGTGGGAGATATACCATCTCATGTTGAGTCTCCAAATAGCCTCTTAATTAGTTGAGATATTCTTCTACTTGGCAAAGAAATTTGTTATTAATTTTTAATAAATTATATATCTTTTTGGCAAAAATTTTCACTTACAAGAGAAACTCTCCATTCCTTTAACATTTAGGCGTTAGTAAAATATAAAATCTTAGTAGGTGACTACCATAGATATTGAAAACGAAATTCACTCTGCTTTGATCATGCAACTGAACAAAGTTGCAAAATGTTATACTTTATAAAATTAAAATCATTTATAGTTTAGATTTTTTTATTGTTATATATATGAATGTTATGCCATTAAAAATTCAAAAAGAAAAAGGAAAATGTATGTCATAAAATTATTTAGTAGATAAGATTTATATGATTTATGAAATATTTCATTTCATTCTCTCGTAGGTATAGACATAAAAAGTCAATAAATATATTATAATAACCATTCAAACTTTTGAAGAGATAAATGGGAGGATTATATAGTCAAGATTGACAATGTGCTAATTTTCATCATTCTTACTAAAATTATTATTATTATTTTTTTTAAAAAAAGATATCTAACATGTACGATTAAATTAATGATTGTTAATATTTAAAGTAGAGTTGATAAGTTGTTAGAATGGACGGAAATGCTTGAAGAATGCATTCTTTATCTCCATTCCATTCCTTGATTTTACAACATCAACATTGGGATGAAATTTTCCACAAAAACGAGTCTTTGTGGAAAAGAAAATTTTGGTCAACTTTTTTTTATCTATATTTTTAGAAGTTTTTTAATTGTTCATATAATATTAACATAAAATCTATCTTATGTTAAAAGAAATCAAATATATGAAAACAACTTAGGTTAGTATAGTATTTGACCCTAAAATCCAACATCTAACAAAGTCAAAATTTTCCTGCATTATTTTTCATCTTCTAAAAAATGACGAAATTTTGAGCTAAAAAGTCCATGGGATGTGTCTTTTTGACTAGGAAATTAAAAAGAAAATTACATTTTTCTCAATAATAAACTAATAAACTTGTAAATTGTTTATTGAGCATCCAAAATTTTAAAACAATGTGTGAAAATCTGCCATTTGTCAAACAATTAGAATGCATATGCACGTAACATCTTTTCTTTTTCTTAAAATTTAATCTTTATTTTCTTCTGACTTTTCAATCTTTCAACCCCAAAGAAAACTTCAAACCTTTCTTTTTCCCTTTATTTCCTTTTATTATCATCTCTCTTCTAGAAATATTCTTTTCTTTTAAAGTTTCCTTTTTTATTCTTACCTTAAAAGTAAATAAACAAATGTCCCTCTCATGATAATTAAGTTTGGATATTCAAAGAGTTTATTATAAAAATTGTTGGGGAGAAGACAATCATCAAAATTGAATTTTAATTTCCTTGAAAAGAGAGAAATCATCGTATAAAAAAGTAACTCGACGTGTTCTGTTGAAGTTATTTTGATGATAGTAACTAAATAGTGAAATAAATATAGTTTTAAGAATAATGAAAGAAAAAATATTTTTTATGGGATTTTGAACTACTCGTACCTATAAATAAGATTTAAATTTTCAGACCTAACCTAATATATTCAAAAGAGTTCTTTTAATCATATATATTTTTAATCTTTTATTTCAATAAAAAGGACAAAGTAAAAAAAAAGTGCGATGAAAATATTTTTTGTTAAAATGAGTCTAGCTCAACTGACATCAAGTATGTACTATATCTTGACCTCGACATTGGAGATTAGATCCCTCATCCTATCTATTATCAAAAAAAATAATAATTAATCAAAATATTCTTTCTACTCGGCTATTTTAAACAAAGACCACATTCTTTTAATCTTCATTTCTATCCCAACTTAATGAATTGTGTTTGTATAAACATTTAAAACATTACAATTGAAATATTTTTGTTCTGTCTATAGTATCTACTATGTATACGCATTAATTCATAACGAATTCGAAGTAGTTTAATTAGTGTATTTGAAAAAGTAAGTTGGAAAATGGTTAACCAAAAACCACTTGTAGAAGAAAGAAAACATATATGTGGTTAGCTAAAAAGGGAGTTGAAATTTTCTAACTTAGAATATAGCATACCCAAATGTTTGATATTTTGGTGTGACCCAATCGACTTTGAAGAAAGTACATCCACCGTTGACTGTAGGGTCTATATTTGGTCACCTTTGGATGGCTATACTTTGCATACCGCAAAAATAAAAACAAATAAAAAATAAAAAAAAACACTCATTTATCTATTAAACTACCTTCATATGTTTTAACTTTGTTTAAATTGTGTTATGGGTAAAAGATATCGATTAAGTTGTATATGGCCTTACAAAGATGATCCGATGGGTCATTCCAAGAAGAAATGAGTTATTTTGATATGTATGTAAGTCGACCCATAAGATCGACCACGAGGATTAAAGAAATCAACTCACAAGATGGATCAAAGGATCAATATGCACCAAGAAGGCCGATCCATAGAGTCAATCATAGAAGTCTAAAGAGTACATGAAGGTCGACCCTTGCCTTGTGAATGTTGACTCTTGGGGTTGACCATGATAGACAAAATATGCTTCAGTATTTAAACACAACTTCGTAGCTTGGGTTCACCAATATGTAACGGTTAAGTTAAATGAGTAATGGTCAAATTAATTATATGAGAGATTAATTAGCAACATGAACTAACGAAATCAATTTTCTATATAATCAAGAGGGCTCGAGATATTTGAAGTACGCTAAAAATATTACGAGTTCTTCATTTTTTTTTTAACTCTCTAAATTATCAATGACTTGATCGTCGTAGTGTTGGTGACCAAATACCACACTGGTGCAAAGTTTTCTCTATTATGCATGGTGATTATTCAATTCCTTCCAATTATTACAAATTCACAAATGGTACCAATTTTGGTAATAACAAATTGTAATGCTCAAACTAATCAATTATTAACAATATATTAGGTTAATTTTCTTTTATATGTTATGGTTAAATTGCATATTGTCTTACATTGTTGCATTAATTATTTTTTTTAATTGTATTGTTTGTAATGACATCAATTATTTTTCTTTGATTTCATTATTCACATTTTAGCATGTAATACACAGCAAACCAATATCTTTAGTATCTAGCTTGAAGACCATCCCATAAATCGATGTTGCTATGTCAAGTGATTTGATATCTCTTTAGTTTTTTGTTTTTCTTTGTATAACGCAAAAACGTTTGACTAAGATTTTCTAATTTCTTATTAAAGTTAATTTCTCTTTGTTGAAATTAAATCCATTCACTATTAGAGTCTTGATTTTACAAGTTTGATATTTGAAATATCTGTTTTATTCATGCTACTCTAAAAAGTTACTATGACCACATTTCAGCAAATTTATTGAGTATAATATTAGATTAAGATTGTCATAAATATTAGATAGAATAGAATAAAATAAAGGATCATAATTCACAACTTTGATAATCAAATTGCAATGCTTTCAGCTCTCACTCAAAACAATTTATATAAAATATTCCGAACATGGTGGACAGTCGACACACATCTGTCATAGCCACCACCCAACCAGCTTTGAGTTTTTTTTTTTTTCTTAAATATATATATAGGTCAAATCATAAAAATTCTCTCTATATTAATATATGAAGGTAAGCTACGCTTACCATCTTTAATCGTAATGAATGTAACACAATTTTGGCAAGTAGGATCCACTTGATTACTTTTGCGATTGTATACACAACTTTATAAATAGAAAGGAGTTGTGGAACCCTCACATAATTTTTATATACTTTGCCCTTCTCTTGGGCCTCACACCTCGGTTTGAGCTCATTCTTTATCCTCACCGCTTGGATATCAACATTTTGGTATCAACTTCATCATTTACAATTTACGTTTTACTTCACAATGTTATCCGTAAATATGTACTCTCTCTCTATCCTCTCTCTTTTGAAAAAAGAATACCAAGAACACACTACTATTTCTGAATACCAAAAAAACCTAAGCTATCAAACTTTATATACAATTTTTCTCTCCATCATAACACTTTCTCTTAATATCCCTAATTTTTTTCTCTATATGTTTCCGCCTTTGCTCATGCTTGATCTTACTCTCACTCAGGTTTGCTCATGCTTGTTCTTGCACTTGCTCCAACCCTTGCTATGTGGAAAGCAGACTCCCTAGATACTTCTCGCTTTGGTTTAAGATTGCAAAGTGAGATTATTGTTATTTTTTTGGCCAATCTCAAATTCAAGTTTTAAATTTGCAGTTTTGATTGATAAATTCCTCCTAGCTCTCTATCCCAATCTCACTCTTGTTTGTACTTGATGTTGCTCTCGCTCCAACTCGTTTTGTGGAAATCAGACACGCTAAATACTTCTAGCTCTGATTTAAAATTATAGACTGAGTTATTTTATGAAAAAAAAATACATTATTCATTATATAGATTTTATATAATAAAAGATTCTGTTTCAAAATATATACATATAATCATTTAAAAAGTATTTGTTAGAAATATTCTATCAATTACAAAAGGATTATTTTGGAAAAAAAATAATTCAACAATCAAATTAAGATGTGAATTAGATAAACGAAATTTAAAATGATTACTATTTCTTCTTCTTCTAAAAAAATCTTACATTTGATTGATTTAGGTATTAAATTTTGCTAAATATAAATATTGGTTATTAAATAAAATAGAAAATGAATAGGGAATCATATAATTAGTTAGAAACATAAAAGAGTGTTAGGGTAATCGTTTCAAATTTCATTCTCATCACATAGAAAAGTAAATACCACTATTGAGTTATATATATTATATATATATATATAATATAATAATTTCGATTCTACTCATTCTTATTATACATTAGTAAACACCATGACAGGTAATCTGATTACCATTGCAATCCATCCACAAAATCAAATTACGATTGCATCTTGAATTGTAAATGGATACACAAACACATATTTAGTTTCAATTATATACCTCGTTACTTTTGTTGGATTTAGTATTCTGAATCTCGTACATCTTATAGTTTGTAATTTGTAAATGAAAATTGTTTATTTAATGAAATAAGAAATATTTTATTTGACATTTAAACTACATTAACCCAATCCAATAAACTAAGATCCAAAGTTGTTTAACGTAACTTGAACAGTATGTGGTAGACATACAAGTAGATCATGTTTATGAATAACTTAAAAGATCCACAGTATATGGATAAGGTTGAGTTTCTTATCCTAGTGATACTGTAGATATTGCCCAGCTTTGTAATTGTTACATGAGTTGTAAGTTTTACAGACAATATTATCTATGTTGTTCATGTGGAGACATGTGAGTGGAAGTATCTTGTATAAAGAGTTTATATAAGATCGAATCGAAAAATGATTGGTTTCTCTTTATAACACTGTTCATTGAGCAAACTAATATTTTACTAGGATGACCATAGGTAATTTGACCTTAATCATGAGTGAGTTGTGAAATAAGCAATCCCTTGATTTGTATGGGTGAGGGTGGCCAATTTAGCTGACTCAATAAACCTATCATTTTGGGGATTTGTATGAGTAGGGAGTTGGAAACATAGCTACGCAAAATGGAATTCACTCTTTCCCGTAATTAGGGAAAGTAGATGAATTTCTCCCTGAATAATTAATTTCGGGTCTTGAACAATGAGGCCTCACCCTCTCATTAGCTCGAGAGGGGTTATTTTATAGTTGAACTATAGACTGTTTGTTCTTGAGGATCAGTAGTACTTAAAGAGTAAGATGTAACTACAAGGGTAGAATGGTAATTTGACCCAGCTGTAGTTATGACAAATTTGTGAAGGGCCAACTTACTGTTGATTGGTTAAATCCATGGACACAGAAATATATCTAATGCAAAGAGTGCAGATGTCGACATTTAGTCGTATCATTGAAGCTTCTAATCTGTAGGTCCATAAGATCCTCACTATGGATAAAAACAAGGAAAATTTGTTTTTGAAATAATTTGAATGCTGATTAAAGTTGCAAGAGCATGTTGTTTTGGACATTTATTATCGCTATCATGTCTGTATTAGTCCGTGACATTGGTGGTGAAGCATTTATTGTGATGGAGACCGGATTTAAGAGCAGAAACTGATGAAAAACGAAGAAGGAAAAAGTTTCTAGACTAGAGTGTCACCGCGCCCTGCCGTAGCATAATGGCCCTCGGGAGAAATCGTGTGGAGTTTCGTGGTGCTCTTCTTAAGTGCAGCGACGCTGCGTGCGATTTTTGCCCATCGTCGCTGCACCTTGTCGCAGCGTCGGGATGCACTCCAGAAAGAGGACCAAAGTGCAGTGGCGTTCTCTACCTGCGTAACTGCACTTCGGATGTGTGAGTGCATGTGCAGTTGGTCGCCAGTTCGTGGGATCCAGTCTTCTGGAGCAGTTTTCTTCAGTTTTTCCTTTTAAAATTTGAATTATGTGATTTTTTTTTTTATTTTTTAATTATTTAAATTAATATAATTGCTATACTAATTTAATCCATTTTTTTGGGTGCCAAAATTTGATCTATTTTTACTATTTATATAATTTTTACATTTGAAATATAATTAAGTTTATATGTTGCATAATGTATGTCATATAGTTTTGAAAATTCCACTTTAGGATAAATATTATTCATGCCTCATATTTAATATAAATATTATATAATATAGTTGCATGACTTTATAAGCATGCTCATGCATCATAATTAATAGAAATGTTATATTATATGATTGTATACATTGTTAAGAATTTCCATGCATCATACTTTAATATAATTGTTATATATATGTATGATGAATATGCTTTTAATTTTCATTAGTGATGAATATAAGTGTTATATTATATGATGAAAATGAAATTGCATTAAGCATGACATTACTTAGTAAATATAGTTGTTATATTTGATTAATGTCGTTAGATGCATGCTATAGGTTCTAATAATTTCATTATTTTATAAAAGTTATAAGTTTAGTGAATTAGATTAAAATCTATAATCAAGACTTGTATGCGAACCTAGGTCTTAATTAATTTCAAATGGTTTAAAATTAATTCACCTAGATTTATATTAAATATTTCTAATATGATTAGAAATATGATAATCTTTTATTTTCTTTAATAGGATTAATTCAAAATAATAATATAAGAGACCTTTGTCTAAGGAAGGTTTTGTTTAAGGTTGGGGTATTTAAGCTAACAGAAACGGAATACCTATATCTAGGAATCCACCTATAAGGTAAATTAGACAAATATTTTATCAACATGCAATAAATGATTCGATTGATTAAATTGTTAATGAATAAAATCATATTGTTAAAATATTCAATATAAATGTTATATTGAGCAAATCAACAATGATTTAGTAAAATTAGTTAGTCGGATTTATCTAAGTTAATAAATTCTAGGTTCTAAAACACTTAGTGGGAGGAAAATGATATATATGATATGTCATTTTTTCACTCACGTTCTCCCTAAAAGTTCACACCGTGGGATCCATGCTCGGCCTCATGGTGCTCTGGGCATACCCTCCCTTAGGAAGGTATTTACATGTGTCAATATCAAGGTGAATGGAGAAAGTTTTTATAGTAAATGGGAGAAGAATGTGTGCCAACATATCCTACGGCCTCCATTATTAATTTGTAATATTTTTCCATGCTCGGCCTCGTGGCGCCCTGGGAGTATTCCCCTTAGGAATGTGTTTACATGGAAAGGGACAGAGCAAACTCCAGAAATGGATAAGATCACTATAGTTAATTGCACCAATTATGTTCTCCCCTGAGGTAGACTAGTTGAGGTCGGGCCTATAGGGTTGAAAATGAAGGGTTACACTAACAAGAAAACATTAAGAAAGTTAATGATTTCTTGCCAAATTAATGATAACTAAATATTGTAGGAATAAGAGTTATTCTGGTGTAATGATTTAATTTAGAATGTTTCAATTCAGTGAAGGAATAACTATACACCCTAAGGTGACATTTATTCTAAATCACTGGATGTATCATTGCAAAATTAAATGTTGTTAGGGTTAGTTTTTACTAAATTGATTGGATAAAATGGTTTTTTTTTTTTTTTTTGCCAAGATATCTGATTTAAATAATTTGTATTGTATTAGTATCTCATAATCATGACTAGTGTTATGATCTACTTATTTGGTGCTGATAAATTAAATGGTAAGAATTACACCACATGGAAAAATACAATTAACACTGGTCATTGATGACCTCAAAATTGTTCAACAAAGAAATGTCCTCCAAGCCTTTGATTCAATGCATCATCAAATGTTCGTGATGCTCATGACAGGTGGACAAAGGTCAATGATAATGCCCAAGTCTACATTTTGGTGAGTTTAACTGAAGTCTTGGCCAAAAAGCATGAGACCATGGTCATTACATGCGAGATCATAGAGTCATTGTGTGAGATGTTTAGGCAACCGTCTACACATCTCAAGCATGACACTCTCAAGTTCATCTTCAACGCCAAATGAACGAGGGGTCATATGTCAGGGAGCATGTCCTTAACATGATAGTCCACTTCAACGTGGCAGAAATGAATGGGGCTGTCATAAATGAGTCCAACCAGGTAAGCTTTATTCTGGAGACTCTTCCGAAAAGTTCCTTGTAGTTCTGCAGTAATGCTGTCATGAACAAAATAGCATACAACTTTACCACTCTTCGCAACGAGTTGCAAACTTATGAGTCCTTGATGAAAGTCAAAGGATAACATAAGGAGGAAAATGTTATCAGTTCCTCAAAAAAATTCCCCAAGGGTTCAACATTTGGGTCCAAGTCTGCGCCTTCTTCCTCAGGCTCCAAGAAATGAAAGAATAAAAAAGGTGGTAAGGGAAATAAAGCTACCCCTATTGTTGCTGCCCATAAGGGAAAAAAAGATCAAGGTTGCAAAGAGAACCTGTTTTCATTGTAATCAGGATGGACAGTGGAAGAGAAATTGCCCAAAGTAATTGACCAAGAAGAAGAAGGAAAAGGAAGGTAAACGTGATTTACTATTTTTAGAAACTTGTTTAGTAGAAAATGACGTTTTTGTTAGGAATGGCCTAAACTCGCAATTCATAAATGTTGTTAATATATTCTATTTATCAATAAAAATATTGTTGAGTTTTTTTCAATAAATTACTATTGATATTGCATCCTTATATGAAAATAAACGAATCCATGGCTTTAACATGAATACTTTAACTTTATGTGGTGACATAAAAATGGATCAAGTTTTAATGTGTAGCCAAAATGGTCTATGAGTATACGGATGAGATTGGGTACCTCATCCTGGTGACACTATTGGATGTGGCTCATTTGGTATACTGATATAAATGATGTGATCCAAATATCATTCATGTAGAGATATGTGAGTGGGGGCATTCTGTGCAAAGAGTTTGCATAAGACTAAACCTCGAAATAATCACTTTTATTTATAATAATCGTTTACTGTTAAAAATGACTATCTCAAACTCAATGACCTAGGGTAACTCGATCTTAATCCTGATCTAACTATAAACTCCTGTTTATTCAGAATTATCCTTTGATCTGCATAGGTGAGAGTTGTTCAACAACACTGCTTAATAAATCTCCCATTTTGGGGATAAGACCAGATAGATAGCTGGGGACATAGCTTTGTAATATGGAATTCACTCTTACCCGATTTAGGGTTAGTAGATGGGTTGTTCTTCTAAGCGCTGATGCCTTTCTTGAACAACGAGGCCCCGCCCTCTCATGGAAGAGAGAGTTATAATTTATAAGTTGGACTATAAATCAATTGTTCAATGGAGGATTAGTGGGAACTTAAAGAGTAAGATGTATTTTCAGGGGTAAAATGGTAATCTTTGACCCAACTGTAAATACGAACGATCTATGAATGATTGACTTACCAATTATGATTAAAATGGACAGAAATATGTCTACAGTGAGAAGAGTGCAACTATCGAACTGTAGTGGAATGTCTTGGTAGTTAACGAATAGTGATTAATTCGGTTTAAAGAGTTTAACCAATTAATTGCAAGTCGTTGGAACTCATGATCTGTAGGTTCATAAGGTCCCTCTACTAGCTCGTAATTTGGATTAGTAAATTGAGTAATCTTGGTAAGATTTGAAATTAGGGTTTAGAATTTGAAATGTTCAAATTCAATTAAGGTTTCTATTTATTGTATTCGATACAATTAAAATGTTTAATTTTACCGAAAATAAACAAAATTGGAGAAACTATTAATGTTTAAAATATAATTTAAATATTAATTGTATAATATTAATTTCATTATGATGGAATTATTTATTTATTGATTTAATATTAGATATTAAATTAACAAAATTAATTAGTTTCATTTAAAAATTAATTAATTGAATTAATTTTTATAAAACTAATAAATGAAATTAAATAAGTTTAATTTTAAAAAAATTGATTTCGGAAATCATTTTTTGAAAAAAAAATCATTTTGAAAATCAAAATCAAAGTGGAGATTTCCAACTTTGGAAATCTGCACTATGATTTATACCACCTTATTCACTCAACTCCATTTTCTCCATGAAATAGGAGCTGGCCTTCATGCAAGCCACGAATTTGCATGATGAAAGCTCTATAAATTGAAGTGTTGAGTTGAATAATGATTCATGTTAACAAGAACTTCAAAAGAACTTTGTAGAAACCTTCAAACCCTCTTCATATCTTATATACATCCAGCTCAATTTAGTGTTTCCACCACACAATCCTTACAAGAGAATAGTAGAGAAGATCTTCGTGGTGGTCTACTTGAAGATTAAAGCACTTTCACGTGGAACTCAGCTGAACTTAAAGAGGATTCTTCAAAGGTATTGTGTTAAGTAAATCCTCTTCTGTAAAAGTTACTTTGAATCATGTTTTAAACTCAAATTAAGTATGATTTGAGTGCTTATTGATTCTATTTTTCCTTCACCGTACATTAATATACCTTAACAGATTTTGCTTGGATACTTAATTTAGGGGCCATTAACCCCATTTGTTCTTCATTACAGAAAACTAGTTCCTAGTAGCAACTGGAGGCTGGAGACATGACTCTATGGGTTGGGACAGGGCAAGTCGTCTTGGCGGTTGCAATAGGAAGCTTGAAATTGTTTTTTAATTCAAATTTTATATTGTTAGATAATGCTTATTTCTTCCTCATTTTAAGAAGAATTTAATTTCTTTATCTTGTTTATTAAAACATTCATATAATGTATCTTTTATTCGTGATAAAGCGTTTGTCTCGAAAAATGGTCTTGATATTTGTTCAACAATAAATGAGAACAACTTATATGTGCTTAGACCGTTAGCATAAAAAATGCTGGATAATGTTGAAATGTTCAATACTGCAACTACACAAAATAAATGACTAAAAATTTCTCCAAAACAAAATGCTCATCTTTGACATCTAAGACTAGATCACATAAATCTCAATAGGATTGAGAGGTTGGTTAAGAATGAACTTCTAAAGAAGTTAGAAGAAATTTCTATACCAATATGTGAATTTTTTCTAGAAGAAAAAAATGACGAAATGACCTTTTACTAGAAAAGTTTAAAGCGAAAGAGCCCTTAGAACTTGTATATTCAGACCTTTGTTTTCCAGTGAATGTTAAAGCAAGAGGAGGGTATAAATACTTCATTATATTTACAGATGATTATTCTAGATATGGGTAAGTTTATCTAATGCAACATAAGTATGATACACTTGAAAATTTCAAGGAATACAAGGCTAAAGTTGAGAATTCATTGGGTCACTTCGATTAGATCGAGGTGGAGAGTATATGGATATGAGATTCCAGAACTATTTGATAGAACATGGAATTAAAGAGATTGAATTTCGTGTGGATACGTGTGAATGCCGTGCGGTTCAATTTTCAATTTGATTTTAAAACAGAAGATACAGAGAAGAACAATGAATTTGTAATTTACAGGATAAACATTCATAATACAACATGCTTAAAGAAGAGATGAAGAGAATTTAGAAACTTACCCTTGTAGAATAAACGTCTTCACGAACTCTTCCTCTCTGATGGTTACGAACCAATCTTATGATCACAACAATCCAACCCCAATGGAATGAAATGTCCTTTGGACACCACCACGAGGGCTTCCCTGTTAATCTATAGGATGAAAATTGAGGCGGAGTTGTGGGCTCATTTTTTTATCAGTTTTGGAGAAGGGATTTGTTGAGAGAGAAAAAAAATTTCACAAAGAGTTTCACACAGAGCAACATGAAAGATGAGATGATCAAGATGAAGTCTGACAACTTCTCTGTGATATTTTTCACAATAAGAGATTGAGAGGTTCAAGGGAAGAGGGAGAGTTCTCAACTTTTTCAAAATTCAAAATCTAAAGACAAAAAACCATAATTTTGAATTAAATAATTTATAATAATTAACTTAATAAAAATAACCAATCATATGTTATATCATATATGAAATATAATCTATAGTTTATATTATAACACATGTAATATAACTTATAGTTTTTATTAGTCTCCCATATAACCTACAGAATTAATGTGAATCACATTCATATTAAAATTTAACCTATAGTTTTTATATGAATCGAATCATATTCAAATATTATTTCTCTCGTTAAAAATTTGTATTACAATGTATCATATATGTTATATTAATTTTATCTTATATAATTAATTTCCTTTAATAAATTTGAACAATTCAAACTGGTCCAAAATTAATTCAATTCTCATTAATCCTAGTTGAGCTAACGAGGGGACCTTATGGACCTATAGATTGAAGCTCTAATGATACTTGATTAATTAATTAAATTCTTTAATTAAATTAATAAACCTTCATTAACTGTAGGTTACTCTACTAAAGACTGAAAGTTGCACTCTTCGTATTTTAGATATATTTTTGTCCATTAAATATAATCAATCAATGATGCATTGACCCTTCACAAATTGCTCGTAAGTACAGTTGGACAAAAATTATCATTTTCCCCCATAGTTGCATTTAACTCCTTAAGTACCACTGATCCCTCTAATGAACAATTAGTTGTAGTTCAACTAGAACTTCTTGGTCCAGGAGAGGGTGTAGCGCTACATTGTTCAAGCCCGAAATCATCCCTTAAGGAAGCAATTTCTCTACTTACCCTAACAGTAGGGAAGAAGTGACTTCCTTCTTGTGTAGCTGCGTTCCCAGCTCCCCAATCAGACGAATCCTCAAAATGGTAGGTTTATTGCGTTGAGAATCTGGCCACTCTCATTCATACAGATCAAAGGATTGTCTTCATTGGCAGAAGTTCACAACTCAATCAGAATTCAGGTCAAATTACCTATGGTTATCCTGGTAAAATGTAAGTCTCTTCTAGCAATGGTACTATAAAAAGAGACTATTCATTTCGTGGCCCAATTTTATACAAACTCTTTGTATAGGATACCCTCACTCATATGTCTCCACATGAATAATCAAGATCAGATCATTTGTAGCATTTTACAGTAATTTTAACAACTACAAAGTGGGTCGTATTCGTAGTGTCACCAGGATAAGGTACTCAACCTTATCCATCTACTATAGACTGTTCAGGTTATCATTTAAACATGATCTACCACATACATGTTTAATTTACATTAGATAACCTTGAATCTTTGTTTATTGATTTTTTGGGTTAATATAACTAAATGTCGAATAAAATACCTCTTATTTTATTAAATAAATAAAATGTTTGTACAAATACAATTACAAACTACAAGACCACGAGATTTAGGTATCAACTCTAATAGGAATCACGTCTCAACTCTCAACACTTGGTACACCTCAACAAAATAGTATATCAAAGAGGAGAAACAGAACCCTGTTAGACATGGTTCGATCAATGATGAGTTATGCTTCTTTACCAACTTTTTTTAGGGTTATGTAGTGGAGATTGCAAAATATATATTGAACCAAGTTCTATAAAAAAGTGTTTCTGAAATACCTTTTGAATTATGAAGAAGTCGTAAAAGTAGTTTACGACATCTCAAGATTTGGGGGTGTTTGACACATATGCTAGTGGCCAACTCAAAGAAATTGGAATCACTTTCGAAACTATACCTATTTGTAGGTTATTCCAAAGAAATGAGAGGTGATCTCTTTATGATCCGAAAGAGAATAAATTATTTGTATCGACAAATGCAACTTTCTTAGAGGAAGACCGCATTAGAGAGATAAACTAAGAAGTAAAATCGCATTAAGTGAGTTTTCCAACGAAACCACTGAAACTTCAACAAGGTTTGTTGAAGAAGTAAGCACTTCAACAAAAGGTTGCTGATGTTACTTCATCCAGTCAAGCACATCCTTCTCAAGAGTTGAGTGAGCCTCGATGTAATGGAAGAGTTATAACCCAACCTACTTGCTATTTAGATTTAACAGAAACTCAAGTTGTCACTATTTGGATTTAACAGAAACTTAAGTTGTCATACTAGATGATGACGTTGAAGATCATTGACCTACAAGCAGGCAATGGTTGACGTGGACAAAGATGAATGAATTAAAACCATGAATCTGGAAATGGAGTCTATGTACTTCAATTCTATCTAGGACCTTGTAGATCAACCTGATGGGGTAAACCTATAGGCTGCAAGTGAAGAGATCAAATTCCGAGCGAAAGCGTGTGAACGTCTTGCATTTAAACATTCATTTTTATGAAAACAAAAAAAGTAAAATAAAACATGCATTTGTAGGATAAACATTCAATCAAAACTATAAGCATGCTAGAAAAGAGGAAAAAGAGAAGAAATCGAAACTCACCTTCATTCAATGAAAACTATAAGCATGCTAGAAAATATGAAGAAGAGAAGAAATCAAAACTCACCTTTGTTGATTCTTCTAGCTTTCCTCTTCCACCGTTATCAACGATCTCGAACTTCTCCAATGAGGAAGGACACCACCAAAATAGTTACCTTGCTATTCTATAGGATTACAAAGAACTTGGAAGAGTGGTCTCCAAAAACTTTTAAGGAGGAAAAGGGTAGAGAATTTTTAAAGAGAAATTAGAAAGAAGTTAAAGATTTGAAGGCTAGGTTTTGTGTAATAAGAACCCATTGTCCTAAATGGGCTATAAGGATATATCTATATGAAGAAGGTTTAACCCCTTTTTCAAGAATTCCCTTTATACACTTAGTGTTAATTAATTAAATAACCCTTATTTAATTAATTGACATATTTATTAAATAAGCATATATTAAATCATATTTAATATACATTTAATTAATTATCATAAATATCATATATTTATACTAACCTCCAATCTCCATTATTTCTTAATCAATTGATTAACCATTAATTAATCAATTAAATAACTATATTAAATCATATTTAATATAGAGTTAATTAACATATAAATATCACATATTTATATCTGTACATCTCTTTATGAATCCAATTCATATAAGTCTAATATTTGAATCTTATTCTAATATATCTCTCTTACATAATTTAGATTATAGATCATATCTATAATTAACCATTATATATTAATCTCATTAATATAAAATTTCCTCATTTGATCTGAACAATTTAAATCATTCTTCATTACTATCCTTTAGTAAGCTAACAAGGGGACCTTATGGACCTATAGATTAGAAGCTCCAATGATATGAGATTAATTGATTAAACTAATTGATTGAACTCCTTTAATCCAATTAATCAATATTCATTAACTATTGATTACTCCACTAAAGACCAATAGCTGCACTCTCCGCACTGTAGATATATTTCTGTGTCCACGGATACAACCAATTGTCAGAGCGATGACCCTTCACAAATGCTCATAACTACAGCTGGGTCAAAATATCGTTTTACCCTGTAGTTACATCTAACTCTTTAAGTATTACTACTTCCTCTAATGAACAAAAAATTTATAATCCAACAATAAACTAACACCTCTCGAGCTAGTGAGAGGTTGAGGTCTCATTGTTCAAGACTCGAAACCAGTTATTAAGGGAGCAATTTATCTACTTTTCCAGGACTGGGAAGGAGTAAATTCTATCTTGTGTAGTTGTGTTCCCAACTCCCTAATCAGACAAATCCCCAAAATGGTAGGCTTATTGAGTCGTCTATCATGACCACTCTCACCATACAGATCAAAGGACTACCGTCATAAACAGAAGTTCACAACTCACTCAGGATTAAGGTCAAGTCTTCTATCGTCATCCTAGTGAAATATTAGTTTCTTCATGTAACAGTGTTATAAAGAAAAACTAATTATTTCGTGGTCCAGTCTATGTATAAACTCCTTTATATAGGATACCCCCACTTACATGTCTTTATATGAATAATATGGTTCATATTGTTTGTAACACTTACATCTCATGTAACAATTACGTAGTGGATCATATCCGTAGTGTTACTAGGATAAGGCACCAAACCTTCATCCATTTACTGTAGATCTTTTAGGTTATTACTTGAATATGAACCACATGTATGTCAACTATATACTGTTTAAGTGACATCATATAACCTTGGATCTTAGTTTAGTGGATTGAATTATTGCTGTCTGAATGTCAAATAAAATACCTTTGATTTTATTATATAAATAAATTGTGTTAACAAAACTATAAACCACGAGATACACTAGATTTACGATATCAATCCCAACAGCAAGTGAATGTACAAGACAAAGAGAGGTATAGATGGAAAGGTGCAAGCTTTTAAGGTTAGATTAGTGGAAAATGGTTATATTCAGGTTGAGGAAGTAGACTATGAAGAAACTTTCTCACCCGTTGCCATGCTTAAATCTATTCGTATTCTCTTGTTCATTGCCACATATTATGACTATGAAATATGACAGATGGATGTCAAAACTGCCTTTTGAATGGTAATCTTGATGAGACTATCTAAATGTCTCAACCAGAAAGATTTATTGAACAATGTTAAGAGCAAACGGTTTGCAAGTTTAATCGGTCCATTTATGGATTGAAACAAGCATCTCGATCTTGGAATACAAGATTTGATAATGCGATCAAATCTTATGGTTTTGATTAGAATGTTAATGAACCTTGTGTTTACAAGAAGATTATCAATAATTCAGCAACTTTCTTAGTGTTATATGTGGATGATATCCTACTCATTCGGAATGGTGTAGGTTTATTGACTAATATTAAAAAATGGCTAGCTATTGAGTTCCAAATGAAAGATTTGGATGAAGCACAATTTGTTCCAAGGGTCCAAATCATTAGGGATTATAAGAACAAAACACTCGTCTTGTCTCAAGCAACGTATATCGACAAAATGCTTGTCAGGTATTCGATGTAGAGTTTTAAGAAAGGTTTATTACCTTTCAAGTATGAAATTATCTTGTCTAAGGAACAATATCCTAAAACACCTCAAGAGGTTGAGTAAATGAGACAAATTCTCTATGCATTTGTAGTGATTATCCTAATATATGTCCTGTTGCATACTAGGTCGTCATTTTCTATGTCGTGAGAATAGTCGATAGATATCAATCCAATCCAGGATTTGATCAATGGACGGTGGTTAAAACTATTCTCAAGTATCTTAGGAGAATGAGAAACTATATGTTTTTGTATGGTGCTAAGGATTCGATCCTTGCAGGATACATTGACTCGGATTTTCAAACTGATAACAATTCTAGGAAATCCACATCACGATCAGTGTTTACTCTTAATAGAGGGGCTATAGTATGATGTAGCATCAAGCAAGGTTGTATTGTTGTCTCTACTATGGAGGTAGAGTATGTAGTTTCTTGCGAAGCAACTAAAGAAGTTGTTTAGCTTTTGATGTTTTTGATAGATTTGGAAGTTGTTTCAAACATGTCACTACCCATCACCCTTTATTGTGATAATAGTGATACTGTGGCAAACTCCAAAGAGCCTCAAAGCCACAAACGAGGAAAGCACATCGAGTGTAAGTATCATCTCATTATGAAGATTGTGCAATGAGGAGATGTGATCGTCACAAAAATCACTTCGGAGCACAATATTGCTAATCCATTTACGAAGGCTCTCACGACTAAAATTTTTTAGTGTCACTTAGAGAGTCTAGGTCTATGGGATATGCATCATCTTGTCTAGGACAAGTGGGAGTATTATGGGATATAGAGTATGTCCTAGTTTATTGTATTATACTTTATATTTTATTTTGTACTATACACCCACTAGCTTCAGGACAAGTGAGAGATTGTTGGATATAGTGTCCTAAACCTCATGAATATTGTAATTTATAATTTGTAAATACAAATTATTTATATAATAAAATAAGAAATATTTTATTTGACATTTAGATTGCATTAGCTCAATCCAATAAACTACGATCCAAGGTTGTTCAATGTAACTTGAATAGTATGTGGTAGGACATACAAGTGAGTCATATTCAAGTAATAACCTAATAGGTCTGTAGTATATGGATAAGTTTGGGTGTCTTATCCTTGTGACACTGCAGATATGGCTCACTTTGTAACTTTTACATGAATTGTAAGTGTTATAGACAATATGATCCATATTGTTCATGTGGAGAAATGTGAGTGGGGGTATCCTGTATAAAGAGTTTATACAAGATCGGACTGAAAAATGATTGGTTTCTTTTTATAACAATGTTAATTGAATAGACTAACATTTCACTAGGATGATCATATGTGACTTGACCTTAATCCTGAGTGAGTTGTAAACTCCTGTCTATGAAGGCAATCCTTTGATTTGTATGGGGTGAGAGTGGCCAATTTAGCCAACTCAATAAGCCTACCATTTTGGATATTTATCAGAGTAGAGAGCTAAGAACACAACTATGTAAGATGGAATTCATTCCTTCTTGTCGTTTGGGAAAGTAGATGTATTACTCCCTTAATAGTTGATTTCGGGTCTTGAACAATGAGGTCTCATCCTCTCCTTGGCTAGAGAGGAGTTAGTTTATAGTTGAACTATAGACTGTTTGTTCTATAGAGTGATCAATGGTACTTAAGGAGTTACATGTAACTACAAGGGTAAAATGGTAATTTGACCTGACTGTAGTTATGAGCAATTTGTGATGGGTCAACTAACTGTTGATTGGTTAAATCTGTGGACACATAAATATATCTACAGTGCAAAAATTGTAGCTATCAATATTTAATGGAGCGACCGACAGCTAATGAATGTTGATTAGTCTAATTAAAGAGTTTAATTGATTAATCTCAGTCATTGGAGCTTCTAATCTGTAGGTTCATAAGGTCCTCTTGTTAGCTCACTATGGATAAAAACAAGGAAATTATGTTTTTAAAACAATTTGAATTGTTCAAATTATTTAAGAGAATTTAAGTTATTAATTATATTATTATGATTAATATAAAGTATAATGTATATTGATACATTATCATATATAGCTAATCATAAATATGATTTATAATTAAAACTATATAATATGCAAGAGATAAATATTTGAATGAGATTCAAATATTATTTATATAAAAATTATAGGTTAAAATTTAATGTGAATAGGATTCATATTAAAACTATAGGTTATAAGAGAAAGTTGTATTTTCATGCAATTATAATGCATATAATATGGTTTATTAAATAGTTAGTTAACCATATTATATAAATATTATATTATTAATATTAATTATAATANATATAATATGGTTTATTAAATAGTTAGTTAACCATATTATATAAATATTATATTATTAATATTAATTATAATATAATATTATTAAAATTAAAGTTAACTCCCCATGATAGGGGAATTAATTTTGCAAAACATGAGGGGGAGTTTTGGTAACTCTCTTTCCCTCACTCTTCTCTATTATGTGTGTTTTGGTGATGTCCCTACTGAAGGTTTTTCCCTTTTCTTAGAGAGGCGGGTAGAGTTCTAGTGTTCATAACACTTTAAGAGGATTTGCGTGAAGAGATTTTTTGTCAAGTGTAAGTTCCATCTTTCTCAAATTCTCAATAGAACGCATGCTTAAGTTTCCTGTGTTTATCCTATATATTTGATTCTTTGCATTTCATTGTTTTTCAAATTAGATTTCAAATTTTACGGCATTCACACGCTTCCATAAAGAATTCAATTCCTTCAATTTTAACTCTTAAATGTGAAGTCTGTTTCAAAACAATCTTGGTAAACTTTTTTCGATAAAAAATAGACAAGAATATTTATATCTGCCTATGTGAACAAATCTAGACACATAAATAGTAAATAAATAAATAAAGACACATGACATATCTATAAACCATATTTATTGTCATCTTCCTCCTTTTAACTTCATGTCTCTAATTTTATGATATTTCATTTGTGTTTTTTTCCGCTAAATATAACTTCTAAATTTTCTTTTGTTGAATGAGAAATTTTGGATCAATCACAAATTGCCACGTCATTTAGTAAATTAATGACAAAATTCCAAATCATCAAATTTGAGATCCATTAGGAGTTAACATGTGTCCTAAATTGAAGCTGGAGACAAATTCCAATGATTCCACGTGTTTTCAATATGATCGTTGAATCAAATAAAATTAATTTGACACATTTGATATTATTATTTGATTAAAGTTCAACGAAGTCCAAAAATAGGCTGAATTAGACTCTAATGTCAAATTAGACCCAAAATTAACTAATTAGGCCTAAAGGTCAGACCCATGGATACCAAGCCCAAGTCCAACTAATTGGGCCCAAGGGCCAGACCCATGGATCAGCCAAGCCAAGCCAAGCTCACAAAGCCCACCGAGAACTCTATAAATAGAGGAGCTCTCTTCATTTGGAGGGGAGGATTTGACAATTTTAGAAATCCCATAGAGAATTCTCCAAACAATCAGAAGACTCCTAGACTCCTGAAGCTATACACTCCTTGAAGACACAAATATCTTGAAGATACAAGGACTCTTCCAAGACTTCAACTTCAAGAAAATCACGCGCTCTACTTCTTCAAGTCAATCATACACAATCAACTGAGAGAGAATCAGAGGATCAAGTATTAGAGATCGAACCACATCACATCAATTCAACATTAACATCAACAATAACTTAAGTTCAACTCTACGAAACAAGTTTTCTTTGAAAACCTCATGTGAGTAAATTGGCATGCCCAGTGGGACATCTCTACCTTTCATCTCTCTCTCAATATCCAAACAAATCGATGGCAACCAAGAAAGTTAGATCCAAGGCAATTGCTGCAAGCGACTCCTACACGGGGCCTGTCACCTGTAGTCGTTCAAAGAAATTAATGTAGAAGCAAAAGCAAGGTTCCGTTATCACACACAACATCTTGAGACAGATGACAGAGTCTTCTAAAGGCAGGATTGCCATCAAGGAAATTTCCTTGTTTGACAACTCTACTTCTACTTCCAGCAAGTAAAAAAGAGAATTACACCTAGATGTGATTTCTGTCATGATGGTGGACGTTACAACCAAGGTGGCCATGGCAAAAATGGAAAGGATGATAAAATTTTTTATGAAAGTTGTTGAGAAGCGAGATTAAGAGAACGATGATTTGAGAGAACAGATGCAGCCTCAAGAAGCTGCTGAATCAAGAAAAACTCCTACTGCTAAAGCAAATGACAAAGGGAAGACCGTGTTGCAGGAAAATAAATTGCAACAATCAACTTCTGTTGCCTTTTTATCAGTTCAATAACTGCAAAATATGATCATGACCTCCATAAGGGTTTAGTATGGAGGCTCGTCTCAGACCTCTTTTATGTATTCCAAGTCGTACACCCAAAGAATTGATAGCTTGAAAATGTCTGTTTGATACCAACCCTCGAAGTTCCTGCAATTCGATGAAAAGGGCAATCTGAAGCAACACATTGCCCACTTTATGGAAACATGCGAGAACACGGGAACCAGAGGAGATCTTTTAGTCAAGCAGTTTCTCAAAACCCTCAAAGGAAACACTTTTGACTGGTACACTGACCTAGAGCCTGAAATGATCGACAATTGGGAGTAGCTTGAACAAGAATTCTGAATCGCTTCTACAACACTAGACTTACTATCGACATGATGAAGTTGACAAAGTCCAAGCAATGGAAAGGGGAGCCAGTCATCGACTACATCCATCAATGGAGAGCTCTGAGTCTAGACTGCAAAGACCAATTCACTGAACTATTTGTTGTAGAAATGTGCACCCAAGGTATGCACTGAGGACTTCTCTACATTCTATAGGGAATAAAGCCTCGTACGTTCGAAGAATTGGCAACCACAAAGGGATTACGATGGATTTCCTAATCCCTGAGATGAAGAAAGACAAGAAAAAGTTAAAGGGTGCTGAGAAGATTATGAAGGACACCACAAAGGAATTAATGGTCGTTAATACGACCTCGCTAAAATTTTCTTTGAAAGAAAAATAGAAGAAAATTGAGAAGAAAGACGATGGAGGCAAACGACATTGCCTAACTTTGAAGAAGAGGTAGGAAAAAGTTTATCTGTTTCCTGACTTCGTTGTTGCAGATATGCTTGAGTAGCTGTTAGAAAAGCAACTTATCTAGCTATCGGAATACAGACAATCAGAACAAGCAGGGAAGGGAGCCAACCATTTGAAAAATGTTTCGTGCTAAAAGAGCTGGTTCTAAGGTTTGATCGTGAGAGGAAGATTGCGTTGGATCTGAACGAGGTTGCTCAAACAAATCACCTCATTGTGGCAGTAACTCCGAACGCTTCAACATTGATTATATGTTATGATGAAAGAGAGAGTTTGTTCAGTTTGGGACTCTCGAACCCGTGGTTGTATGGTTTCAGTAAGAGATCCAAATGATAGATTTTCAAAACAAAGAAGAACATGTTGATAATGATGATGACGATGGATAGGTCCTCGTAACGCGCCAAAAGAAGAGAAAGTTGAGTCTTGCCCAAAAAGAGTCACGCACTTATCGGAGTTACAGAAAAGGGAGAAAAACTCAGAAAAGGAAGGAAAAAAAAAGAAGGCTCGAAAGCCCAAGCTTGTTGAGGACTTCCCTCAACCCAGGAAATAGATGACATTAGCTTATTTCCTTCCAGAGAACTTCTATGATCGCAATTCGAGGAAAATGCCAGAGGTTATTGCATGTCACGTTGTCAGCATGACAGGAGAAGAGAATACTCCTCTAAATTCATAAAAACAAGGGAAGAACTGAAAGACTCACCATAGTTCAACATGGATGACCTAATATCACTCCTTCAAGTAGCCAAGACAGCTCTCATAGACTCATTGTTAGAATCCAACGGATCTAGTGCACCGGCCTCTATGGTGCGCACGTATGCCTCGTGTTGTACATCCATAGGTTTCTCAAATGAAGACCTATTATTGGGATCAAAGCTTACAATAAGGCCTTTATACGTCTTGGAATACATTTGAGAACAAAGAGTTGGTCGAATTCTCATCGACAATGGATTAGCCGTCAATATAATGCCCAAGATGACTATGAAACAATTAGGCATCCCCATGGAAGAATTTTCAAACAACAAGTTAGAAATTCAAGGGTTCAATTAAGGCAGCCAAAGAGCGATAGGCATGATATGCTTAGAACTCCTCATTGGCGTCCTGAAAGCCAATGCATTGTTTCATGTCATAGACTCGAAGACCACCTATAAGCTGTTGCTGGGACATCCTTGGATTCATGGAAATGGTGTTATAACATTGAAATTGCATCAATGTTTCAAATTCTATCAAGATGGGATTAAGAAGGTTGAAGCAGATTCTAATCCTTTTTTAGAAGTTGAGTCTCACTTCGTAGATGCAAAATTTTATTTGAAAAGTGAGAATATTGGTGAGACAATGCTCGCAAAGACTCCGTTAATAAGGGATGGAGGTAAATCCCAGTCAAAATCACATACCGATGCAGGGAGAGAAACAAGCGATAAAGCACAAGCATCTGGCTCAAAAGGAAATGAGACATCCACCAACATTACAAAGACACCGGCTTCAAAAGTTGAAAAGGCTTTAAGTCCTCCGATCTTGTGTTATGTCCCTTTTTCAAGGCACAAGAAGGGTGAATCATCTTTTACAGAGTGCTCAAAAGGTCTGAAGATTGGGGATATTGAAATCTTAAAAGAAATTTTTGTTACACCACTCACGCCGATAACGGAGCAGGAAATCCATGAGCCTAAGGGAAACTTGACAAAGGAAAATCTGCTCGAAACACGAACGAAGGATGGGTACGATCCTAAAGTTTACAAATTGCTAGCAAAAGCGGCATATGACTTCGCAAATCACATTGAATTTAGAGTTTGAGCATTTATGAGCGACCTGAGTTTTCTTCAACCCAGAAGAAGCTTTTGTAGGGGCAGGTTATACCTGCATCAAGGAAGGGGTTTGGATATAAGTCGTCAGAGCCAGTTCGTATAACCAGAAGGACGAAGGAAAAGGTGGTCGACAACAATCATATAATTGTAGAAGAATTCGATGATGCAGGAGAAAAGAAGGGCAAGGATAAAAGAACTCCAATCTTCGACCGCATTAGACTGCCTATCGTACGCATTTTGGTCTATAAGAGATTGAGCATGACGAAAGTGGAGAGAGAAAGTCTATGTACGACCCTTGGATCTACCCGACACTCGGCCTTTTGAAGGTTGACTTTGCCTGACGAAGAAGATGAGGAGATCGTCTATCAATCTTCGGTGGTGACGCGAGCATTATCCTTCGAAAGATTAGGCGTAGTTTCGAAGAAAAGCAAAGAAAAACCTCGTGCGCCCATTTTTTATCGCCTTAAACGTGAGGACGTTAAAGATCTAGTGAAATAAAGGACAAGGAAGAGATTCGCAATATCATCCCCAATATAGCCATAAGAAAGCGGGAGTTGATGCCTCGTGCGTCAATCTGATGACGCCTCAGCCATAAGGATATTGAAAGGCCACCAAACAAGAAATCATTTTGTGAGGCAAGAAGTGACAGTGAAATTCGTAGTATCGTTCCTTCACGATGAAGAAAAAGACCTTTGTTACTCTAAACACAAGCAAAAGGTCACTGAGAGTGAAGAGGCGCGATGTTATCTTCATTAACCCTCAAAATGGAAGCTTAGAGCAGAGGAAGGTCAAATTTCATGTCACCACATTACCATCATCGAAGAGTTCGAAGACGATATGACCGAAAAGGAAGTGGAAGATGCTCCACTAGGTTTAGAGGATGGTGGTCAATCCACGGTGGACAAACACAAAGAGGTGAATCTTGGCACAATGGAGGAACCATGCTCGACTTTCATCAGCGCATCTCTCACTAGAGAGGAAAAAGGAAAATATATGAGTTTGCTCACTGAATACAAAGATGTGTTCGCTTTGTCATACAAAAAAATGTCAGGGCTTGATCCGAAGGTAGCAACCCACCATCTTACAATCAAACAAGGGTGTCAACCTATTAAGCAAGCTCAACGATGTTTTCGACCAGAACTTATTCCCCTAATCAAACATGGATAGCCAACATTGTCCCTATTAGAAAGAAGAACGAATAGCTTCGTGTCTGCATACTTTCGTGATCTAAACAACATGCCTGAAAGACAATTTTCCGTTGCCCATCACAGAGATCATTGTTGATGCAGAAATAGGACATGAGGCCCTATCCTCTATGAATGGATCGTCTGGATATAATAAAATACGAATGGCTATTGCTAATGAGGAAATGACGACCTTTTGAACCCCAAAAGGAATGTATTGTTACAAGGTAATGCCCTTCAGCTTGAAGAATGCTGGCGCTACTTACCAACGTGCCGATGCATAAGGTGGTTAATGACATGTTGCACAAACACGTAAAATGTTAGGTGGATGATCTCGTGGTCAAGTTCAAGAAATGACAAGATCATGTGGAGGATCTAAAAGTCGTGTTCAATTGCTTGCGAAAATACCAGTTGAAGATAAGCCATCTTAAATGCCCATTCAGTGTAACCTCATGGAAGTTTCTTGGTTGTGTTGTAAGGCATCGAGGTGTCGAGATAGATCAATCTAAGATCGATGCCATTCAGAAGATGTCGAGGCCAAAGAATTTACATGAGTTAGAAGTCTTCAGGGGCATCTGTCTTACATCTGAAGGTTTATTTCCAACTTGGTTGGTCGGTGTCAACTTTTTCAGAGACTAATAAGAAAGGGAGAAAAATTTGAATGGGATGAGGCCTGTCAAAACTCTTTTGATAGCATAAAGAGATACTTGCTTAGCCTCTTATCCTAAGTGCCCCTGTAGTAGGAAAGCCGTTGATATTGTACATCGCTGCACAAGAAAGATCATTGGGGGCATTGTTGGCACAAGAAGAAGAGAAGGGAAAAGAGTGTGCTCTCTACTACCTAAGTAGGACTTTAACCGGAGCTGAAATCAATTACTCTCCTATTAGGAAAACATGTCTTGCACTCTTCTTTGCTATCGACAAGCTGAGACACTATATGCAGGCCTCACGGTTCGTCTAATTGCGAAAGCTGACCCCATCAAATACGTTGTATCTAGGCCAATCATCTCGAGGCATTTGGCCAAATGGGAAATCATGCTTCAAAAATATGAGATTGTTTATATGCCAAAAAACGCTATTAAAAGACAAGCATTGGTCGATTTCTTGGCAGATCACCCAATCCCGTCAGATTGGAAGTTAAGTGAAGACCTGGCCGATGTAGTTCTTTTCACATAAATCACGGAGTCTTGGATCATATTCTTCGATGGTGCAACACAAAGGAATGGTGCAGGGGTAGGCATCGTCCTTATTTCACCAGAGAAACACATGTTGCCTTATAGCTTTTTGCTGGCTGAATTGTGCTCGAACAATGTTACTGAATACCAGGCCTTGATTGGCCTCCAAATGGCTTTGGAGATTGAAGTATCGTACATAGAGATTTTTGGTAACTCAAAGTTGATAATCAATCAACTCTTACTCTAGTATTATGTGAAGCATGATGAACTGAAACCTTACTTTATTTATGTCAAACAGTTGATAGTGAAGTATGAAAGCGTCATGTTAGAGCATGTCTTGAGGACAGAAAATAAGAAGGTAGATGCCTTGAAAAATTTGGCTATTGCCTAAACAATTCTAGACAATGTGTCTTTGAGTATCGCTTTGTCAGAGGTGGGTTATACCTCTGATCGAGACTGCATGTGAAGAAATGAATGCAATATCAGTCTTCTTTGAGGAAGACTGACAGCAACCCTATATAGATTACTTTAAGCATGGAAGGATTCCAGATGACCCTCACCAAAAGACTTAGATTCAAAGGAGGGCTGCTCACTTCATTTATTAAAAAGTGGGTTTTATATCCCCGCTCTCTTGAAAGAATCCTTCTTCGATGCCGTGGAAAGAAGGAATCAATGAAGGCTTTGGAAGAAGCACATTCAGGCATTTTCTGGTGTGCATCATTTTGGACCAAAGCTTTAATTCAAACTAAAAAGGATGGGTTACTACTGGCCAAGGATGATCCAAGATTGGATGGAGTACGCAAAGAAGTGTGCAGCTTGTCAATACCATGCAAACTTTATACATCAACCGCCAAAACCTCTACATCCAACTGTTGCTTCATGGCCTTTTGAAGCATGGGGACTCGAATTTGTTGGCCCTATAACTCCTAAGTCATCACCAGGTCATTCTTACATCCTTGCTGCCACTGATTCTTTTCAAGGTGGGTTGAGGCCATCACCTTGAGAGAATTTAAAAAGAAAAACGTGGTGGAATTTATCTGCATTAACATCCTCTATCGATACGGTATCCTCTATGGAATTGTGACAGATAATGGGAGGTAGTTCTCCAATAGCTTGATGAACAGGTTGTGTGAGAAGTTCAAGTTCAAGCAATTCAAGTCATCTATGTACAATGCTGCTGCAAATGAGTTGGTAGAGCATTCAACAAAACATTGTGCAACCTGCTGAAGAAAATTGTCTCTAAGTCAATAAGAGATTGGCAAGAGAAGATCAGGGAGGCATTGTGGGCCTATCGAACCATTCATCATAACCTTACAGAAGTCACATCATACTCTATTGTTTATAGAGTGGAGGTTGTCCTTCCTTTGGAAAGAGAAATTTTGTCACTAAGAATGATGGTACAAGAGGGATTGACTACAGAAGACAATGCCAAGTTACGACTTCAAGAGTTAGAAGCACTTGATGAAAGATGATTGGAAGCTCAACAAGCATTGGAGTGTTACCAAGCGCGAATGTTTAAAGCATTTGATCAACATGTGAAACCTCAATTTTTTCAAGTCGGTGATTGGTTCTTGCTGTAAGAAGACCCATTATCACGACAAGACATACGGAAAATAAGTTCACACCTAAATGGGATGGGCCTTGTGTTGTCAAAGAGGTCTACACAAATGGAGCGTACAAGATCGTCGATCAAGACGGATTAAGAATTGGCCTAATAAATGACAAGTTTCTTAAGAAATTTTATAGTTGATAAATGTAACAAAAAAATGAATAAATAAATAAAAGCAACTCCTTATCATAAGAGTATAAACTGCATGATGCTCCTAGCCCACATGAGCTTAAAAGATGAATGACCTTAGAAAAAAAACTCTCTTTGGTTTGAACTATGTTATGACTTGATCCCTGTCATTATAAAGAGTACATAAACAGCTTAAAGAAATTTAAGTTCAGTCACATGCTAAAAAAATGTCTTCCATGTAAGAGAGTTTCGACATTACAATATGATAAATAAATCTAGCAATTAAAGTGACCTACAGTTACAAAATTCATGGAGCCTCTGACGACCAGCGCATAGGTAGCTAAGTAGGGTGGATAAGATTGAATAATGGTACCCAATTATAGCTTCTGTTGCATGGCTTCTGACATTTGGCGTAACACTTTTAGGGCTTTGACATCTTTGTTAGAAATAGCAGGAGTAGTCTCTATGTTGTTTATGGTCCCTTGCATTTTAGAGGTGTCAAGCTTATGTCAATTGAAAAGATTTTCGTTCTCAAAGAGGTGCTTCAATATTTCAGCTCGTTTGATATTGATAGCTTCTAACTTCGCTAACAATTCTTCCTCTTCTTGCAAGGCTCGAGAATCACGCTCCAGTGGAGCTTTTCTCTTAGCAAGGGAACTACTTTCGTCATACATTATCTTCTCCAAGTGAAACTTGGCCTCCTCCAGACATTGGTTCTTACTTCCCCGAGTCAATTGAGAAGAAAATGATGATTGGAACTTATTATACCTCTCCACATTTCGATAATAGTCATCTACAAGTTTTCTAAGGTGGGGAAGGTTTGCACCACAAATGTCGAAAATTGCTTCAAATATTTGGTGAGTTTCTTTTTCTAGACAAAGGATCTTCTCGAAGGGAGTACGTATGATTTTCTTATGCATAGTTTCCCACATGACTAAGATAGCAAGACGTTGAACATCAGAAACTAGGTTGGCAGTGCAAAATTTGGACACCTCAAAAGCAGTCTGAGAAGTTTTCTTATTTAGGTGTTTGGGGAGTTCTTCAGCTACAAGAGGATGACTCGAAGTTACAATTGTACCAACCAAGGCCCCAGAGTCATCGGTACATGTAAATATAGGCTCGTATTCGTTTGAGCTCACTAGGGTTTTTGAAGTTTCCCCAAATTGCAGGACTTTTTCGGCTAAAGGGGTGTTGAAGCAATTAGCTTCCCTTATCTAGGGATAAGTGGCGTAAACTCGAGGAGGTTATATGGCGAGTTTCACTGGCAGCGTTTCTGAAGTACCAGTTCCCTTAATGACTGTATTGACGGAAAAAAGGCTCATTAAGGATTCTTCACTTCATTGCTCCGCAAGCTCTTGGAGTGAGGAGTTTAGAGGAGACTAAAAGAAAATAAAAAAGAATAGTAAAAAAAAATAACATGATATAAGCTATATTGTTTAAAAAAAAACGAAGAAGAAGTAGTGTACTAGTAGGTTAGGAGCACTAGAGGCCTCAGGATTGTTTTGATCCCTTGCTAAAGAGTCATTACCCAACACCTTTGGCTTCTTGGAGGGTCTTTTCCAATGACGATCACTGGTGCTGTTATGACTTTTCTCTCCCATTGGGTTCGGAGCATCTTTTGTGGGATTGATGTCGTCTCTTCAATCAAACAAAGCTGCTTGCCTCCTTGGGTGGTCTCTTTGCTTTTAGGTAGTTTGGATTTTGCCGGGGGAGGAATGACACTGGATACAAAATGATGCATGTTCTTTTCAAATTAACTTCCATATTTCTCCCGCCAACTATCACTGAAACACAGGGTGACGTGATTATGCAGATTTAACATACGAGCAGGAAAAAATGCTTTAGATGAGGTCCTGTTCCTTGTACAGGTCCTCCAATGATATAAAAGTTCTTAGGGGTGGCAATAGGAGGGATTCCCCCTATGTCGTTAAAGGTCATGATAAAAGCCAAATTGTCTGCTGAACCAATAAGGGCTATACGATTCAATAATTGAGGTGCCCCCACATTGGGATGATACGTAGCATGATTGCGTACTGGAAAATTGTGAAGACTCACTAAAGGATAGGTACTCATTATCGGTCATCTAGTCATGTTTATTCCTGTTCTGAATGTTCACATGCCACTGAATGATTTCCCCCTTGTGAATCAAATCTTATGCTTCATATTCCCCAAAATAGATTGCCCCACCTTTACCAGAAAAGTTGGCCATCTTTGGACCCTGGACATCTGTAGGACACAGGGTAGTGTGTGTTAAAATAATTGGCAGCCCAACCATTAACATAGTGCATGGAGAAGTAGAAATCCATACGTCTAATTGGGTTTGAAGCTTTGGTTGTCACTCCTAATCTGTGATATATGTTTGCTAGGACCATTACGACAAGGCTAAAGATACTTCTGTCAGCCGCTAAACTAGCGATTTTAAAGATGTTGGGATGAAGATAGACTCTTTTCTATGGGAATATGAAGAGACATAGTCAACAAGACAAAAAGGTTGCTAGGTACATCTTATCCCACAAATTGTGTTTTACCCCAAGTTCTTTGAAAAAACATGCTTTCTCTAGTTGACCATGCTCGATACGTGATTCTTGTACCACTTGGGTTATGAGTGGATCGAGAGCGTGAAACTTTATTTTGCTTTCTGTTTGAGGCTTGTCAAACTTTCAAGTACCAAGGAACCAAAACAAAATCCATGCGCTGATGGTTACCTGAAAATCGCTTTTGGAGAGGGTCCCTCAGTCATTCTTGGAAGACTTCGTATGATTCTTTCTCTGTGAACGAACTATCGAGTAGTACGCTCGAAAAGGATACTCGCATGTCTTTGGCAGATATCTTCCATTCTTTCGAGAGCTAGAAAGCTTTTTGAAGCTAGGAATAACTTCCTCGTGAAACCTTCCTTTAATAGGAAGACCCCCAAAGGACCATAAATGACATAAAGATATTGATCGTTTTCCTTCTATACTATGAAGGGTGTTGGTGGATGGGCATTAGTCTTCACAAAGGGCCCGAACAACATCACTATTGCGACCGTACGTGTACAAATAGGCCATCACTGTGAAAAAACGAGTGTCATAGATGTTGGGACCGGTGTCCTAATTCTCCCGGAGTCTCGTAGTTTGTAAACTGTACACATTGTTATGAATAAAATAAGAGTTATTTTATTTGGCATTTACTCATATCCAATAAACAAAGCTCTATGGTTATTGTATGTAAACTTAACATGTATATGAGATATACAAGTGGATCATGCCTTAAGTGAAACATAAAAAGGACTATAGTATAAGGATTAAGAAGGGATACCTGATCCTGATGATAGTACGGATACGACCCGCTTTGTAAAGGTTTGCAAGTGTTATGAACTACTACAGATGGTAAATCTTGACCATTCATGTGGAGACATGAGAGTAGGGGTGTCCTATACAAAGAGTTTGTATAAGACCGAACCACGAGATGACTAGTCTCTTTATATAACGCCGTTATACTTGAGACTTACATCTCACCTAAATGATCATAGATGACATAACCTCAATCCTGAGTGTTTTGAGAACTTCTACCTTTGAGGGCAGTCCTTTGATTAGTATGGGTGAGAGTGGCCAGATTACCAACTCAACATACCTACCTTTTTGGGGATTTGTCTGATTTGGGAGCTAGAAACTCAGTTCCACAAGATGGAATTCACTCTTTCCTCGAAGCAAGGGTAAGTAGATAGATTGCTCCCTTAAAGGCTAATTTTGGATCTTGAACATAGTGGTCACAACTTCTCTTTGGAAGAGAGGAATCAGTCATAGTAGGACTATGACTTATGTTCATTAGAGGGATCAGTGGTACTAAAGGAGTTAGATGTAACTACAGGGGCATAACGGTTATTGACCCAACTATACTAACGGGTGATCTATGAAGAATTATCACATTGTTGATTGGTTGATATAGACATAAACTATGAAGCACGAATACTTCATGTGAGGCAAAGAATCTGTATCAGACACATATCAGATACCGATACTTCCAGATATGCATCTGATACGTGATTTGATGTATCTATTTCTACGCATACCTTTTTTTAAAGAAAAAAGACAAGCAACTCATCTAATCTTTCCCAATCTAAAACTAGGCAACCTATTTAAAAAGCTCACTATTCGAGTCCAAAACTAAAAGAAAAAAAATAAATAAAAGACCAAACCCTATAATCATCTAATTTTCATCTTCACATTTGAGTCCCTAATAAGTCCACCAAAATATAAACCATTTGGATATCTTCAACAATTCAATGAAGAAGTTCTTCGTTTATCTTCATGCTTCTCCCTCTAATCTTCTTCTTCTTCTTTGTATTGTGGTCATTTCTCTATTGCATTTTATTAACTATTGTACTTCAACATCTTAGATGTTACTTTTTTTTGTATTGTATTTCAGTGTTTCTATTTTATTTTGTGCTATTGTTATTAAATTGTATGTTAAATTTATCTATATCCTAGATTTTTTTAAGGGAAAAAAATGTATCTTCAATGTATCAGTATCCTCATGTTTTAGAAATATATATATTAAAAAAATATATAAAAAATGACGTATCCTTAGATGTATCCGTATTTTAGTTTTTTAGAAATTGACGAATCGCCGTATTCGATCATATACGTATCGTGTAACCGTATCTCTGTCTGTCCTTTATAGGACACATAATATATCTTTAGTAAGAGAGTGTAGCTGTCGGTCTTTAGTGGAGTGCCTGGCAGTTAACGGATGGTGGATCCCGTGACTAAAGATTTTAGTCAATTATTCACATACCATTGGAGCTTCAAGCTGCAGGTGCATAAGGTCCCCTTGGTAACTCAATGGATTCAAGTTGAGAATTAGTTCTTGGTGTTGATTTGGAATATTAAAATTGACAAGAGAAAATTCGATTATATATGATATGATCAGTGTGATGTATGAGATACATCAAATGGAGGATTAATGTAAATGTGATTTACATTAAGTACCATGAAATAGAAAAAAAGCTATGGTTTATATGTTTCATGAGATGAAATATTAAAACTATAGGTTATAAACATAATATGGTAAGTTGGTTATCATATATATTTATAATAATAATAGTTATTGGATATTTATCTCTTTTTCTCTAATAACTAATTGAGTGGGAGGTTATTGGTGGTTTCATGGTAATCGTGAGACAAAAAGAAAAAATATTTTCCTAAATTTAGTAGAGTTAGTGGAGTTGCTATTCTCGGAAAGAAACTCACGGTTTACTATCAAGTGAATTGAATTCATTAAACGATAGCTGAAAAAGAGACTAAACGATCGTGGAGTGACACTATACGATAGTTCACTCTGCTAGTCGTAGCTAATCCTTTCTCTTATACACATCTAGATGTGTATAAGAGACAGCTTGGAGACTGAACGAGTGTTCGTGATCGAGGGAGTTTGAAGCATGAGTCTTTAAAGGTATGTATAATCTTTCCCTTGAACTCATTGTTAAGCTTGCTGTAATTTCATATTGTGCATAACCGGTTAGTTTCAATTTCTTGACTGTAATTCTGTATGTTCAATTTCGAATGGAATTTGGAACGATCATTCCACTGCTCATGAAAATTCTCATGTCTAATTTCCTTCAATTGGTATCCGAGCTAGGTTTTGATCCTAGGACCTGTGGGTTAGGGGCCCACAGGTCCCATAACCCACAACTTCAATAGAGATGTTGTTCGTTTTGACTATCAACAAACTCTAGCCATTCCCAATAGCAATTAATAAAGGTAAACTCTCTGGGGACCTTTATTATTGCGTTTCAGCGAACTTCATCTTCAATCAAACGATGTCTGAGAGTTAATATTCAAAGTTAGGAGCCTTGTTGTGATTGTATGTTGGTTTACAGAAATATGTAGCGAAAGAAAAGAAGATCATTAAGTATTCTAATTCCTTAATTTTGACATCAAAATAAGCATGTTCATAGGGTATTAAGAGGATTTCAACACATACCTTTGAAGATTCTCTTTAAACTCGAAATTCAGCTGCAATCTTCTCCAATTCTTGTTGTGGACCACCATTAGAGCTTCCTTACTATTCTTTAGGAGCCTTAGATTGAGTTGTGAGACTCAAAACAAGCTTGAACTTAAGGAATTGGAGGAGAGGTTTTTTGGTTTTTCAGCTTGTTGAAGAACAACTTCTTCAACCTTCAAATACTTAGCAATTCAGCAATTGCATCAGCTTTTCCACTCAATTAAGAGCAGTTTTATTACATGACTCTCATGCAAACTGATCACTTCAAGTGATTCCGGCTCCTCCTTGAATTTGATGGTGGAATTGTGTGTAAGAAGGTGACTAACCTTCTTGCTTGAAAGTGGGAAAATCCCACATTGGTTTCCAAAATAAAAACTTTTTTCCAATTTTAATTCTTTAGTTCTTTAATTAAAATTTTATTAATTTTTCAAAAAATTAATTCATAATAAATTTTTCTAATAAAATTAATAATTATAATTAATTAAACAATTTAATTAATTATATTAATTTAATATCAAATATTAAATTAATTTGTCATCTATTCCATTACCATGAATTTCTGTTCATTAAATTAATATTTAAATCATATTTATATATTAATTGATTCTCCAATTACGTTTAATTCCAAAATTAAACGTGTAATTATATCAGATAAATTACTAATTCTCTTAATTCTAATTTGAACGTTTTAAATTAACTTATCATGCTATTCTAAGGCTAATCCGTTTGTGAGCTAGCAGGGGACCTAATGGACCTATAGATCATGGGCTCCAACGATCCGATATTAATTGGCTAAACTCTTTACATTGATTAACCCCCATTCATTAACTACGGGTCATTCCGCAAAGTCCAGTAGTTGCACTCCCCTTACTGTAGATATATTGTGTCCACTCGATATAACCATAATTAGTAAGTTAACCCTTCAAAGGTTATTCGTAATAACGATTGGATCAAAAGGCTGTTTTACCCCGAGATTACCTCTTGTTCCTTAAGTTCCACTGATCCTTTAATGAACAATTTTTTTGTGATCCAATCAACAAACAGAATCCCTCTAGAGCCAATGAGAGGGTGAGGCTCCTTGTTCAAGACCCGGAGTCAACACTTAAAGGAACAACCTCTCTACTATCCTTGAAACCAGGTAGGAGCGAATTCCATCTTGCACCCTATGTTCTTAGCTATTTACACGAATTTACCCTTGAAATGGGAGGCTTATTGAGCTGGTGCTGTTGAGGCAACCCTCACCTATGAAAATCTAAGGATAATCTCGAATAAACAAGAGTTCATAGTTAGCTCAGGATTAAGGTTAAGTTACCTATGTTGGGATTCGTGTCCTAATTCTCTCGGAGTCTCGTAGTTTGTAAACCGTTGTACATATTGTTATTAATAAAATAAGAGTTATTTTATTTGCATTTACTTATTTCCAATAAGCTAAAATCCATGGTTATTATATGTAAACTTAAGCATGTATATGAGATATATAAGTAGATCATGCCTTAAGTAATAACCTAAAATGTCAGTAGTATAAGGATAAAGGAGAGATACGTTATCCTGGTGACACTACGGATACGACCCGCTTTGTAGAGGTCTACAAGTATCGTAAACTACTACAAATGGTCTGATTCTGACCATTTGTATGGAGAGATGCGAGTGGGGATGATTAATCTCTTTGTATAATGCAGTTGATAATTGAGACTTACATCTCGCTAAAACGACCATAGGTGACATGACCTTAATCTTGAGTGTTTTGGGAACTTCTACCTATGAGGGCAGTCCTTTGATTAGTATGGGTGAGAGTGGCAAGATTGCCAACTTAACAAGCCTACCTTTTTAGGGATTTGTCTGATTGGGGAGCTGGGAACTCAGTTACACAAGACGGAATTCACTCCTTCCCCAAAGCAGGGGTAAGTAGATAAATTGCTCCCTTAAGGGCTAATTCCGGGTGTTGAACATAGTGGCCACATACTTTCTTTGGAAGAGAGGAGTCAGTCATAGTAGGACTATGACTTATTGTTCATTAGAGGAATCAATGGTACTTAAGGAGTTAGATGTAACTACAAGGAAAAAACGGTAAATTGGCCCAACTGTACTTACGAGCGATCCGTGACTTAAGAAGTCAGTCATAGTAGGACTATGACTTATTGTTCATTAGAGGAATCAATGGTATTTAAGGAGTTAGATGTAACTACAAGGGAAAAACGGTAAAAACCAATTAATAATACGATAACACTTCACATATCGTTCGTAAGTACAACGGGGCCAATTTACCGTTTTGCCCCTGTAGTTACATTTAACTTTTTAAGTACTACTGATTCCTCTAATGAACAATACATGATAGTCCTACTATGAGTGGACACCTCTCGAGCCATGAGAAGGGGTGTGGCGCCACATCGTTCAAGCCCTGCAATCAGCCTTTAAGGGAGCAATCTATCTACTTACCCCTGCTTCGGGGAAGGAGTGAATTCCATCTTGTGTAGTTGAGTTTCAAGCTCCTCAATTAGACGAATCCCAAAAGTGGTAGGTTTAAGTTGACAATCTGGCCACTCGCACCCATGCAAATCAAAGAACCACCTTCATAGGCAGAAGTTCCCAACTCACTTAGGATTAAGGTCATGTTACCTATAGTCATTTTAGTGAAATGAAAGTCTCTGTCATGAACGACGTTATATAACGAGACTAAACACTTTGTGGTCCGGTCTTATAAAAACTCCTTTGTATAGGACCCCCTCGCTCGCATGTCTCCATATGAATTATCAGGATCAGACTATCTATAGCACTTTACAACAATTGTAACATTTACAAAGTAGGTCGTATCCGTAGTGTCACCAGGATAAGGTTTCCTCCTTTATCCATATATTACAGACCTTTTAGGTTATACTTAAGGCATGATCCACTTATATGTCTCCACATACATGCTTAAGTTACAACGACAACCAGGGATCTTAGTTTATTGGTTTGTGGTAAATGTACATAAAATATCTCATATTTCATAGACAACAGTGAAGAAAATATCTAATATTATCACATCACAAGCATTTGTTCATATAAATGTTTACAAACTACAGAACCCTACGAGATTTAAGGCATCAATCCCAACAATCTCCCACTTGTCTTAAAGTGAGTGGGTGTACAAGACAAGTACAAAACAATAAACTAGGGCACTAAGGCCCAGTACAAAAATCTCCCACTTGCCCTGGTCTAGCCGCGGACGGTCCTGTAGACCCATTCTCTGAAGGTGACCTAAAAAACTATAGCCGTGAAAGCCTTCGTAAACAGGTCAGCAACGTTGTGCTCCGAAGTGATCTTCGTGACTATCACATTCCCTCGATGCACTATCTCACAGATGAGATGATACTTCCGCTCTATATGTTTGCCACGCTTGTGACTTCTAGGCTCTTTGGAGTTCGCCACAGCACCACTATTATCACAATAAAGGGTGATGGGCCTAGACACTGTCTCTTATACACATCTAGATGTGTATAAGAGACAGGTTATGGGCCTAGACATGTTTGGAACAACTTCCAGATTAATCAGGAACTTCCTGAGCCAAACGACCTCCTTAGCAGCTTCACAAGCCGCTACATACTTGGCCTCTATCGTAGAGTCAGCGATGCATCCCTACTTAGTGCTTCACCATACTATAGTCCCTCCGTTAAGAGTGAACACTAAGCCTGAAGTGGATTTTCGAGAATCCTTATCAGTTTGAAAGTCAAAGTCTGTGTATCTAGTAAGGAAAAAGTCCTTAGATCCATACACGAGCATGTAGTCCCTCGTTCTCCAAAGATACTTGAGGATATTCTTAACGACAATCTAGTGACCCTATCCTGGATTAAACTAATATCTACTGACTATCCCCACAGCTTAGCAGATGTCCGATCTAGTACGCAATATCGCATACATCAAACTGCAAATGGAAGATGCATAGAGGACCCGTCTCATCTCCTCAACCTCTTGAGGTGTCTTAGGACATTGTTTCTTAGACAATGTAACTCTATGCCGAAAAGGCAGTAGGCCCCTTTTGGAGTTCTGCATCGAATAATTGAGCAACATCTTGTCAATGTACGATGCTTGAGACAGCGCTAGCACTTTGTTCTTTCGATCCCGAAAGATCTGAATACCAAGAACAAACTGAGCCTCTCCCAAGTCTTCATTTGGAATTGGGTCGTTAGCCAGTTCTTAACTGAAGTCAGTAAACTTACATCATTCCCAATGAGTAGGATATCGTCTACATACAACATTAGGAAAACTACTGAATTATTGATGATTTTCTTGTAGACACAAGGCTCATCAAAATTTTGGTCAAAGCCATAAGATTTGATCGCAGTATCAAATCTAATGTTCCAAGATCGAGACGTCTGTTTCAACCCATAAATGAACCAATTCAGTTTGCAAATCTTTTACTCTTGACCTTGGGCTATGAATCCCTCGGGTTGCACTATATAAATGGTCTCCTCAAGATTACCATTCAACAAGGCAGTCTTGACATCCATTTTCTATATCTCATAGTCATAATATGAGGTAATGGATAGGAGGATGCGGATAGACTTCAACATAGTAACAGGGGAGAAAGTCTTCTCATAGTCAACTCCCTTCACCTAAGTATAACCTTTTGCCACAAGTCTAGTCTTGAAGGTTTGCACCTTCCCATCAGCTCCATATTTCCTCTTATAGATTCATTTACAACTCTTAAGGTGGTTCTAACTTACCAGATGAACTTCAACCAACAACTCTTGTTGATGGAGTAGGCCCTTCAACAACTCTTGTTGAAGCTTCAATAGTTTTGTTGGAAAGTTCACGCAACACGATTTTACTATGTGGACTGTGCTCCCTCATATGATCCTCCTCCAGGAAGGTAGCGTTCGTTGACACAAACACTTTGTTTTCCTTAGGATCATAAAAGTAACCCCGTCGTGTACCTTTAGGTAGCCTACAAATAGGCACAACCTCGAACGTGGTTCCAGTTTCTTTGGATTGGTCTCAAGCACATGTGTTGGGCAACCCCATATGTGGAAGTGACACAAACTAACTTTACGCTTGTTCCACAACTTTAAAGGTGCTCCGAAAACACTCTTGGAAAGAACACAGTTGAGAATATAAGCTGTAGTCTCCACTGCAAAACCCCAAAATGAGTTCGGTAAGAAAGCGTAACTCATCATCGACCGAACCATGTCCAACAAGGTTCTGTTTCTCTTCTTCGATACACCATTCTGCTACGGTGTACCAAGCACTGAGAGTTGGGAAACGATTCTATGTTCTATCATATAGTTTTGGAACTCGGAATACAAAACTCTCCACCTTGATCTGATTGAAGTGTTTTAATCCGTCTATCCAATGCGTTTTGAACTTCAGCCTTTAACTCTTTGAACTTTTCAGAGGATTTTGACTTCTGTTGCATCAAATAAACATACCCATACCGGGAGTAACCATCAGTAAAAGTGATGAGATACTCATAACCTCCTCTAGCTCGCATATTCATTTGACCACAAAGGTCAGAATGCACTAACTTTAGAGGCTCTTTGGCTCGATAATCTTTTCCAGTAAAATGTCTTTTAGTTATCTTGCTTTCAAGGTATGACTTGCACACAGGTAAATAATTTTCCTCTAACTCGCTTAGAATTCCATTCTTTGCAAACCTTTCAATGCTATTGAGATTGATGTGGCCTAATTGAAGGTGCCAAAGTTGGACATTTTCCTTAGGAGAAACCTTAAGTTGTTTATTTTGAGTTACGACAGTTTTAAACATCTCTATGTTATGGAGGGAATTTGTTGCTAACAACCTTAGCACATACAAATTGTTTTCAGTTTTGCTGAACAAATCCTAACACCATCTTTTAGAATAAACACTTTATTCATCGAAAAGTTGAGAGTGCATTTACATTCAATCAGATACTTTACAGAAATTAAGTTCCGCTTTAACTCGGGAACAATATGGACTTAGAATTCCAAAATTATATAATAGAACATGAAATCACGTCTCAACTCTCAACCCTAGGTATACCTAAGAAAAATGATGTATCAGAAAGAAAAAAAAAAACCCTATTGGATATGGTTCAGTCTATGATTAGTTATGCTCATCTTCTAGACTCGTTTTGGAGATATGCAGTAGAGACTGCAATTTACATTTTCAACAATGTTCCCTCAAAAAGTGTTTCTGAAATACCTTTTGAGTTATGGAGAGGTCGTAAAGGGATTTTACGCCACTTTAGAATTTGGGGATGTCCAGCCCACGTGCTTGTGGCTAACCCTAAGAAGTTGGAACCTCGTTCGAAAGTATGCCTATTTGTAGGTTACCCAAAAGAAATGAGAGGTGGATACTTCTATGATCCAAGTGAAAATAAAGTGTTTGTATCAAAAAATGCTACCTTCTTGGAAGAAGACTATATAAGGGATCATAAGCCATGAAGTAGACTTGTTTTAAATGAAATTTCTAATGAGACTACTGAGAATTCAACAAGAGTTGTTGAACAGGTTGATATATCAACAAGAGTTGTTGATGTTAGTTCATCTAGTCAACCATCTCAAGAGTTGAGTTTGCCTCGATGTAGTAGGAGGGTTGTGAACCCACCTATACGCTACATGGGTTTAACAGAAGCCCGAAACATCATATCTGATGATGGAGTTGAGGATCCATTGTCTTATAAGCAAGTGATGGGCGACATTGACAAAGATGAATGGATTAAAACCATAAATCAAGAAATCGAGTCTATGTACTACAATTCTGTTTGGGAGCTTGTAGATCAACTTGATGGGGTAAAACCTATATGTTGTAAATGGATCTACAAGAAGAAAAGAGGTGTAGATGGAAAGGTACAAACCTTTAAAACTAGACTTGTGGCAAAGGGTTATACCCAGGTTGAGGGAGTGGACTATAAAGAAACTTACTCACCTGTTGTCATGTTAAAGTCTATCGAGATTCTCCTGTCCATAACCACATATTATGACTATGAGATATGGCAAATGAACGTCAAGACTGCCTTTTTGAATAGTAATCTGAGGAGACCATTTGCATGGTTCAATCAGAAGGATTCATTGAACAAAATCAAGAGCAAAAGGTTTGCAAGCTTAATCGGTCCATTTATAGATTGAAACAAGCATCTAGATCTTGGAATATAAGATTTGATACTACGATCAAATCTTATGGCTTTGATCAGAATGTTGATGAGCCTTATGCTAACAAGAAAATCATCAACAGCTCAGTAGCTTTCGTTGTACTGTATGTGGATGATATCCTACTCATTGGGATGATGTAGGTTTTCTGACTGACGTTAAGCAATGGCTAGCCACCCAATTCCAAATGAAATATTTGGGAGAGGCGTAGTGTATTCTAGGGATCCAGATCATAAGAGATTGTAAGAATAAAAGGTTGGCCTTATTTTAGGCATCGTAGATTGACAAGATACTTGTTAGATATTCGATGCAAAATTCCAAGAAAGGTTTATTACCTTTCAAGTATGAAATTGTTTTGTCTAAGGAACAGTGTCCTAAGACACCTCAAGAGGTTGAGAAAATGAGACGGATTCCCTATGCATCGGTTATTAGTAGCCTTATGTATGCAATGTTATGTACTAGACCTGACATTTTCTATGCAATAAGGATTGTCAGTCGATATCAGTCTAATCCAGGATTAGATCACTGGACGGCAGTCAATACGATCCTCAGGTATCTTTAGACAACGAGTGACTATATACTCATGTAGGATCTGATCCTTATAAGATACATATACTTTAACTTTCAGACTGGTAGAGATTCTCTGAAATCAACATCAGGGTCAGTGTTCACTTTGAATGGAGGAGCTATAGTATGGCGAAGCATCAAATAATGATGCATCACGGACTCCATTATGGAAGTCGAATATGTAGCTGCTTGTGAAGCTACTAAAGAGGTTGTTTGGCTAAAGAAGCTTCTTACTAATTTGGAAGTTGTTCAAAAAATATGTCTTTGCCGATCATACTTTATTGTGATAACAACGGCGCTGTGGCAAATTCTAATGAACCTCGGAGTCACCGAAGAGACAAGCACATAGAATGAAAATATCATTTGATCCGGGAGATTATGCATCGCGATGATGTGATTGTCATGAAGATCGTGTCAGAGCACAATGTTACTGATCTATTTACAAAGGCTCTCACGACTAAAGTGTTCGAGGGTCATCTAGAAAGTCTGGGTCTACGGGATATGTGACACCTTGTCTAAGACAAGTGGGAGATGTTACTAGGGTATAGTGTATGCCCTAGTTTATTGTATTTTGTATTGTTTCTGCATTGTACATTAGTCTCCCTAGGCTTTAGGACAAGTGGGAGATTGTTGAGAATGATGTCCTAAATCTCTTTGTGATCTCGTAGTTTATAAACTCTTTATAAACATATTGTTATTAATAAAATAAGTGTTATTTATAAACATTTACTCAATCCAATAAACTAAGATTCAAGGTTATTTTATGTAAATTTAAACAAGTATGTAGAGACATACATATGGATCTTGTTTAAATAATAACCTAAATGGTCTGTAGTAGATGGATAAGCTTGGGTACGTTATCTTGGTGACACTATGGATATAGCCGGCTTTGTAGATATTACAAGTGTTGTAAAGTGCTACAAATGATCTGATCATGATCATTCATGTGAAGACATGTGAGCGAGGGTATCCTATACAAAGAGTTTGTATATGACCGGACCACAAAATAATTATTCTCTTTATATAACACCATTGATAATAGAGACGATGACCATAGGTGACATGACCTGAATCTTGCTCATGAAGGTTGTTCTTGATTTGTATGGTTGAGTGGCCACATTGTCAATTTAACAATCTTACCATTTTAGGATTTGTCTTATTGGGGAGCTAGGAAATCAGCTTCACAAGATGGAATTCACTCATTCCCCCGTTGTAGCGGTAAATAGATAAATTACTTAGATTTTGAACATAGTGGCCACACCCTCTCTTGGGAAGAGAGGACTCAGTCATAGTGGGACTAGTACTATAAGGACAAAACAGTAATTTGGCCTAGCTGTACTTACAAACAATTTGTGAAGGATCATCGCACTATTGATTGGTTATATCCAATGGACATAGAAATATATCTGTAGTGCGAAGAGTGCAGCTGTCAGTCTTTAGTGGAGTGCCCGACAGTTAACAGATGATGAATATCGTGATTAAAGAATTTAGTTGATATAATTAAATTAATCCATTTATATATGATATAATTGATATGATGTATTTGATACATTATTTGATTAGAGAAATTAATATAAATATGATTTAAATAAACGTCATAAAAATAGGAAAAAAACTATGGTTTATATATTACATATGATGCAATATTAAAACTATAGATTATAAATATAATATGATAAGTTAATTATCGTATTTATTTATAATTTATTAATTAGATGATAATTAATATTTCTTTTTCTAATAACCAACCTTCTTGTTTAAGGGGATTTTTTTAATGAACCTTCTTGTTTAAGGGGATTTTTTTATTAATTATATGATAATTTATATAATAAGATTATAAATAAAATTGATATAGAAGTGGCACAATAACCTATTTTAATTATTATTTTATGAATTCTTTTATAGTTCTTCAAAGGTAGTGACTTTAGGAGAGAAAAAACAAATAAAAGTCAAATTTTTATATAATTTTTTTTAATGAACCTTCTTGTTTAAGGGGATTTTTTTAGATCAAAAGGGGAAAATGTTTGTTGATTATTTATTTATTTAGTTTTATAGAACCTCCCGTTCCCATCAAAGTCGTTTTTGTAACGACCCGACCCCTCTAGGACTCAAGTTAGGCCGTTACTAAACACATGCATGCATGGAACTTAAAATGACACCATTTTATAGTGAAATAAATGATAAATAAATAAGGTAAATTCAAATATTAAAAACAAACAATAGGATACCTATAAATCATAAATAATAATAAATAGGTCTGAAAACAAATCTTAATAGTAAATTTCAAACATCAAAATTGAAAGTTAAAAAACATTAAAAGAAATCTAATTATCATGAGCGAAAGCATAAAACTGGTCCTAGTGGCTCGATCATGAATTTCGCTTATCAATCGCGGGTGCATCTCTACCTTTACCTGAAACAAAAACATGAGAAAGGATGAGTATAAAATACTCAGTAAGTAATCCCACTACTGGGGTCAGGCTGGGCATCTATGTCCTCTAGATGCCTACCTCTAGTGGAAACATATAAACTTCTTTAGTTCTCATGGGACACATACATACATGAAAAACTAATTTTTATCCTACTATAGTTAAATATGCCCACTACCTCTAGTAAGAACCGTAAGACCCACAATCTCTAGTGAATTCCGAAGGAAAGCAGCGCCTCTAGTGAATCCCGTAGGAAACACAACCTCTGGTGGATCATGAAGGAAACCACCACCTCTAGTGCATCCCGAAAGAAACATGACCTCTGGTGAATCCCAAAGGAAACACAACCTTTGATGAATCCCGAAGGATAACACCACCTCTAGTGAATCCCAAAACATCTAATGGGCATCTAACTAATCAGTGAGAACACTATCACAATCTTAACATCACAAGTATCACAAAATGGTTCTATAACATACATATACATCTCAACGTCATGGCTCTACAACATACATATATGTCTCAACATCCTCAGATCACATACAACCTCATGGAATCAAATATCATCTCACGCTAGCATTCAAGTATCTATATGCACAAATAAATCTTTTCGATCCTCTTACAAGAACATATATCGGTTATACTATACTATCAGTCTATCATGCTATTGTCTGTCATAATATTCATCTATCATGCTAGCAATAAAACGATGACAGCGGTTTGAAGTAATGGCCGTAACATACGAATACAACCATTAAATTTTAGTCCAACAATAACTGCGAAACCTCAGACCCAAATCCAAAATACCCAAAAGCTTACCCAAAGAAACTTGATCAACAAACACTCCCAAGATTTCGACTCCAAAATCTCCTCTTAACAGATTTTAAATCCCAATGGACGACGACTTGTAACTTTAAAGATACAAGAGTTAAGTCAACCTTTAATCCAGTAATCAATGCATGCCTAAAAAACCAACAACAAGGACCACAACTCTTACCAAAGCTCTTGCCGAACAATCTCGAATCTGCTGGACAGCCACTTCAGTAATTTCCCAAGCTCAAATCTAAAATCAAAATAATGCGACTGATTTAACTTTCATTCAAACTTAATGAGCATCCAAAAATCCTTCAAAAAACCTGACCCAACAGAAAAATAGATCTTACCCAAATCTAAGAGTCCGACGAAGACCCCCGCAACAGAGGCTGGGTAGTGCGGCGATGGGCGATGAGTAGATCGGTTAGAGGCGGTGGTAGCGACACTACAGACGGGGATGGATTCGTCGAACAGGTATGACTTGGCTGGATCTCACAGTGGCAGCTCGAGCTGTTGGGAGACGGGCGCGGCACGCGACGGTCCAGTGGCTGGGGCGACGGTGACGAAGATGCGACTCTGACCGGCTGGGCGAGATCGGTGCGCGGAGAGGTGAACGGCGGAGGAGGTTAAAACGATCACTTCTTGCTGACGATATCGAACCAACCTGTGTGAATGGTGGCCCACGAATGAACAACCAACGAACAGGTGGCGGCTTGATCGAATGCACACGGTGCCGGCTGGAGAGGAAATGGTTGGCAGCTACTAGGGCACACAGAAGGGTCTTCATGTTGGGGGGGTTCAATGTGCGTGAGGGAGAAGAAAAGGGTTTTTTTTTTATAAAAATAATAATAATAATAATAACAACTTAAAAGAAATAAAACCTTTTATTTTATTCTTTTCCTTATGCTACTTTATTTTATTAAATTTCTTTCCTTCCCAAATTGAAATTAATTCCTGCCATTAATTTCAAAATTGAATAATTTTCAATGTCAATAATTAAATTTCCACAATTACACTTAAGTAAAAAATTCCGAAAATGCCCCTAATTAATAAAAATACTGAAATTACATTTATAATAAAAATTTGGGGTGTTACATTCTTCCCTTCTTAAAGAACTTTCGTCCTCACAAGCTCATTCCTGAAAGAGTTCTGGGTACTAGGCCCTCATCTCATCCTCTCGCTCCCAGGCACCTCCTTGAACTGGTGATTCAGCCATAGGACTTTCACAAATGCAATCTCCCTGCGGCATAATGTCTTTACCTCTCAGCGAGAATTTCTACAGGTTTCTCCTCATAGCTCAAGTTGTCATTCAACTGCAAGGGCTCAAAGTCAACTACATAGGATGGGTCTGTCACATACTTTCTCAGCATTGAAACATGGAAGACATTATGAACTGAAGATAGTGCTAGGGGCAATGCCAAACAGTAAGCTTTGGGGCCAATTCGTTCCAAGACCTCGAAAGGTCCAATGAATCTCGGACTCAACTTCCTTTTCTTGCCAAACCTCAGAATACCTTTCATAGGTGCCACTTTTAAGAACACTTTAACCCTAGTCTCAAATTCCAAGTCCTTTCGTCTCACATCGGCATAGCTCTTTTGTCTGCTCTAAGCTGTTTGCATACGAACCCTCATCTTCTGTATTGCCTCATTCGTGGTCTGCACTAGTTCAGTCCTAGCAATTTCCTTTCTCCTACCTCATCCAACACATAGAAGACCTGCAACTCTTTCTATATAGGGCCTCAAATGGTGACATCCCAATAGTGGACTGGTAGCTATTGTTTATAAACAAACTCATATTAAATGCAAGTGAGGATCCCAGCTTCTTGAAAACTCTATGGCACAGGCACGCAACATTATCTTCCAATATTTGATTCAATCGCTCTATCTGCCCATCAGTCTGTGGGTGAAAAGTTGTATTGAAATCCAACCGGGTCCCCAAAACTGCTTGAAGACTCTTCCAGAAGTTAGACGTGAAACAAGGGTCTCTATCTGACACAATGGACACAAGCACTCCGTGCAATCTCACCACCTCCTTCATGTATATCTATGCCCACTTATTTACTAAAAATGTGGACTTTCCAAGTATGAAATGTGCTAATTTTGTAAGTGTGTCTACCACAACACAAATTACAGTGAAACATTTGACTGTCCGTGGCAACCCCACAATGAAGTCCATAGACACATGCTCTCACTTCCATTCTGGCACACTCAATGGTTGTAACTGAAGGAACTCTTAAACAAGAGTATCCATGAGCGGATGCGGATCTTTTTTATTTTATTGTGACAGAATTACCAGACAAACATTTTAACAAATAAATATACATTCTAACACTAATTATAGACATGCTTTAACAAATAAAATACAAAAGACTGAGTAAACGTACCAGTTGAAGACAATCCTCACTTGAACTCGGTCCAGTGAAAGCGAACTCCTCTACGCTCTTTATTGCCCAGCAAACAGTCGCCTAATGGTATCACGATCGTCTAGACGATCGACAGTACACGAACTAACAATAATCAGGAATGACGATCGTGTAGTATAAACATGCAAGTGGGAGATAGTGGATGACTATCGTATAGTCGGGTGCTTGTCATTTAGGAAAGGGTACACGATCGTGTAGGTTTAACTAAGCGATCATCTAGAAAATAGTAAGCGCTTGTTTAGGTCAGCACGACGCGCTAAGCGATTGTTTAGAAAAAGTAAGTCATTGTTTACAAATCGTGTGCAATCGTTTAGTGCGCGGGTGTGCGATCGTTTAGGACGATGGGCGCAATCGTATAGGCTCACAATGCTAAGCGATCCTAAATTTTTCACACCATGAGTGAATTTTTGAACTCCTTACAAAATGAAAACAATTTTCATTTTATTCTTCAGTTACAAGAACCGAATTCGATCTTCACACTTTTGCACGATTTTGGAGAAATTCTCGACCAATTATCTCATAACCACCTAATTAATTAAACAATGAATATAATCATATTATATTCTTAACCTATAGATTGATATCATATATCTACTATAGTAATTTCTCCTCTACTTGATATAAATCATATTTATATCTAATTTCCTCCAAAATAATGTATCTCATACATTTAGTCAGTTGTATCATATATAATTAACCAGTTCAATTATATCATATATAATCAAACTCCCTCTTGTCAATTTGAACATTTCAAACTGACCCAAAAATCGATTCTCAACTTTATCCAAGCTACCAAGGGGACCTTATCGACCTATGGCTCGAAGCTCCAACGGTACATGAATGACTAAACTCTTTACCCACGAGATTCACCATCTGTTAATTACCAAAAATTCCACTAAAGACCAACAACTGAACTCTTCTTACCACAGATATATTTATGTGTCCATCGGATATAACTAATCATGAGTATGATGACCCTTCACAGATGCTCGTAAGTATAGCTGTGCCAATTTACCGTTTTGCTCTTGTAGTTACATCTCACTCCTTAAGTACCATTGATTCCTCTAATGAATAATACAATATAGTCCACTGTTATATAACGAGACATTAATACTTCGTGGTCAGGTCTTATACAAACTCTTTGTATAGGACTCCCTCGCTTGCATGTCCCCTACACGAATGATCAGGATTAGACCATCTGTGAAAAGTCACAACACTTGTGACCATTCCACAAAGCGCGCCGCATCCGTAGTATTACTAGGATAAGGTTTCCTCATTTATCCATATACTACAGACCATTTTGGTTATCACTTAATACATGATCCACTTGCATGTCACCACATACATGCTTAAGTTACATCCAGATAACCAGGGATTTTAGGTTTATTGGTTTGTGGTAAAGCAAATAAAACATTCTACTGAGTAAAATCAATAAGTGAAGTAAAATACCATATATTATACATCATAGGCATTCATACAAATTGTTTACAAACTATAGGACACGAGACTTTAGGGCATCAACCCCAACAATCTCCCACTTGTTCTAAAACAAAGTAAGGTGTACAAAAACTAGTACAAAACAATAAACTAGGGCATAAAAGCCCAGTATAGGAAAACCTCCCACGTTCCCTAGTCCAGCTGTGGGCAATCCTATAGACCCATGCTCTGAAAGTGACCCTCAAACACTGTAGCCATTAAAGCCTTCGTAAACAGGTTAGCAACATTGTGCTTCGAAGCGATCTTTATGACGATCGCGTCCCCTCGATGTACTATCTCGCGGATCAGATGATACTTCCACTCAATGTGTTTGTCGTGCCTGTGATTCCTAGGCTCCTTGGAGTTCGCCACTGCCCCACTATTATCACAATAGAGGGTAATGGGCTTAGACATATCTAGAACAACTTTCAATTCTGTCAAGAACTTCCTGAGGCAGACGGCTTCCTTAGCAGCTTCACAAGTCGTTACGTACTTGCCTCCATAGTGGAGTCGACGATGCACCCCTGCTTAGTGCTCGTCACGCTATAGCTCCTCCGTTAAGAGTAAAGACTGACCCTAAAGTGGACTTCAAGAGTCCCTATCAGTCTGAAAGTCAGAATCTATGTATCTAGTAAGGAACAAATCCTTAGATCCATACACAAACATGTAGTCCCTCTTTCTCCTAAGATACTTGAAGATCTTTTTCACTACGGTCCAGTGACCCTGGACTGGGTTAGACAGATACCTACTGACTATGCACATAGCGAAGCAGATGCCTGGTCGAATACAGAACATCGCGTAAATCAAATTGCCAACGACAGATGTATATAGGACCCATCTCATTTCCTCAACCTTTTGAGGTGTCTTAGGACACATGTCCTTAGACAAAGTGACTCCATGCCTAAACGGCAGTAGACTCCTCTTGGAGTCCTGCGTCGAGTACTTAAGCAACATCTTGTTAATGTACGATATCTGAGACAGTGCTATGACTTTGTTCTTACAATCCCAAAAGATCTGTATACCTAGAACAAACTGAGCCTTTCCCAAATATTTCATTTGGAATTGGGTCGCTAACTAGTTCTTAACTGCAATCAGTAGACCTACATCATTCCCAATGAGTAGTATATCGTCTACATAAAACACTAAGAATACTACTAAAGCGTTGATTGATCTTGGGCTATGAATCCCTCAGGTTGCACCATGTAAATGGTTTCCTCAAGATTGTCATTCAGAAAGGCCGTCTTGATGTCCATTTGCTAGATCTCATAATTATAATAATCTGCAATGGATAGGAGGATGCAAATTGTCTTTAACATGGCAACAGGTGAAAAAGTCTCCTCATAGTCGACTCCCTCTACCTGGGTATAACCCTTTGCCAAAGTCAAGACTTGAAGGTTTTCACCTTCCCATCAACACCCCGTTTCGCTTGTAGATCCATTTACAACCTATAGGTCTTTCCCTATCAGGCTGATCTACAAGATCCCATACTGAGTTGAAGTACATCGACTCCATCTCGAGATCCATGGCCTTGACCCATCATCCCGGTCTACATCCTACATTGCCTTTTGATAAGACAACGGATCCTCAACGTCTCCATCTGCTACCATAGCAAGGATTTTCGTGAAACCCAGATAGTGAACGAGTGGGTTCGCAACCCCCCTATTGCGTCGAGGTTCCCTCAACTCTTGAGGTGGAACCGACCACTAAATGAACTACCATCAATAACTCTTGCTGATGAAGCAGGCTTTTCAACAACTCTTGTTGAAGTTTCAGTAGTTTGGAAAGCTCACACAACACGACTTTACTACGTGGACTGTGCTCCCTAATATGATCCTCCTCCAGGAAAGTAGCGTTTGTGGAAAAAAACACCCTATTTTCTGACAGATCATAAAAATATCTCCCTCGTGTACCTTTGGGGTAGCCTACGAAGAGGCATTACCTCGACCGTGGTTCCTACTTTTTGGGATTGTGGAGATGTTTCATGAAGAAGCAAATCATCTTACTCCATCACTGCAATCCAAAGAAGATAGATCGCCGCAAAGAAGGATGCATCAATACATAATGCAGGCGACAACGTAAATTTGGGGGTTGTATTCTTCCTTCACTTTATTTCAAATTTTGCACTTTCGCATCGGATTTTAGTTTTAAAAGTTTTATCACTGCATCCTCTTTGATTACCTCAGTCATTTGACATGGATAAATTTAGTAAGTTACCGCATGTTGTCTCTGTGCCAATTATGATTTCAATGATGAAAAACATGCTTCTATTTCTTTCGTATATACTAGAGTCAACTTAACTTTAAGATAGTTACCTTATGAAATATTTCTAGAAGTTAGAGGTTTGCTAGCTTTCTTTCAAACTCTCTTTACGAAGCTTTCTAAGAATAACGTTTGACTTATTTCAATCTTTTGGCAATGAGGACATTACCGCATTTTAAATTTGGGGGTGAGGTATTTATTTTCAACCTTGCTATTTTGAAATTGTTTTTTGAGAATAACAACTCCACTGTCAACGCAATGGGAAACCCATGTTAATAAGAGTTAAGTTGTGAAGGGCACTTACCCGTAGTTCAATGTCCGCATGACACACGTGGGGGCAAGCCAAAATGAAAGTAAGTCACAAGGATCAATGCATAAATAAATGACCACAACTCCGCTGCCAAGTAGGTATGAGTTTAGTCTGAGGAAGAGCGCATTGCTCGTAGTTGGATATCCGCATGACACACATGGAGGTAAGTCAAAACGAAGGCAAGACACTTGGATCAGCGCAAAGTCAGAAAAAAAAATAACAATGTCAAGAAATATGCAAGGATAAAATCATTTGACACCCCGGTAAAAAAATTTTCTTTTTGAAATAAATCATGCGATGTCCTAGAAGTTAGTAAAGTATTTTTGAAGGTTAAGCTTGCAGTCCCTATGTCTTAGAAATATTTTAAGAGGAAACTTGAACAAGACTTAAGGAAATTTTGGTATATAGGATTTGAACGAAGTATCCTTGAGAAATCTAGGAAAAGAACATTGTGGTTGACTTACTAAAGGAAATCTTTAGCTTATGCTTGAGGACAAGTATTGTTTATATTTGGGGGTGTGATAACGGGCAGAAATGCATGTTATCATAGTGCTAAGTTCTTAAACAATGTTGGCTTGCGTTGATAAAACATGTTAAATTGCGTCTAAAAAGCATTAAATTCATAATATTACGATCGCATGCGTTCATCGCATAGGAACAGTTGATTTTTGTATTTTTATGCAGAAAATGCATTGACGGAAGGCGAAAATTGCGATCATAGGAAATCATTGGTCAAGCGCAGCATTACCGCAAGGCTTTGTGGTGATTGTGTTCATAAACATTTGCTCAAGAAGGATTGCCGCAACATGGTAGGCACATCTGGGTGAAAGGCATAATTAATCACGATGGGACAAAAAGCTGATGACAGTCAAATCAAAATTAAGTTGATAGCCGCTAACAATAACAAGTACATTCAGCTTTTCAGTGACAAATATTCGGCGCATCAGTCAGAAATTAAAGTCGTCCCATCTGTGCAATCATGAGAGAGAAGGCGCCTTTCACCCTGGAAGTTCTATAAATACCAAAGGCATCCTTCATAAAAGAAGTTCAGCTATTTTATGAGTTCACAGTTCTGTTCATAGTTTAGCCTTGTTCTTAGATTTTCTTTTACCTTAAGGTCGATGTGAGAGAAGAAAGTTGTGCCAAAAAATCATTCCAGTAAGCTTGGGAGAGTGCTAGAAGCTTCAAGAACAGAGAGAGGGCCGATGCCTGTGGAAGCAAGAATATCTTTTGAATCAAATAGAGATTTTCAGTGTAAAAGCCTCGGTTAGCAAGGAATTGCTACCGGGCTCTCTACCTTTATCTTCCATTGTTATTTTGTACTCAACTCATTTATAAAAATGGAATTTACTTCTCTATATCTGTTCACTCTCTATTATTTACGCATGAGTAGCTAAATCTGTTGAATGGGTTGAGAAGCATTTAGCTAGCACAACTGGGAATCTTCATTCTATGCGATTATCTTGTATTATGTATGCTTCATTGGTCCATTAGAGATACTTAGGAGGGTAGTCTAAGGACAGGATCTAGGGTTGGGAAAGTCAGGTTAGAATCTAGGCTCGAGAGAGTCAGATTAGAACGCATAATCAAAAGATAGGAGCTTAGGAATAAACACTGTTTGCTATTAATACATCACATGCATCCTAGAGATAGGATGTGATTATGTGCGGTCACCTTGCCTTTATGCATTTTGCATCATCGCATAGGACAAGAGTAGAGACTTAGGAATAAGCTCTATGGTCACTTTTGCATTCAACACATGCATCCTAGACTTAGGAGCATCACATTTGCATTGGAAAATGACTTGCTGTGCATGGTTGTAGCATGATCGCATAGTTTAACGCATTCCCAAGTAACAATAGCTAAAGACCTTCTCAACCCGTTCATCCGCATACTCAATGCATCTATCACACAATCTGAATTTTCTCAAATCCACTGCATTTGTTTATTTTTCATTACCGCAATCAACAACAAACCAACAATCAATTGAGTTACCGGTTATCGCAAAGTTTTCTAAAAATTACCACTGCAACCTATTTTCACAAGTACCCGAGTTCGACCCTGGACTTACCAGGAAACTCAGTGGAGTTTACATTTGGTTTCTGCTAAGGAAACTTGAGTGCTCAACGTATTTCATCCACAATTTCACTTCATAAAATAACGCATCAAGTTTTTGACGGGCAGAAATGCACGTTATCAGTACCCGGTGTTGAGAGTTAGGAAACGATTCCATGTTCTATCAAATAATCCTAGAATGTCGAGTCCAAAAACTCTCCACCTCGATCTAATCAAAGTGTTTTAATCTGTCTATCCAATGCGTTTTCAACTTCAGCTTTGAACTCTTGAACTTTTTGAAGGATTCAGGCTTTGTATTGCAATAATCTTTAAGTCTAAGGAATATCGAATAGATAAGATGGGCCCTTCTGTAATTGCATCAATGGTATAAGCAACAATAGGATTAAACGGAACAGTTTTTCATGAGAAAATCTATACAAAAGACAAAGAGAAACATAATTAAAACAGGTTTAAAAAGCTCAAGATGAACTTTAAGTACAAGTGCATCAACAGCTAAAGATCTATTACCTGATCCCCAGTTCGGCAGATCAATAACTTATTTCCATCATCAAAAAATAATCCCCTTGGTCACTTGCACAAGCCCATCGCCAATCCTTTTGCCATCACCTAGGTTGCCTTCACTCGCCTTTGTCTAGCCATGCCATAACCTCAAGCTATGCCTTGCCTTGCACATCATGATCGCCTAACCTCATCACAAGGACCACAACTTAGCCATCGACAAGCTCACCTAACCTCCAATGAAAAAGTCATTAAGATAAACATACCCACACCTAAAGTAATCATCAGTAAAACTGATAAAATACTCATAGTCACCTCGGGCTCACACATTCATAGGACCACAAAGGCCAAAATGTACTAACTCAAGAGGCTCTTTGACTCGATAACCTTTTCCAATAAAAGGTCTTTTAGTCATCTTACCCTCAAGGTAAAATTCTCACACCGATAAAGAATTTTCTTCTAACTCACTTAGAAGTCCATTCTTCACCAATCTCTCAATCCTATTGAGATTGATGTGCCCTAACCGAAGGTGCCAAAGTTGGGCATTTTCTTTTGGAGAATTTCGTTGACGTTTAGATTGAGTTACAACAATTTTAAACAATTCTGTGTTATGGAGGAACTTATGGCTAACGATCTTAGCACATACAAGTTACTTTCCAGATACGTTGTACAAATGTTACTTTCCAGATAGACTGTACAAATATTAACACCATCTTTATGAATAAACCCTTTATCCACATTAAACGAAATAGTGTATTTACATTGCAGCAAACACTTTACAGAAATAAGGTTCCTCTTAAGTTTAGGAACAATATATACATCATTGAAAACAAGAAACCTATTCTATAAAGATAACTGGATCCCTCCCACTGCCACAACTGAGACGACATGCCTGGTGCCTACTCGCATCGTCATCTAACTAGCCTCGAGCTGTCGCCAAGATCTAATCCCCTGAAAAGAAGAAAAAATGTGATTAGTGGCATCTGAATCAATTATCCAGGTAGAATCATCATTCTCCATTAAACAAGTTTTAAGTACAAGTATATCATATTTACCTTTATCTACCTTGGCCTTAGTCTTTGCGGCCTTTCTTTCCTTCAGCTAGCGAGGACAATTCCTCTTCCAGTGCCTATCCTAGTTGCAGTGGAAACATTTTCCCTTTTCAACCGGCAGCGGATGCCTTCTTGGGGCAAAGGTGGTAGGTTAGCAGGCGCCTTCCCTTTCCCTTTACCGCTCTTCTTCTTCTTCCCCTTTGCAGAGTTAGAAGTAGAAGATGCAGACTTCATTCCTGAGTTCAAACCTTTATGGAATGTCCTTGAAGATAAAGCAACATTTGCTTCAGCCTTCTTCCTCTCTTTACTTTTCAGTAAAGATTGGTAGGTCTGCAACTTATTGAGGAGAGTTGTAAGGGTATATTTCACTTTGATAAGAATCACATTACTAACAACCAGGAATCTCTCCGGCAATGAATGTAGAATTATGCTAACCTGGTTGCCCTCATCGATGGTAGACCCATTCAACTCCGCCACATTGAAGTGGACCATCATGTTAAGCATATGTTCACGAACAGAGATGCCTTCTTCCATTTTGGAGTTGAATATATACTTAAGAGCCTCATGCTTGAGCTATTCAAATGATTGTCCTCATGCTTGAGCTATTCAAATGATTGTCCAAACATCCCCCGTAGGGACTCCATGATCTCACGTGCTAAGACCATGGGCTCATGCTTCTTGGCCAAGAAGTCATTAAGACTTGTCAAGATATAGGCTCTGGCCTTTTAATTTGTCTGTGTTCATCGCTCGTATGCCTCCCGAACATTTCGAGCAGCATTCGGTGCTGGAATAAGAGGACAGGCCTCCGTAAGAGCAAACATGAGATCCTCGATGATTAGTATCGTCGTGATCATGTGTTTCCATATCAAAAAATTATTGCCAGTTAATTTCTCGGCCCTAAGCAAAGCAATTGTGGTTGTGGCTATTTTTAAAAAATTCTTGTTGAAAAACGAACAAAACTTTTATTAGATTTTGCTAAACCACATTTTAACCAATTAATCTTGCAAAATAGTTTCAAGTACCCTAAGTGTTAAAACTTCTATTTTGCAATGATGTCCTAGCGAAGCAGAACAAACGTCACCGGTGGGGTGAGCAGATGCCCCTTCACTGGGATGAGACCTTCTTAACCATTAGGCAGAACTAACTCTTGGAACTGAACCTAACATTCACCATTTGTTTGGTCCAAAACTGTTAACTTTTGACAATTCCGCGTAAGTGTGACCCCTCACTTTTGGTGCCAGAGTCCTGCCCTAATGAGTCCACCGTAGGGGAAAATCAGATTAGACAAGAGAATAAGTAACCTTATCCTCTTTCAGGAGATCAAATAAACAAACGCATAAAACTGCCATCCTATAGGTGGACACTCCTAGGGTGCCTCAAGGCGATGGACAGTAACTTTATTCAATCCAATGAGGGAGACCGTGGGATATGTTATTGCACTTCCCACTTCCACTTACTATGAACACTCTCTCCTTCCACCTTGATATTGACCTACCCAAACACCATCCTTTAGGGGGACACTCCCAGGGTGCCGCGAGGCCGAGGGTAGATCTCACGGTGTGGACTATATAGGAGAAACGTGAAAGGTTTAAATGAAGCATTATATGCCCTAAGTACCTTCCATTGAATGTTCCACCTAGGGGTTCATTAACCTAGACAATCCGGCTACTGATTTTAGTCTAAGTCATCTTTTTAAGTCTGCTCATAAACAACTTTTGTCTATGAAATATGAACAAGTTCAAGTAGTCACATTTAAACACTTTAATGGATTGTCCTTAACTTGCATGCATGCATCAAATCTATCTAATTTACCTTTTTAGGTAAGTTTCCAGGTAGGGGTGTTACGTTTCCGTCAACTTAAATACCCCAACCTAGACAGAACCTGCCTTAGACAAAAGGTCCCTTATAGATAGATTTGCTACACTTTAACCTTTTATTAGTCAATTTAATCGTATTAAACTGATTAAAAGATTAAAGCCTAAGGGTTGCTAATCATATTAGAACCATGATCTTAGGTCTATGTCATCCAAGTTTTAAATATTTTAAAACCATGAATTAAACTTAAGTGAGCATGCATGTCTTTCTTCTTGGTTTTTAGTGCTAATTTCTCTTTAACCTTTAAAAAGAAACAACACATTGCGCATAACTAGGTGTTTATAACGCTTATAAGGAAACCTATGTATCATGCTTCATGCAATGTCGGTCATTACTATACATAAATTTTATATATGCATAATAACCAAGCAAACATGTTTTTCATACATCCTTATACTATAACAATTATAATATAAAGATGATGCATGTCAATGCTTTTTATGCATGCATAAATATAACTCTTATACTATGTGATGCATGAGCATGATCTTAGATAATTAAATCATGCTTCTCTAAATTATAACATTTACAATAAAGAGATGATGCATGACCATTGCATAATCTAAGGTGAAATTTACTATATATGCATACCATATAACATATAATTAACCACACATCTCATGTAATAAACCAAAGATTAATGGATTGGGATGAACCTATACAAAACTGGAATGAAATAACTCTATCTATTACATTTTTTATCAATCAAACCGATTCACAGGCGAACCGAGTCTTGAATTGCTGGGGAAAACTCCATCGTTTAGTAAACGCCGCAGTAAACGATCATTTAACGCACACTAGACGATAGCGCGAATTGCTAAACGATCGCTTAGACGAGAACGAGGTTGCGAAGCCTGATCATCTATATGATCGCTTAATGCGATGAAAGGTAAACGATTTACCGTGCAATTTGCTTCGCGATCGTTTAGTCAGTTACTAAGCGATGAAGTTTGCTAAGCTAAATGATCGTCTAGTGCGTGCGCGCATTAAATGACACCCGAGCATCCGATGTCTCGAGCATCCGATACTCAGTGATCGCTTACCCCATCGTCTACACGACCCAATCAACTCTTGATCGTCTTTTTCCTCGAAGAACAACAACCCTTGCTCTGAACTTCTTCACGAACGACTCAAGACTCAAACTAACTTTGAATTATAGACTCGATAACAATTATTTATGCCAAAAAATGTAGGGGCCTTTACAATTAACAAAAAATGGAAAAGAATTAATCAAACCGAGGTTTCATCCTAGAAAACTCCATTAATCTGCAAATCCAAAAATAATTTAACAATTAAACAGAGAGCAGATATGCACCCACCACGAATGTAGAAGCAATTCTTTGCATCAATGAAATTAGAATATCAACAACCTGGTTCTGATACCAATTGAAGAAACTTTTAAACAAGAATATCCATGAGCGGATGCAGATCTTTCTGATTTCATTATGACAGAATTACCAGACAAACATTCTAACATATAGATATGTATTGTAACACTAATTATAGGCATACTTTAACAAATAAAATACAAAAGACTGAGTAAACGTACCAGTTGAAGACAATCTTCACTCGAACTCAGTCTAGTGGAAGCGAACTGCTCTACTCTTCTTATCGCCCAGCAAACAGTCCCCTAATGGCACCACAGTTGTCTAGACGATTGACAGTACACGAACCAACAGCAACCGAGGATGACACCACCACTCAAAGCCCTTGGTATTGTTGAAGTGAGAATCCAAAGGGTGGACTTTGATGGAATTGGTAGAGGGAGGAAGAAAAGACGATCGTGTAGTACGAATAAGCAAGTGGGAAATAGTAGGTGACTATCGTATAGTCGGATGCTTGTCGTTTAGGAAAAGGTACGCGATTGTATAGGTTTAACTAAATGATCGTCTAGCAAATAGTAAGTGATTGTTTAGGTATGCTCGGCGCGTAAGTGATCGTTTAGAAATCGCGTGCAATCGTTTAGTGCGTGGGTGTGCGATCATTTAGGACGATAGGCGCTATTACATAGGCTCTCAACGCTAAGCGATCGTAAAGTTTTCACACCTTGAACGAATTTTCAAAGTCCTTACAAAATAAAAACAATTTTCATTTTATTCTCCAGTTACAAGAACCGAATTTGATCTTCCCACTTTCTCACGATTCCAGAGAAATTCTCGGCCAATTATCTCATAACCGCCTAATTAATTAAATAATGAATATAATCATATTATATTCTTAACCTATAGTTTGATATCATATATCTATTATAGTAATTTCTCCTCTACTTGGTATAAATCTTATTTATATCCATTTCCTCCAAAATAATGTATCTCATACGTTTAGTCAATTATATCATATATAATCGAACTCCCTCTTGTCAATTTAAACATTTCAAACTCACCCAAAAAGTGATTCTCAACTTTATCCAAGCTACCAAGGAGACCTTATGGACCTATGGCTCGAAGCTCCAACAGTATGTGAATAGCTAACTAAACTCTTTAGCCACAAGATCCACCATCCGTTAACTGCCAGACATTCCACTAAAGACCAACAACTTGACTTTTCGTAGCACAGATATATTTTTGTGTCCATCGGATGACCTAAAAAATGCTCGTAAGTATAGTTGGACCAATTTATCATTTTGCCCCTGTAGTTACATCTCACTTCTTAAGTGCCACCGATTCCTCTAATGAACAATACAACATAGTCTAACTATGTGTGAACACCTCTCGGGCCAAGAGAAGGTATGTGGAGCCACATCGTTCAAGCCCTGGAATCAGCCCTTAAAGGAGCTATCTATCTACTTGCCCCTGTTTCAGGGAAGGAGTGAATTCCATTTTGTGTAGCTGAGTTCTTAGCTCCCAAATCAGACGAATCCCCAAATTGGTAGGTTTGATTCGGCCACCTGGCGACTCGCACCCATTCAAATCAAAGGAGCGCCCTAAATGGCAGGAGTTCCCAACTCACTCAGGATTGAGGTCATGTTGCCTATGGTCATCCTAGTGAAGTGAAGTCTCTATCATGAACGGTGTTATATAACGAGATGTTAACACTCTGTGGTCAGGTCTTATACAAACTCTTTGTATAGAACGCCCCCGTTCACATGTCTTCTACAAGAATGATTAGGATCAGACCATCTGTGAAAAGTCACAACACTTGTGACCATTCCACAAAGCGGATCGCATCCATAGCGTTATCAGGATAAGGTTTCCCTCCTTTATCCATATACTACAGACTATTTTGGTTATCACTTAAGACATGATTCACTTGTATGTCACCACATACATGCTTAACTTACATCAAGATAACCAGGGATTTTAGGTTTAATGGTTTGTGGTAAAGTAAGTAAAACATTCAACTGAGAAAAATCAATAAATGAAGTAAAATATCATATATTATACATCACAAACGTTCATACAAACTGTTTACAAACTACAGGACATGAGACTTTAAGGCATCAACCCTAATAGTAACAAGCCTACTGGTTTCTGCCTCGGGGCTTTTACCTGCTGGCACACTAAGCACTTACTGATGAACTCCGCAATCTCTCTTTTCGTATCATTCCACCAATAATAACGTTTCAAGTTCTGATACATCTTGGTGCTGCCGGAATGAATCGAAAATAAGGAACTGTGAGCCTCTGACAAAAAATCATTCTTAATATCATTATCTTCTGGCACGTACAAACGTCCTTGATAGAGGAGACCATCTTCCGCTGATACCAAGAATTCACCATCCTGGCCTGACTCCACCCTACGAAGCCTCTCCTCTAAATAAAGGTCACATTGCTACGCATCAATAATTCTTTGCCTTAGACTCGGCCACACTGACAACTGCACTAACTGTGTCGTGACCTTCTCCACTACCACTGCAATCTCTGCCCGCTCTAGCTCCTTGCACAATTGAGTCTGTCTAGTAATAAGGGTTGCTGAATGAGCCACCTTTTTGCTTAGGGTATCTTCCACAACATTTGCCTTTCCTAAGTGGTACAAAATTTTGCAGTCATAACCCTTCACCAACTCTGACCACCTTCTTTGCCTTATGTTCAACTCCTTCTAAGTGAAAAAGTACTTTAAACTCTTGTGGTCGGTGAAGACCTATATCTTCTCTCCATATAAGTAATGCCTCCAGATCTTGAGAGCAAAAACCACTGTTGCTAATTCCAAGTCGTGTGTGGGATAATTCTGTTCATGCTTCTTTAACTACGTGAAGCGTAAGCAACTACTCTACCCTGCTGAATCAATACGCATCCCAACCTCTTCTTGGACACATCATTGTAAATGATAAAATCACCTGATCCATCTGGTACTATAAGAACTAGGGCTAAAACCAGCCTCTGCTTGAGATCTTGGAAATTGCTCTCACAAGCCTCATTTCAAATGAAAGAGGCTCCCTTCTACATCAACTAAGTCAATGGTCGGCTATGTGAGAGAAGTCCTTTACAAATCGTCTATAGTAGCCTGCTAACCCCAAGAAATGCGCACCTCACTGACTGTGGTTGGGCGAGCCTAACTCGTAATTGCCTCAATCTTTGTAGGATCCACAGAGACTTCTTCCTTCAATACTACATGCCCTAGAAAGGACGCCTGCCTCAACCAGAACTCACATTTAGAAAACTTAGCATACAACTTATTGGCCCTCAATGTCTCCAAAACTTTTCATAAATGCTCCTCATGTTCGGCCTCTTTCTTGGAATAAACCGAGATGTCATCAATAGAAATAATCACAAAGGTGTCAAGGAATTCATTGAACACCTTATTCATCAGATCCATGAACACTGCTGAGGCATTCATCAGACCGAATGACATCACTATGAACTCATAATGCCCATACCTCGAACGAAAAGCTGTCTTAGGTATGTCACTGTCCTTTATCCTCTTTGTCCTTGCTGCCTTGGTGGCTACTTGTTCAGGAGCAAAGTAGGAAATTTCTCAAATTCCTGCTCATATTCCTCTACCAACATAACTCTTTGTTTCAAGTTCAAGAACTCTGTTTGCTTGTTGTATCGGGTGTTGGCCGAAAAATACTTCTCATAAAAATGCTCTTTGAACTGCTCCCAAGTTGCAAGTTCCCCAACAGTATGAATCATTTTCTCTGTTGAATGCCACCAAATTTCTACGTTGCCAGTCAGCACAAAAACTGCACATTGGAGCTTGTGCTCTTCCGGGCACCTCATAAAATGGAAAATCATCTCTTTGATGACAACCACATCTCTAATTTAGTGGGATCCCCCAATGATCCATCAAAGGAGCGAGGGTCAAACTTCTTGAAATCCCTCAAATGCTTAGCCTCAAGAGACAGTCCCTACATGTCTCTATTTTGCGGCCGAGACTGCTGCAACTGTTCAAGTGGCACCTATTCCTTCTGAGCCTGATTCTGGACAGTCTGTCTTGCCATTGTGTTATGGATCAGCACCTACAGTCTTTCCATTAGGGAGGATACAACGACTTCACTAATTCTTGCATCCATTGCCTTCTCATCCACTTGGGTCATAGGTGGATTCAGAGCTCTCGGGACGGTCTGGCTACCCTCGGCTCCCTTTTCCATTGACTTCTTCAGGAGGGGAAGAATATTGAACTCGTGGATTTTAACAGTCTTTCTTGCTCTAAGTTTAGGTGCCATTTCCTGTCATGAACTCATAAATTAGCTCTCTACCTCTGGGTCTTTCTCAGAAAAACATGCTACTGAAACATTACATCACTAATCTCATATATATACTGAAAACTTTCGTTAGTAGGACATACCTGACGATGACGAGGAATCTGGGCCACAGAGACTACCTAGACTTACGTAGTAAGTCAGTCTTCAGAATCCAAAACATGGGCTCTGATACCAACTGTAACGACCCGACCCCCTCGGACTCAAGTTAGGTCGTTGCTAAACACATGCATGCATGAACTTAAAACGACACTATTTTATAGTGAAATAAATGCTAAATAAATAAGGTAAATTCAAAAGACCTTCATTAAATTCAAATATTAAAAACAAACAATAGGGTACCCATAAATCATAAATGATAATAAATAGGCCTGAAAACAAATCTTAATAGTAAGTTTCAAACAACAAAATTGAAAGTTGAAAAACATGAAAAGAAATCTAATTATCATGAGCGGAAGCATAAAACTGGTCTTAGTGGCTCGATCACGAATTCCGCTTATCAATCGCAGGTGCATCTCTACCTTTACCTGAAACAACAACATGAGAAAGGATGAGTATAAAATACTCAGTAAGTAACCCCACTACTGGGGTCAGGCTAGGCATCTATGTCCTCTAGATGCCTATCTCTGGTGGAAACATATAAACTTCTCTAGTCCTCATGGGACACATACATACATGAAAAACTTATTTTTATCCTACTATAGTTAAGTATGCCCACTACCTCTAATAAGTCCCGTAGGACCCACAATCTCTAGTGAATCCTGAAGGAAAGCAGCGCCTCTAATGAATCCCATAGGAAACACAACCTCTGGTAGATCACGAAGGAAACCATCATCTCTAGTGAATCTTGAAGAAAACATGACCTCTGGTGAATCTCAAAGGAAACAAAACCTTTGGTGAATCCCGAAGGATAACACCACCTCTAGTGAATCCCGAAGGAAACACAACATCTAGCGGGCATCTAACTAATCAGTGAGAACACTATCACAATCTTAACATTACAAGTATCACAATATGGTTCTATAACATACATATACATCTCAACGTCATGGCTCTACAACATACATATAAGTCTCAACATCCTCAGATCACATACAACCTCATGGAATTAAATATCATCTCACGCTAGCATTCAAGTATCTATATACACAAATAAATCTTTCAGATCCCTTACAAGAACATACATCAGTTATACTATACTATCAGTCTATCATGCTATTGTTCTGTCATAATATTCATCTATCATGCTAGCATACATCTAGTGCCTGGCCCGAGGGCAGTTCTAGTAGTAAGATTACTTATCTTAATAAAAAATTCACAGATAAAGTCAGACAACTAAACGATGAAAGCGATTTGAAGTAACGACCCTAACATACGAAAACAACCATTAAATTTCAGTCCAACAATAACTGTGAAACCTCAAACCTAAATCCCAAATACCCAAAATCTTACCCAAAGAAACTTGATCAACAAACACTCTAAAGATTTCGACTCCAAAATCTCCTCTTAACAAATTTTAAATCCCAATGGACGATGACTTAGAACCTTAAAGATACAAGAGTTAAGTCAACATTTAATCCAGTAATCAATGTGTGCCCAAAAACCAACAACATGGACCACAACTGTTACCAAAGCACTTGCCGAACAATCTCGAATCTACTGGACAGCTGCTTTAGTAATTTCCCAAGCTCAAATCTAAAATCAAAATCGAACAATCTCGAATCTACTGGACAGCTGCTTTAGTAATTTCCCAAGCTCAAATCTAAAATCAAAATAATGCGACTGATTTAACTTTCATTCCAACTTAATAGGCATCCAAAAATCTTTCAAGAAATCCGACCCAATAGAAAAATAGATCTTACCCAAGTCTAAGAGTTCGACGAAAACCCACGCAACAGAGGCTAGACAGCTCGGCGATGGACAGTAGAGGAGACTGGCTGGAGGCGGCGGCGGCTGTAGCACTAATGCGGACGGCTTCGTCGAATAGGTACAGCATGGCTGGATCTCATGGTGGCGGTTCGAGTTACTGGGAGACGGACGCGGCACGTGGCGGTCAAGTGGCTGGGGCGACGGCAACACGGACATGACTTTGACCGGCTGGGCGTACGTGAGGGAGAAGAAAAGGGTTTCTTTTGTTTTATATAAAAATAATAATAATATTAATAACTTAAAAAGGAAGTAAAATAAACTTTTTATTTTATTCTTTTCCTATTCTACTTTATTTTATTTAATTTCTTTATTGAAATTAATTCCTGCCATTAATTTCTAAATTGAATAATTTTCAACGTCAATAATTAAAATTTCGCAATTACACTTAAGTCCAAAATTTCGAAAATGCCATCAATTAATAAAAATTTCTAAAATTACATTAATAATAAAAAAATTCGGAGTGTTACCGTTTTTTTCCATCATATTTGATTTAAATTGTCTATAATAATCATTTAGTATATGTGTCCAAAATTTTACATAATACAGTACCTAAATGAATAAAATTATAAGCTCATTTTATTTCAGTAGTTTAAGAAATTTTAAAATATTTTAACGTATTTGTAAATTTATTTCGTGGGAAACAAATATAAGAAAACTTATATGATTGAATGAAACAAAGAGGAAGAATGAAAACAATAATTAGAATGCAATAGAAATTTGAAAAAAAAATGAAATATAAAAATTAAACAAAAATGCGGAAAATATCCAGATTTGAAATAACAACATTAATATATGGAGAAACATAAATTACTGAATATAGTTGAGTGTTGACTTTTCACAATAAAATAAAGACCCATCTAATTAAAATCCAACCAAAAAAAATTTAATGGTTAGGAATCTAAAAATAATAATGGATACAAATGAAGGATTTGACAAAAAAAAAGATTTAAGGTTGAAACAATAACATTAAATAAATGAATGATTCTCAAGGCTGACTATTAAAAAAAAAAAAAAACTTTAACTTCATTGCCTAAAAATCTAAAATATATATATATATATTTAATCAAAAAAAATTTAAGATTGAAATAACTAACATTAAATAAATTAATGGATTCTCAAGTTTATTGGTTGAATTTTCATTATCAAATAAATCTCATCTAATTAAAATATAACAAAAGAAACTTTAACCATGGCTTGGAATCTAAAAAAGATTAATTAAGAGAATTAATATAAATTAATATTTAATTTTGAATAATAATATTAATAAGTAGAAAGTTGTTCATGGCCTAATAATAATATTTAATTTTGATTTAACTATACTATATATTAATAGATTATTACCAAATTTACAGATACAATAAAATATTATGATGGATTTTGTTCATAGCTGAATAAAGATATTTAATTTTATTGACAAATATCCTAAAATTATAGAGATAGAAAACCAATAAATGATTGGACTTTTAAAATTAAGAATAAAATTACACCAATTTTTAAGCTCTTTATTTTATCAATATCTCCATTTATTCTCCATTATTCCCTAATGTTCTCAAATCTCTCTATATCTTCAACTCCTCTTATTTTCTCTTTATTTTTTCTCTATCCTAGTGATTTTCTCTATCATCTCAACCAACTTTCTTTTTTTCTCTTTACAATATGAATATCAATTGAAAATAGATTTTTCTCAAATTACAATTAAAAAACAATTAAACGACATATCAATAACTATAAAACCTCTACTTAATAATATACCAAAAACTACCAATAAAGATGAACAAACATATGTCACAAAAACTCACGATTTAAATAAAAAAATCACAAAATTGTATATAAAAATATCATAATACCCTTTAAATTGCCTTTTAAATCCAAAATTTAAAAACAGAACGATTTACGTATCTTTTATGTGTATAAATAAAAAGAAAAAATAATTATACCTTTTTAAGAAAGAACCTTAGGGATTGCATAAATATCATTGAGGAGCTACATATCTTTATAACCAGAATACAAAATAGAAATCTGCAAATTAATATTATGGATGAATAAAAAGAAAAACCATAGTATAGAAGGAAAAAAGCGATAGATACCATAACATGACCACTTATAAGTATATTAAAGATTTAAACAAAATATAAAAGTTTAATCTAAAAAACAGTCTAATGAAAAGTCTATATTTCAATAAATAAAAACCAGTAAAATGAAGCCCCAACCTAATCTTCATAACACGATCACAAATTTCAAATGATTTGTTCACTGTGTACTTTTGCCAAAAAAAAAAAAAAAAAAAAAATCATATCCACGAAAATTCTCAATTCACACAAATTTTAAAACCCTGAAAATTTGTGGTGTAATGATAGAGTAAGAAAATTTGAATAAATTATGGTGATGAATGGTACATGAATTCAATGACCATTCATTCATGTCCATCATCAAAATTTTCAAAAAATTATAAAACTAAAGTGAAACGACCACTAACCTTTTAGAAATCTTGAACGTCATTTTTGGATCTGATAACTTTTAATGAAGAATTCTTGCACATAAAAAGTTTCATTCTGCTATATAAAGAATTAGTTATATTTTAAATGTATTAAAATGAACGGATTGAAAGGTTTTATAATGAAAGAGTATGAGGTTTATAAAAAAGAACAATTATTTGAAGAGCAAAAAGTAAGGGTTTAAAAAAAATTAAGTGAAGAGCAAAAAGGAAATTAATGATAAAAGGCAAAAAGGAAATTTTGAAAAGTATAGGAAGTCAAATATTCCCCCATTTTACCACTTTTAATATAGTATAGATAGATTTAACATATATAAACATCATGTCATGTCACTCGTAAAGACAACAAAATATAAATTTTGAGTTTGATCTCAATTTAATTTCTTAGTTTGGGTTTAGTTTATATCTAATTCTTAAAATAATGAGTATATAATTCAATTTTCCTTATATATTTCAATTAAGTCCCTAGATTTTTTAATTTTAAATTATTTTAAATTGATTAACATTAATGTCAAAAACTAAAAACAAGTATTTTGTAAAAAAATTAAAATTAAAACTGAGACTATATATGGAAACAAATCTTAAAATTTAAAAAACTATAATGGTAACATTTTGAAATTTGAAGATCAAAAAACCAACATCAAAGAACATAAAAATTGTTAAATTATTAATGACATTGTGACAATCTTCTCAAATAATTTCTTAACCATTTCAACAACATATTAGCAAGATAACAATGCAACAAATTTAATGAGCCCCGATTACTGTGTATGTACAACTACCAAACGACCCACTGTCATGAGACATGGCTTTTTCTAATTTCTTGTGTTAATCCTTCATTAGAGATCCTTAATCCTATCTAACTCGAGCAATTAATTGGAAGCTCATGAAACTGTTTCTTCTTGAATACACTAATGTACAACTTATTAACATTCCCAGAATACACAACACAAGAAGATTTCAGTAATTTCCCCACTCTCCCGGCCAATCCAATCGATATTGGACTACTGATTCCGGTAACCACCGCCCCAATTCCGCCGCCAGCAAGAATCCTTTCAATTTCACCCACCACCAAATCAGGAACAGAGACCTTCAACTTCCCCTTGAACAAAACGAAATCAAACGAATCATTCGAGTAATCAAGTTTATACCCAACTACCCTCTTTTCCAGCGATATAAACCGACCCTTATCAACCCCAACGGCGCCGGAAAATCCCAAATCCTGAAGCATCGATGCGGCGGAGGAAGAACTTCCTCCGACGAACAGAGCTCTAGCGCTGTGGTTGAACAGATGCTTTTCATTGACAAGAAGTTTGATAATGGAGACGGTGAGATTCACAGTTTCTTGGCAATGGACTGAATCGAAAGAATCCCAAACGGGGTTGAGGAAATGGCCTTGAAACAGGTAGGAGCCTCGGGGGAGTTGATCTCCGGCGGCGGTGCGAGCGACGGCGTGACAAGGTGGGGATTTGGGTAAATGGAAGGATTTGAAATCGTAAGAAGTGAGAATGTGGAGGATGGGAATGAGGGAGATGACGGAGCCGAATAAGAAGATGCGGAAGAAGATGCGTCTTGCGAATGCACGGTCGTGTAGGATCGGCGATTTCACGAACTTTAAATCCATCGGAAAATCTTTGATTGTTGGAGCTCTGAGTGTGAAAATGGAAGCTCGTGGATTTATGGAGAATTAGGGTTAGGGTTTGGGGAAGAAGATGCTGACGTGGACTTGAAACTGTGGGCAAGTGGTCCCCCACTAAATTGTTTTTTTTTTTTGGGGGGGGGGAGGGGGAATTAAATATAAAAAGAAACAAAAGGTGGAAGAAATGGTAACACGTGGCAGTTTATTATTGGGTAGGATTTGACATGAGCGTGGCTCAAAGTTGAAAAGTAAAAATGGCGTGATTTCTATAGGGGAAGGGTAGCCCACCCTGACAACCTGTACCTAAGGACACCAGTCAGTATTTTATTTGTTTGGTTATTTTTTAGAGATCAATTTTATTTTATTTTTAATAAAAATATATTTATTTCTATTTAATCTTTGAGAAAATTACCTCTCTCTCTCTTTTTTTTTTTTTTTTTTTTTTTTTTTTTTTTTTTTGTTGTAAAATAGTAATTGAGAAGAGATAAGTTTCATTAGTTGCTAACTTTGCATATTTTAAAATCTTAAGGACCTAATACGTTATTTGGCTAAAAGGTAATTAAATTATAAATTTTGTTGTTAAACATTAGCAACGTTATTAAATTTACTCTTTAAAACTTTGTTTTTAAGATTTCTAACTTTTAAAATTGAGTATATTTGTTTATTTTAATTATTTTCTTGAGTTTATTATTTATTTTGGTTGAATATATTGTTTGTTAACTAGTGAACTATATTTTAATTAGAAATTATGTTTATCTTATCAATATAATTTTTTGAAAATTTATATAAGGTTCTAAAAATTTACACTTTTTTCTCTAAAAGCACCTTTACAAATTTTTTTAATGTATAGAAATTCGAACCATAGACCTCTCGGTATCAGACACATCCAAATATCTGAATTATTTGACATACTAAATTAAAGTGGTGAATTTTGTTTTTTTAAAAAAATTAGCCCATGATATTAAATTTTTATTGAATGAATAAAAAAAATTAAGTATATGGATCGAGACAATTCATGCAAAGTTACAACTCAAATAAAGTGTTTTTTTTAAAAAAAATATGAACTAATTAAAATTGGATTTGATTTTTAAATTTTGTACTTCACCATTTTGCATAGAATTTTAAAGTATACATTTAACTTCATCTTTACATTTTTTTGAAGAAGATATATAATAAAATTATATTTGAAAAGTTGACATAAATATTAATTAGTAACTCATATAAGCCTTTTATAAGAAGATCTTTCATATTAGCATAAACTTTTCAAATTTAAATCATAAAAAAAAAAACTAGAATTAATTCAATAATTATCTATAAGACATAATCATTCAAGTGTTTAGCATACTTTATGAGAAGTTTTACTGGCATTATGGTCCAAATCATTAAAAATTGTTACTTTTTTTTGTTCATTTCAAAATAATGTAATACACAAACCCTCTTATCCCTTCAAGTGGTTGGTTGCCTTGTATTATTTTAAATATCATGAATTATTTATTAAGGGGTTGAGATCAAATTATTGACTTATGAATTGATAATTTGTATCTTATTTATTTATTTATTTAAAGGTAATGATGTATTTTATCTCTTGAACTATATTTGAATGGACCATTACAAAAAAAATTAAATTAAAATTAACAAACAATAAACTATAGTTATCTTGTGATTATCGTGTTAAGACATGATTACAAAACAAATTTATTGAGAGGAGTCTTAACTGTGTCAAAGTGAACATATAATTCAATTAGTATAAAGTGTTTCATCGACCAAAAATGTCTCAAGTTTAAATCCTTCTATTGAATCTATACTATATTAAAAGTGTGAAGGTTAGAAATTTTTTTGGACACTTTTATCCTTTCTTTAATTTACAAAGCAATAATTATCAATAGTAAATATATAATTAATAATTAATTATCAATAAAAGTGTACTGAATCTCAATGGTCATAAGGTGAAAAGGTTTCTCTTTAATTTAATTCAAAATGAAATGTAACAAGGTTTACGATTAAAAGAAATTTGTAACTCTTACTCTAAAATCACTATTAAATCTCTAAAATTTTATAGATAAATCGATTTAGACTATTCATTATAATTATATTTGAAAATCATTCACATATCAATTCTTACATGTAGATTTTTTCAAATGTCGATTTTACAAAATAAAATATTAGAGTTGATGCATTGATGATTTTCAAAAGAAAATTTATTTGAGTTGATGCATTAAAAAGTGTATGTTTTTACCATCTTTGTTTTTTTAAAAAGTAAAAAGACACTTTAGGTAATATTTTGACTCTCCAAGATGACCTAAATTGGGTAAAATGACAAGCAAATATTATTGAACGGTCTAAAGTGTGTTTTTGTTACACATCAAACATCCTGATTTTCTAGATTTGTACCTAGTCGTTTATGATTGTTATTTTCTTGGTCATCCCTCAACCGCTTTGACCTATATAAAAGATTGGGAGGCTCTTGGATCATAATCAATTACCCCTTTAAAGAAAAACCATGAAATTATTCTTTAATCTCTTCACGAAAGTTCCTCCGAAGAATAAATTTCTTTAAATCAACTGGAAGATGGAGTTCGTTGCCCAATTCCATTCTAAATAATTTAATCGTATCCACTAAAATATAGTAGTGGTAGCATTGGTCGAACATAGGGAATTGTAATCAAATAGTTTATAGCCCTAGGGTAACCGATGGGGGTGTTTTGCAATTTGTTTTGGTGCAAGAAAATTTAAATAGCATTAAATAAAAGCACAAATCAAAGATTTAACCAATTATATGAGAAAGCCTAAGCTTGGGTTGCAACAGAATTCTTCCTATTCAAAATATTTGGTCACTAATTTGCTTACCCCTAATCAATTCAATTAGAAAAGCTAATTAAAATTGTCCTAAACAAATAACTAATCCAATTTAGAAAGATGAAAAGCATGCATATTCTAATTGTCCTAATTACATTAAGATCTAGGAAATGTTGAATATTCAACTTTCAAGCGCCTAGTTAAATATTTGTTTGGTTCAATTCTAAATTAGTTAGAATGATACTCATCTAATTTGATTAGTAAGCTAACCTAACATATCGCTTTTAGGGATTAACATACAATCAAGTGTGACGAATCAAATGTTAATCAAAGTAATAATTATAAAATCCTCAAGCTTACGGTGATATAATCAAAATCTAATAATTAAATAGTAGTACAATATAAAATTCAGTTCGAAATCTCACAAATACATGAAAATTGGAAAAACTTCTAAAAACCCAAGCTAGAAATGATTACCTTAGCCCATAATATTCATCATGAACACCAATGATTTGTTTTGATATGTAAACTGGACAAAAAGTAACAGAAAATAGAGAAAAATCATGCTCTTTGACCGAAGCAGCAAAAAGAACTATTTATAAATTTAGGATGGCGCCAGGGCGCTAGAGTACAACGCCACGACGCTAACGAAAATTTGCATGAATGGGACTTCGGAGCACCGCGACACTCTAAGGCAGTGTCACGACACTATGTGCTTTGCACAAAAACTTAGCATTATGCCTTTTTAGCACCGAGCACAATACCATAGAGCGTCCCAGTGCGGTGTAAGTAGGGAAACTGTAATTCTTCATTCTTTCTTCTCAGTTGATACAATTTACTTTCGTTTTAGCTCTTTTTAGCTCATTTCCATCACTAATGCCCAATTCTACCTTTAATGTGCTTGAAACCTACAAAAACAATCAAATAAATACATACAATCATAGAACAATCCTGAATTAAGCGAGACAAGATAGCACATTTTTAGTGTTATCAAACACCCCTAACTTAATTCTTGATCATCCTCAAGCAGGTTAGAAAAAAGGCACAGTCCACATATTGAAGGATTGAATCCCGGGTGGAAGCGTATGAACGTCGTGCGATTCAATTTTCAATTTGATTTTAAAATAGAAAATAAAGAGAATAATATAACATTCATAGGATAAACATCCATAATTAATTAGCATGCTTTCAGTTGTGAAAGGAAATAAGAAAGCTTACTCTTATAGAACAAATTCTTCACGATTTCCTCTTTGATCTACTACACAAACATGAACAGATTCCTTCTTCTGTCTCACCAACACGAAAACGCTTCAAAAAGGAAAAACCTTTTTGGGCACCACCACGAGGACTTCCTCGTTATTCTCAAGGTTAAAAATTGCTTAGAGAAATGGACTTCTAGGGATTAATTTTGGGAAAGGGAGAAGAATTTTTGTGATGAGAGAAAATTTTCAATGTAAATCACAGAGAGCAAAAAGTCTGTCTGTGGAGGAAAAATTGGAGGAAGGAGATGGGTATCACTGTATGATATTTTCACGTTATGAATAAGAGATTTAAGGAGGGAGAGGGAAGTTATTAAAACTAACTCTCCATCTCAAATTTTTCAAAATTCAAAATTAAAAATAACTAATTATTATAAATAACACCCTATATGTTATATCATATATAACATATAACCTATAATTTATATTATATCACATATAATATAAACTTAGCTTATTAATCTCTCATATAACCTATAGAATTAATATGAATCACATTCATATTAATTTTAACCTATAGTTTTTGTATGAATCATATTCATATAACTAATATTTGAATCATATTTTAAGTATTTATTTCTGTCATTAAAAATTTATATTATAACATATCATATACATTATATTAATTATATCTCATAAAATTAATTCCCTTTAATTAATTTGCACGATTCAAATTAAACCAAAATTAATTTGATTCACATGAGTCCTTATTGAGTTAACAAAGGGACTTTATGGACTTATAGATTGAAGCTCAAATGGTACTTAATTAGTTAATTAAACTCTTTAATTAAATTAATCAACTTCCATTAACTGTCGGTCACTCCATTAAAGACCGACAACTGCACTCTTTGCATTATAAATATATTTCTATGTCCATTGGATATAACCAATCAATAGTGCGTTGACCCATCACAAATTGTTCGTAAGTACAATCAGGCTAAAATTACCATTTTGCTATTGTAATTACATTTAACTCCTTAAGTACCATTGATCCCTCTAATGAAATTAGTTATAGTCCAACTATAACGGAACCCTTCTCGAGCCAAAAGAGGGTGTGACGCCACATTGTTCAAGCCTTGAAATCAGCCTTTAAGGAAGCAATTTCTCTACTTACCCGAACAGAAAGGAAGGAGTGAGTTTCTTCTGTGTAGGTGCGTTCCCAACTCCATAATCAGAAGAATCCTCTAAATGATAGGCTTATTAGTTGGCGAATCTAGCCACTCTCACCAATACAAATCAAAGGTCCACCATCACAGGCAAGAGTTCACAACTCACTCAGGATTCAATTCAAGTCATCTATGGTCATCCTGATGAAATTTAAGTCTCTTCTAACAACTGTTGGGATTGATGCCTTAAAATCTCGTATCCTGTAGTTTGTAAACAGTTTATACGAATGCTTGTGATGTATAATATATGATTTTTATTACACCTCTTGTTTTGCCCATCTGGATGTTTTATTTGCTTTACCACAAACCAATAAACTAAAATCCTTGGTTGTATTTATGTAACTTAAGCATGTATGTGGTGACATACAAGTGGATCATGCCTTAAGTGATAACCAAAATGGTCTATAGTATATGGATATAGGAGGGAAATCTTATCCTGATAATGTTATGGATGCGGCCCATTTTGTGGAATAGTTACAAGTGTTATGACTTGTCACAGATGGTCTGATCCTGATCATTCGTGTAGGGGGCATGTGAGTGGGGGCGTCCTATACAAAAATTTTGTATAAGACCTGACCACGAAGTGTTAACGTCTTGTTATATAACACCGTTCATGACAAAGACTTCACTTCACTAGGATGGCCATAGGTAACATGACCTCAATCCTGAGTGAGTTAAAAACTCTTGCCATTGAGGACGGTTCTTTGATTTGCATGGGTGTGACTGGCCAGGCTGTCGATTCAAACCTACCACTTTGGGGATTTTTTTGATTTCGGAGTTGGGAACTCAGCTACACAAGATGAAATTCATTCCTTCCCTGAAGCAGGGGCAAGTAGATAGATAGCTCCCTAAATGGCTGAATCCAGGGCTTGAACGATGTGTCGTCACACACCTTCTCATGGCCCGAGAGGTGTTCACATATAGTTAGACTATGTTGTATTGTTCATTAGAGGGTTCAGTGGTACTTAAGGAGTGAGATGCAACTATAGGGGCAAAACGTTAATTTGGCCCAATTGTACTTACGAATATCTGTGAAAGGTTATTGTACTCATGATTGGTTATATCCGATGGACACAGAAATATATATGTGATAAGAAGAGTTCAGCTATCGATCTTTAGTGGAATGCTTGGTAGTTAACGGATGGTGGATCTCATGGGTTTAGTCAGCTATTCACTTACTGTTGAAGCTTCGAGCCATAGGTCCATAAGGTCCTCTTGGTAGCTTTGATAAAAGTTGAGAATAAGTTTTTGGGTCAGTTTGAAATGTTCAAATTGACAAGAGGGAGTTCGATTATATATGATATAATTGAACTAGTTAATTATATATGATATGATTGACTAAATGTATGAGATATATTATTTTGGAGGAAATTGGATATAAATATGATTTATATCAAGTAGAGGAAAACTATAGTTGATATATGATATCATTATTTTATTAAGTAGGCAGTTATGAGATAATTGGCCGAATTTTCTTCGATTTCGTGCGATAGTAGGAAGTTCAATTCAGTTCTAGTAATTGAAGAATAAAATGAAAATAGTTTTCATTTTGCAAAAGACATGCTAAATCGCTCACGGTATGAAAGTCTTGTATCGCTTAGTTTTGAGAGCCTATACGATAGTGCCTGCCTACTAAACGACCGCACACCCACATTTCCTAACGATTGCCCGCGATTTCTTAAACGATCACTTAGCGCCTGAGTGTAACTAAACGATCGCTTACCTTTTCATAAACTACACATTGCCAATTACTACACGATCGTATACCCCGACCTAGACGATCAAGCACCCGACTATACGATAGTCTTTCTTTTCTCCCACTTACTTGTTCGTAGTACACATCCTCCCCTCTTACCAATTCCATCAAAGTCCACCCTTTGGATTCTCACTCAAAGAATACTGAGGGCTTCAAGTGGTGGTGTCGTCCTCATTGCCTTGTGTTCGTGTATTGCTGTTCGTGTAGACGACCGTGGTGTTGCTGGGCAATTGCTTATTGGACGAGAAAAAGCTTGAGGAGATTGGTCACAGTGAGACCGAGTTTTCTGAAGAAAGTCTTCAACTGGTAAGTCCTCGATCTCTTGTATTTTATCTTTAAAATCATGCCAGTAATTAGTGTTTACAATGCATATCTGTATATTTGAATGTATATGTGTAAATTCTATCACAATGATTTGCTTTCGCTCATAGATACTCTTGTATAAGAGTTCCTTCAATTGGTATCAGAGCCAGGTTTCTAATATTCCAATTTCATTGATCCATAGAATTGCATATATATTCTCGGTGGGTGCAACATATCTACTCTCTGTTTAATAGTTAAATCGTTTGTAGATGTGTGGATTAATGGAGTTTTCTGGGATGAAACCACGCTTGTTAAACTCTTTTACATTTTCAGCTAATTGTAAAGGCCCCTACATTTTTTGGCATAATTAATTGCTATCGAGTCTGTAATTTCAAAGTTAGTTTAAGTTTTGAGTCGTTCATGGAGAAGTTCGAGCAAGGGTTGTTGTTCTTCAAAGAAGAAGACGATCAAGTGTTGGTCGGGTCATGTAGACGATAGGGTAGGTGATCACTAAGTATCGAATGCTCGAGTGTCGTTTAACGTGCACACGCACTAGATGATCGTATAGCTTAGCAAGCCTCATCATTTAGTTACTGACTATACGATCGCGGAGTAAATTGTTTACCTTTTTGCGTGTTAAGTGATCGTCTAGATGATCAGGCTTCGTAGCCTCGTTGTAGTCTAAGCGATCGTTTAGCTTTTCGCGCTATCTTCTAGTGTACGCTAAACGATCGTTTACCTGGAGGCGTTTACTAAATGATGGAGCTTCGCCCGATGGCTCAAGACCCGGTTTGCTTGTGAACCGATTTGCTCGATGAAAAAATGTAATATATAGAATTTTTCATTTTGGTTTTGTGTTGGTTCATCTGAGTCCATTAATCTTTGGTTTAATACATGAGATGTATGTTTATTTCTATGTCATATGGTATGCACATATAGAAAATCCCACCTTAGGTATACATTGGTCATGCATCATCTCTTTATTATAAATGTTATGATTTAGAGAAGCATGATTTAAATTACGTAAGGGTATGCTCATGCATCATATAATATAAGAGTTATATTTATGCATGCATAAAAAGCATTGACATGCATCATCTTTATATTATAATTGTTATAGTATAAGGGTGTATGGAAAACATGTTTGCTTGGTTATTACATGTATATAAAAGTTATGTATAGTAATGACTGGACATTGCATGAAGCATGACATATAGGTTACTTTATAAGTGTTATAAATACTTTGTTATGTGCAATGTGTTTCAGTTGTTTCTTTTTAAAGGTTAAAGAGAAATTAGAACTAAAAGCAATAAGAAAGGCATGCATGCTCACTTAGATTTAATTCATGGTTTTAAAATGTTTAAAACTTGGATGAAATAGACCTAAGATTGGTTCTAATATAATTAGCAACCATTGGGCTTTAATCTTTTAATCAGTTTAATAGGATTAAATTGACTAATAAAAGGTCAAAGTGTAGTAAATCTATCCATAAGGGACCTTTTGATGCTTGCATGCAAGTTAAGGCAATCCATTAAAGTGCTTAAATGTGACTACTTGAACTTGTTTTATTTCATAGACAAAAGTTCTTTATGAGCAGACTTAAAAAGATGACTTAGACTAAAATCAGTAGCCGGATTGTCTAAGTTAATGAACCCCTAGGTAGAATATTCAATGGGAGGTACTTGGAGCATATGTGAAGGAAATCAGAAGCGAGATTTCCATGAGCAGCAGAACAAGACTATCCCAAATTACAATCAGGAATTAACATAACATTTACAGTCGACTTCAAACAAGCGGTTATACAATTCATACAGAGAAATTACAGCATGAATAACTACAAATGCAGTAAGAGAAAACTCTACACACATTTGCAGATGTGTCTCCACGCTCCATTGTGCGACCGCTTGAACAACAACGACCACGAACACTCGATCTACACAACTGCAACACCGCACAAACACTTCATGCTTATCCTCAACGATCTCCTCGGTCACGATCTCCTCTGCAACAGCAAATGGCCTCCATCGTATAGGTCGATGCCCAATCGTTTAGATAAAGCTATGCGATCGTCTAGCAAAAGCTATGCAATCGTTTAGTCTATCATTTAGCTTGTTCTGTCGCCTACAGACTCTACACGATCGTGTACCTTGGGCTAACAATCGTCTAACGAAACTATACGATCGTTTAGTAAATACTACACGATCGTTCAACTCTACTTTGCACGATCATTTAGCTCGCCCAGCCGTCGTTTAGTAAATCCGAATTTACTTGACGACTTCGTGAGTTTCTTTTGCGCAGAGAGAAAATTCAAAACCTTTTTTTTAGCGTTTGTAAAACCTCTTTGAAAATAGGAAAACCATTTTTCTTTTAAACTCACGATTACCATGTCCAATAACCACCCACTACTTTGGTTATTTAAAAGAAAAAGAATTAATCATCCAATAATTAATATTATTATAAACATAAATTATAACCAACTTACCATACTATATTTATAACCTATAGTTTTAATATTTCATCTCATAAAACATATAAACCATAGTTCTTTTTCTATTCTATGGTACTTAATATAAATCTCATTTACCTCAATCCTCCACTAGATATATCTCATATATCATATCGATTATACCATATATAATCAAAATACCTCTTCTCAATTTGAACATTTCAAATCAACACCAATAACTGATCCTCAACTGAATCCATTGAGCTACCAAGGGGACCTTATGGACTTGTAGCTCGAAGCCACAACGGTACGTGAATAACTGACTAAACTCTTTAGTCACGGAATCCACCATCCGTTAACTTCCAGGCACTCCATTAAAGACCGATAACTGAACTTTCCTTACCACAGATATATTATGTGTCCATCTTAACCAATCAACAGTGCGACAACCCATCATAAATCGCTCGTAAGTATAGCTGGGCCAATAACCGTTATGCCCCTGTAGTTACATCTGTCTCCTTAAGTACTACTGATCCCTCTAATGAACATAAGTCATAGTCCTATTGTGACTGAGTCTTCTCTTCCAAAGAGAAATTGTGGCCACTATGTTCAAGCCTCGGAATCATTCTTAAGGGAGCAATCTCTCTACTTATCCCTGCTTCGAAAAAGAAGTGAATTCCATCTTAGGGATTGAGTTCTCAGCTCCCAAATAAGACAAGTCCCCAAAAAGGTAGGCATGTTGAGTTGACAATCTGGCCACTCTCACCCATACTAATCAAAGGACCGCCTTTAAAGGCAGTAGTTCCCAAAACACTCAGGATTGAGGTCGTGTCCCCTATGGTCGTTTAGTTGAGATGCAAGTCTCTAGTATCAACTACGTTATATACAGAGTCTAGTCATCTCATGGTTCAGGTCTTATACAAACTCTTTGTATAGGACACCCTCGTTCCACATCTCCACATGAATGGTTTGGATCTACCAATTGTAGTAGTTTACAACACTTGTAAACCTCTACAAAGCGAGTCGTATCTGTAGTGTCACCAGGATCAGGTACCCCAACTTAATCCTTATACTATAGACCTATTTAGGTGATCACTTAAGGTATGATCCACTTGTATATAACATATACATGCTTAAGTTCACATAAGACAACCAAGGAGCTTTGTTTATTGGATATGAGTAAATGCCAGAATTAAATAACACTTATTTTATTCATTGAACAATGTGTATCTTTACAAAACAACGAGACTCCGGGAGAATTAGGACACCAATCCCAACAATATGATGCTTCATTTAAACCTTTCACGTTTCTCTCATATAGTCCACACCGTGAGATATACCCTCAGCCTCATGGCACCTTGGGAGTATCCCCCTAAAGAATGGTGTTTGGGTAGGTTGATATCAACATGGATGGAGAGAATGTTCATAGTAAGTGGAAGCGAGAAGTGTGACAGCATATCCCACAGTCTCCTTCGTTGGATTGAATAAAATTTCTACGCATTGTCTCGAGGCACCCTGAGAGTGTCCCCCTATAGGATGGCAGTTTTGCGTGTTTCTTTATTTGATCTCCTGTAAGAGGATAAGTTAGTTATTTTCTGTCCTAATATGCTTCTTCCTTATGGGGGCTCATTAGGGCGGGACTCTAGCATCGAAAGCGAGGGTCACACTTATGCGGAGCTGTTAAGGGTTAACAGTTCTGGACCAAATAAATTGTTAGGTTCAGTTCCAAGAGTTGGTTCTGCTTGATGGTTGAGAATGTCTCATCCCAGTGAAGGGGCATCTAATCAACCCACCGGTGACCTTTGTCTTGCCTCGCTGAGGCATCATTGCAAAATAGAAGTTTTACACTTAGGATACTTGGAAACTATTTTGCTAAAATTAATTAATTAAAATGTGGTTTAGCAAAATCTTATAAAAGTTTGTTCATTTTTTAGCAACAATTTTTTAAAATGGCTACAGCCACAATAGTTTTGCTTATCGCCGACAAATTTATTGGCGACAACTTTTTGACATGGAAGTATATGATCATGACGATACTAATCATCGAGGATCTCATGTTTGCCCTTACGGAGGTCTGTCCTTCTATTCTAGCTCCCAACGTTGCTCGAAATGTTCGGGAGGCATACGAGTGATGGACACGAGGTAACGAGAAGGTCCAAGCCTATATCTTGGCAAGTCTTAATGATATGTTAGCCAAGAAGTATGAACCCATGGTCTCAGTGCGTGAGATCATGGAGTCCCTGCGGGGGATGTTTGGATAACCGTCTGAACAGCCCAAGCACGAGTCTCTTAAATACATCTTCAACTCCAAAATGGAGGAAGGCACCTCTGTTCATGAACATGTGCTTAATATGATGGTCCAATTCAATGTGGCGGAGATGAATGGGTCTAATATCGATGAGGGCAGTCAGGTTAGCATAATCCTACATTCTTTGCCGGAGAGCTTCCTGCACTTTGTTAGCAATGTGATTCTTAACAAAGTGAAGTATACCCTTACAACTCTCCTCAACGAGTTGCAGACATACCAATCTTTACTAAAAAGTAAGGAGAGGAAAAGGGCTGAGGCAAATGTTGCTTCATCCTCTAGGACGTTCCATTGAGGTTCGACCTCAGAAACGAAATCTGCACCTTCTACTTCTAACTCTATAAAGGGGAAGAAGAAGGGTGGTAAGGGGAAAGGGAAAGCGTCTGCTAACCCACCACCTGTCGCCCCAAGGAGGCGTCTGCCACAGGTTGAAAAGGGAAAATATTTCCACTGCAACCAGGACGCACACTGGAAGAGGAATTGTCCTTGCTGGCTAAAGGAAAGGAAAGCTGCCAAGGCTAAGGCCAAGGCAAATAAAGGTAAATATGATTTACTTATACTAGAAACATGTTTAGTGGAGAATGATGATTCAGCCTGGATAATTGATTCGGGTGCCACTAATCACATTTGTTCTTCTTTTCAGGGGATTAGATCCTGGCGACAGCTTGAGGCTGGTGAAATGACGATGCGAGTACGCACCGGGCACGTCGTCTCAGCTGTGGTAATAGGAGGCATCCAATTATCTTTACAGAATAGGTTTCTAGTTTTAAGAGATGTGTATGTAATTCCTAAACTCAAAAGGAACCCTATTTCTAATAAGTGTCTGTTACAATGTAAATATACGATTTCTTTTAATGTGGATAAAGTGTTTATTCATAAAGATGGTGTTGAGATTTGTATAGCTTATTTAGAAAGTAACTTGTATATGCTAAAACTGATAGCCTTAAGTTCCCTCAATAACACAGAGTTGTTTAAAATTGTTGTAACTCAATCTAAACGTCAACGAATTTCTCCAAAAGAAAATGCCCAACTTTGGCACTTCGATTAGGGCATATCAATCTCAATAGGATTGAGAGATTGGTGAAGAATGACCTTCTAAGTGAGTTAGAAGAAAATTCTTTACCAGTGTGCGAATCTTGCCTTGAGTGTAAGATGACTAAAAGACCTTTTACTGGAAAAGGTTATCGAGCCAAAGAGCCTCTTGAGTTAGTACATTCTGATCTTTGTGGTCCTATAAATGTGCGAGCCCGAGGTGGCTATGAGTATTTTATCAGTTTTACTGATGATTACTTTAGGTATGACTATGAGTATTTTATCAGTTTTATTGATGATTACTCTAGGTATGGGTATGTTTTTTTGTACTGGTCTTTTATAGCATAGTTTATTGTTTTGTACTTGTTTTTGTACACCCCACTTCGCTTTAGGACAAGTGGGAGATTGTTGGGGTTGATGTCCTAAAGTCTCGTGTCCTGTAGTTTGTAAACAGTTTGTATGAACGCTTGTGATGTATAATATATGATATTTACTTTACTTCTTGATTGTGCTCATCTGGATGTTTTATTTCCTTTACCACAAACCAATAAACTAAAATTCCTGGTTGTCTTTATGTAACTTAAGCATGTACATGGTGACATACAAGTGGATCATATCTTAAGTGATAACCAAAATGGTCTGTAGTATATGGATATAGGAGGGAAACCTTATCCTAATAACGCTACAGATGCGGCTTGCTTTGTGGAATAGTTATAAGTGTTGTGACTTGTCATCGATGGTCTGATCCTGATCATTCATGTAAGGGATATGTGAGCAGGGGCATCCTATACAAAGAATTTCTATAAGACATGACCACGAAGTGTTAACTTCTTGTTTTATAACACCGTTCATGACAGAGACTTCACTTCACTAGGATGACCATAGGTAACATGACCTAAATCCTGAGTGAGTTGGAACTTCTGCCATTGAGGGCGGTCTTTTGATTTGCATGGTTGCGAGTGACCAAGTCGCCTGACTCAAACCTACCACTTTGAGGATTTATCTGATTTGGGAGCTGGGAACTCAGCTACACAAGATGGAATTCACTCCTTCCCCGAAGTAGAGGCAGTAGATACATAAGCTCCTTAAGGCCTAGATTCCAGGGCTTAAACGATATGGCGCTACAACATCTTCTCATGGCCCGAGAGGTGTTCATACATAGTTGGACTTGTTGTATTGTTCATTAGAGGGATCAGTGGTACTTAAGGAGTGAGATGTAACTATAGAAGCAAAACGGTAATTTGGGCCAGCTGTACTTACGAGCATATGTGAAGGGTTATTATACTCATGATTGGTTATATCCAATGGACACAGAAATATATTCTATGGTAAGAAGAGTTCAGCTATCAGTCTTTAGTGGAATGCCTGGTAGTTAACTGATAGTGGATCTCGTGGCTAAAGAGTTTAGTCAGTTATTCATGTACCGTTGGAGCTTCGAGCCATAAGTCCACAATTCACTTTGGTAACTTGGATAAAAATTGAGAATCCGTTTTTGGGTCAGTTTGAAATGTTCAAATTGACAAGAGGAGTTCGATTATATATGATATAATTAATCTGGTTAATTATATATGATATGATTGACTAAATGTATTGAGATATATTGTTTTGGAGGAAATTAATATAAATATGATTATATCAAGTAGAGGAGAAAATACTATAGTTGAATATTGATATCATTATTTTATTAATTAGGCGGTTATGAGATAACTGATCAGAGTTTTCTCTGATTTCGTGCGATAGTGGGAAGTTCAATTCAGTTCTGTAACTGAAGAATAAAATGAAAATAGTTTTCATTTTGCAAAAGATACGCTAAATCGCTTATGGTGTGAAAGTCTTGTATCACTTAGTGTTGAGAGCCTATAAGATAGCGTCCACCTACTAAACGATCGCACACCCGGTTTCCTAAACTATCACCCACGATTTCTTAAGCGATCGCTTATCTTTACTAAATGATCACTTAGTACCCAAGCGTAACTAAACGATTGCTTACCTTTTCATAAACGATCACTTAGCAATTACTACACGATCGTGTACCCACAAGCTAGACGATCATGCACCCGACTATAACGATAGTCTTCCTTTTCAACCACTTGCTTGTTCGTAGTACACAATAGTTTTTCCTCCTCCCCTCTACAAATTCCATGAAAGTCCCCCCTTTGGATTCTACTCCGAGAATACTGAGGGCTTCGAGTAGTGGTGTCATCTTTGTTGCCTTGTGTTCGTGGCGCTGTGTTCATGTAGACGACCGTGGTGTTGCTGGGAATTTTTGTTGGACAAGAAATGAGCATGAGGAGTTTGGTCACGGTGAGCGAGTTTTCTGAAGAAATTCTTCAATTGGTAAGTCATCGATTCTCTTGTATTTTATCTTGAAAAGCATGCCAGTAATTAGTGTTTACAATGCATATCTGTATGTTTGAATGTAATGTGTAAATTCTGTCACAATGAATTGGAAAGATCCACTTCTGCTCATAGGTACTCTTGTATAAGAGTTCCTTCTGCAATGATGTTATAAAAGAAGACTATTCATTTCGTGGTCCAGTCTTATACAAACTCTTTGTATAGGATACCCCTGCTCACATGTCTCCACATGAATGATATGGATCAAATCATTTGTAGTATTTTACAACAATTGTAACACTACAAAGCAAGACGAATCCATCGTGTCACCAGGATAAGGTACCCAACCTTATCCATTTACTATAGATCGTTTAGGTTATCATTAAATATAATCCACCTATATATCTCCACATACATTGTTTAAGTTACAACAGATAACTTTAGATCTTAGTTTATTGGTTTTTGGGTTAATGCAACTAAATGTCGAATAAAAATACCTCTTATTTTATTAGATAATAAAATGTTTGTACAAACATAATTAAAAACTACAAGACCACAAAATTTAGGGCATCACCCATCTCCCACTTATTCTAAAGCTAGTGAGGTGTACATGATGATAGTACAAACTAGTAGAAAATACAAAAAAAAAAAAAAAAAAAAAACAAGAAATTAGACATACATACGCGCCCAGTAAATATCCCAGTTGCCCTAGACTAAATGAGGCTTGTCTTGTAGACCTAGACTCTCTAGGTGCCCTTAAACATCTTAGCTGTGAGGGCCTTTGTAAACGAATCAAAAAAGTTATGCTCTAAAAGTGATTTATGTGACAATCCCGTCCCCTCGATGCACAATCTTCCGAATCAGATGATACTTGCGCTCTATATGCTTTCTACATTTGTGGCTCTTAGACTCCCTAGAATTAGCCATAACACCACTATTATCACAATTAAGGGTGATGGACCTTGACATATTTGGAACAACTTTCAAATCAGTCTATAACATCCTAAGCCATATAGTCTCCTCGGCAGCTTCGCAAGTCGCTACATACGATGCCTCCATAGTGGAGTCAACAATGCAACATTACTTTGTGCTTCTTAGACTACAAACCCTCTATTAAGAATGAACGATGATCCTGAAGTGAATTTTCTAGAATCCCTATCACTAAAAATTAGAGTCAGTGTATCTTGTAAGGATTAGATCCTTAGATCCATACACAAGCATGTACTCTCTTGTTATCCTAAGACACTTGAGGATGGTTTTAATTGTTGTCCAGTGATCTAATCTTGGATTAGATTGATATCTATTGACTATCCCCACCGTATAGCAAATGTCAGGTCTAATACATAACATTGCATACATCAGGCTGCCAACAACCGATGTATAGGGGATTCATCTTATCTCCCCAACTTTTTTAGGTGTCTTAGGACATTGTTCCTTAGACAAGATAACTCCATGCCTAAAAGGTAGTAAACCTCTCTTGGAGTTCTACATCAAATACTTGACAAACATCTTGTCAATATACGATGCTTGACACAAGACCAACTATTTGTTCTTACGATCTCTAAAGATCTGAATACCCAAAATAAACTGCGCCTCTCCAAAATCTTTCATTTGCAATTAGGTCGCCAATCATTGTTTTACATCAGTTGGTAGACCTATATCATTCTCAATGAGTATGATGTCGTCTAAATACAATAGCTCAGATGACGTGTCCAGTTCCAACCCGCATCATCATCTCCCCAGCCTCCAGCTGCAGTTAGGAACTAATTTCCTGAAAGGAAGAACAAACGTGATTAGTGGCACCTAGATTTATTATCTAGGTAGAGTCATCATTCTTCACTAAACAAGTTTCTAAAACAAGTAAATCATATCTACCTTGTTTGGCATTCTTCTTTTCTGTCAAATATTTAGGACAATTCTATTTTCAATGTCCCTTCTGACTGTAGTGGAAATATCCCTTAGCAACCTTGGCTTTCTTACCCTTTTGGGCGGCAACGGGGTTAGCTTTCCCTGACCTCCCTTATTCTTCTTCCAATTTTTTATGCTAGAAAAAGAATGTGCATACTTCATTCTAGATGTCGGACTTCTATAGAACTTCTTTGAGAACGAAGCAACGTTTACCACACCCTTATGCTCTTTAACTTTCATTAAGGATTGGTATGTCTACAACTCATTAAGGAGAGTGGTTAGGTTGTAGTTAAGCTTGTTCATAACAACATCACTATGGAACTGGAGGAAACTCTCTGGTAGTGTTTCCAAAATGAAGCTATCCTGATTGGATTTGTAGGTGAAAGACCCGTTCATCTCTGCCACGTTAAATTGGACCATCATATTCAGAACATGTTCATGAATAAAGGTTTCTTCCTTCATACGGGCATTGAAGATGCATTTAAGATCTCCATGGCGGAGATGTGTGGTAGTTGTCTAAACATCTCCCTCAGCGAATCTGTGATCTCACAAGCTGTGATCATGAGTTCCTGCTTCTTGGCCAAGACTTTAGATAAACTGGCCAAGATATACACTCGGACCTTTTCATTTGCCTTAACGTATCTTTCATATGCCTCTTTGACATTTCAGGCTGCATTAGTAGCAAGGACTTGAGGACACTCCTCAACAAGGATGAATCAGGTCATCTATAATTAGCACAATATTAATAGTATTCTTCCAACTTGTGTAATTATCACTGTTCAGTTTATCAGCAGAAAGCAAGTTTAAAGTAGCACTCGTCATAATAACAGTTGTTGAAACCATACAATTTATTTATATTAGTTATTCATGCATTACCCAATTCAAACCAATTAGTTTAAAAAAATCTAATGTGCTCTATGTTGGGTTGTATGTCCTAAAACTTGCTGTTTGTAGAGTTAAACATTTTCTATTATCAATAAAGATATTCAACATTTTTTCAATAAAGTTGTTATTGAATTTCTAAATTACACTTGTAAAGACTAAATCTAATAAACTAAGATCCATGGCTACTATATGAATACTTGAAGTTTATGTGGAGACATACAGATGAATTAAGTTCGAGTAAATAACCAAAACGGTCTATAGTATACAAATAAGGTTGGATCCCTTATTCATGTAACGCTACCAGATGCGGCCTACTTTGTAGTTGTTACAATCTGTTGTAAGGTGCTACAAATGAAGTGATCCTGATTCGTTCATGTATTGACATGAGGAGTAGGGGTGTCCTATACAATGAGTTTGCATAAGATCATACCAAGAAATAAGTCACTCTTACTTTATAATATTGTTTACTGTTTAAGATGGACTATTTCATAGTGATGACCTGGGTAACTTAACCTTAATTATGAGCTAACTATGAACTCCTGTTTATTCAGGATTATCCTTTGATCTATATGGGTAAGAGTAGTCCAACAACACTGCTCAATGAGCCTCCCATTTTAGGGATAAGCCCAGGTAGAAGCTAGGAACATAAGGTACAAAATGGGATCAAGCCTACCCGATTTAGAGATAGGAGGAAGGTTGTTCTCTTAAGTGCTGAATCCAGGTCTTGAACAAGAGGCCCACCTCTCTCATTGGCCCGAGAGGGATCTGGTTTAGTGATTGGATCGCAAACCAATTGTTCATTAGAGAATCAGTGGAACTTAAGAAGCAAGACGTAATTTCGGGGGTAAAACAAAATTTGACCCAACCGTTATTACGAATAACCCGTGAAGGGTCGACTTACTTATTATGGTTAAATCAAGTGAGAATATCTACAGTGAGGAGAGTACAACTATCGAGCTATAATGGTGTGACTCGATAGTTAATGAATATTGATTAATTTGGTCTAAAGAGTTTTAGCTAATTATTCTCAAATCATTGGAGCTCATGATCTGTAGATCCATAAGGTCCCTCTACTAACTCGTAAAACATGAATACCTTGAATTAGTAAATTGAGTGAATTTGGAATGATATCAATTTGAAGTGTTCAAATTGAATTTAGGATTTAAATTTGAGTTCAAATTTAAATTAGGGTTTGTATAATTATATTTGATATAATTAATTAACATTTAATTTATCAACATTAAACGAAATTAGAGAGTTTATAATATTTAAATATTTATTTAAATATTAATTACATGAATATGATTCATGTTTAAAAGTAGGTATGTGATTAATTTAATATTTGATATTAAATTACTATTTAATTAATTAAATTTGTTTAATTAATTAAAAATCAAAATTAATTTTCATTTTTATTTCAATTTCAGAAATTGAAATATCGGTTTTGATTTTAATTAATTTTGAGTTAATTAAAATTAAAGATTGAAAATGGAAATTGAAACTTGGTAGTAGACTTTTCCACATTTTGGTGTAGTAAGGTGTTTCTCCTAAATTCACATACATTGCCCATTAATTCTGATAAATTTACTACATGTATCAAATGACATACTTTTAACAATATAACAATTCTACTTTTACTAAAGTGGTGTCATACTTCATACATTCTATTTTCATTACTACATACATAACATTTATATAATAAGATAATGAAAATAAAATTAACATATATCCATCCATCCATACTATATATTATAACAATTATAATATAAATTATGCATGGACATATTACTCATGCATGCTATAATATCATATAACCTTTATATAAATGATGCATATTCATACTTTTATATTAAATTAATGAAATTATATTAAACATACATTCATAATAGAACTCTTATATTAGAAATGCATGAGCATGCTAATAATTCATATAACTATACAATATAACACTTATATTAAATATGATGCATGAATAGTGTTTATTCTAAGGTGGGATTTTCAAATAAAACTATATGGCATATATTATGTAACATATATTTAATTTAACCATACATAAAATGCAAGAATTAAATTAAATAGCAAATTGGACCTAATTTTGACACCCCTAAAATTAATTAAATTAACATTACTAATTTATATTAATATAATTAATTAAAAACATATTAAAAAAAACAAGGAAAACTATTGTAAAACCATAATCAAGCTCGAATCCACGACCTGACAAACAAACTCACGCGCACCTTTAGCATCGAAGCGTTGCAACATTGTTTCCGTTCTGCTTTGCATTGGAGCTTCGTGACGCTAGGGTACAGCGTCGCGACACTACAACACAGAATGCCTTTGTACAGCTTCAAAATTGCACTGAATTGCTCCATTCTTCATCCTGATCCTTAGCAACACTTGCCAAAGACAAGATCCGGATTTATAAACTCGATAGTAGTAAGATAAACGCCCAAAATAACGAGCCCTTTACAACTCTAATCAGAATTAAAGCAATAAATTCTAAGGTGCCATTCGAAAGTGCCCAGTTGCAATTCCACATTCATAATGTAGAAACATTCATCACATTCATAATGGAGAATGAGAAATCCCATCTAAACTCTGATTTTTAAATCAAATTGAAAAATTAAAATCACACAAATTGGCTCTGATATTAATGGAATGAATTGAATTCCATGCGGAAGCGCGACACCTTGTGATTCAATTTTTAATTTGATTTTAAAACAAAAAATACAAAGAGGAACGCAAAATAAAATTCATTGGATAAACATCCATAATTAATTAGCATGCTTTAAATTGTGAATTAGAGAGGAAATAAAGGGAATTAGAAAGCTTACCCTTATAGAACAAATTCTTCACGATTTTCTCTTCGATCTACTACGCAAACACGAATGGACTCCTTCCCCGATCTCACCAACACAAAAATGTAGCAAAAAGGGAAAAACCTTTTGGGAGGGCTTCCTTGTTATTCTCAAGGTTGAGAAGCGCTAGAGAGGAGTGGACTTTTAAGAATTAATTTTGGGAAAGGGAAAAGAGTTTTTGTGATGAGAGAGAATTCAGTGTAAATCACATAGAGCAAAAAGTCAGACTATGGAGGAAAAATGGGAGGAAGAAGATGGTATCACCTCTCTGTGATATTTTTATGTTATGAATTAGAGATTCAAGGAGAGAGAGGCAAGTTATTAAAACTAACTCTCCCTCTCAAATTTTTCAAAATTCAAAATTAAAACCAAAAAGACATTATTTTGAATTAAATAATTTATAGTAACTAACTTATTATAAATACCAACCATATGTTATATCATATATAACATATAACATATAGTTTATATTATATCAGGTATAATATAACCTATAGTTTAATAATCTCTCAAAACCTATAGAATTGACATGAATCACGTTCATATCAATTTTAACCTACAGTTTTTATAAGAATTATATTCATCTAACTAATATTTGAATCATGTTCGAGTATTTATTTCTCTCATTAAGAATTTATATGATAATGTATCAAATATATTATATTAAATATATCTCATATAATTAATTTCCTTTAATTAATTTCAACGATTCAAATTAAACCAAAATTAATTTGATTCTCATGAGTTTTTATTGAGCTAACAAGGGGACCTTATAGACCTATAGATTGAAGCTCCAATACTTGATTAATTAATTAAAATCTTTAATTAAATTAATCAATTTTCATTAATTGTCAGTCACTCTACTAGAGACCGACAGCTACACTCTTTGCACTATAGATATATTTCTGTGTCCATTGGATATAACCAATTGACAGTACGTTGACCCTTCACAAATTGCTCGTAAGTACAGTTGGGTCAAAATTACCGTTTTTCTCCTATAGTTACATCTAACTCCTTAAGTACCACTGATCCCTCTAATGAACAATTAATTATAGTCCAACTATAACCGAACCCCTCTCGAGCAAAGATAGGGTGTGGCACCACATTATTCAAGCCTCGGATCTTAGGGGAGCAATTTCTCTACTTACCCTAATAGAAGGGAATGAGTGAAATCCTTTTTGTGTGGCTGCATTCCCAGCTCCCCAATCAAACGAATCCCCCAAATGGTAGGCTTATTGAGTCAATGTATCTGGCCACTCTCACCCATACAAATCAAATGACCGCCTTCATAGGTAAGAGTTCACAACTCACGCAGGATTCAGGGTCAAGTCACCTATGGTCATCTTGGTGAAATGTAAATCTCTTATAGCAACGGTGTTATAAAGAGAGACTATTTATTTTTTTGGTTCGGTCTTATACGAACTCTTTGTATAGAAAATCCTCCCTCAAATGTCTCTACATGAATGATCAAATCAGATCATTTGTAGCATGTTACAACAATTGTAACAACTACAAAGCAGACGGTATCCATATTGTCACCAAGATAAGGTCTCAGCCTTATCCATTTATTATAGACCTTTCAGGTGATCACTTAAACATGATCCACCTTTATGTTTTTCCATATATAGGTTTAAGTTACAGAAGATAACCTTGGATCTTAGTTTATTGGTTTTTTAGTTAATACAACTAAATGTCGAATAAAATACCTCTTATTTTATTAGATAAATAAAATGTTTGTACAAATATAGTTACAAACTACAAGACCACGAAATTTAGGGCATCAACCCCAACGATCACATATATTCTCACTCAATTGCATGGTTTTTTACTTAAGTCTCAACAATCTCCTAGAATTTAACATGCCCCCAATAAGGAAATCAATTCATAATCAATCAGTAAAGCACAATTTAAAATTGATTCTAAACTTATTCATGCAAGAGTGAGTTCAAAGCCCTTCTAATTAAGTCCTAGAACCCTGGAATGGATAGTCTCATTTTGTTTTCTCCCTACACTGGCTCATGCACTAACTATCAAGTACTAAGAAAAATCAAAGTAGTAATATGTCAATAGGTACTTGAAATTAAACTCTAGGGATCCCTAAACTTGCATTTATTTTACCTAGGGTTATTAACTTTCACACATCACTGTAGAGGATTATATTCACCCTTTTCTAGCGAGTGTCCTAACTAATTATAGTAAAGGTAGCTCTTTCTATCACTAAGTCATGCATAACATTACAAGTTCCTTTTCTTTTTCATGATATTTCTTTACAGTGCAACAACAAATCAACTGATTTTTCAAGCAAACATATAAATCCTTTCTAGTCCTCAATATTACATTACAACCTATCATGCAAGACACTATCTAATCAGTAGGGTCTATTGAAGTGATAACAAAAATACAAGCTAAGTAATATAATTCTTGAAGGAACTCTGTTTACAGAGGACCTTTGAGTGGAAGCGGATTGTCCAAATCCCATTGTGTTTGAACACATACATTTACAATCGTACAGAATAGATTATGCACAAATCTTAAATTATATCACGCTTTTGAAATAAAAACAAATGATAAGAGATTATACCTTTGAAGAACCCTTCTTCGAGTAAATCCCCCGATCAAATTAGTTCACGAACGTAGCGAATGACTCGAACACCCTCAAATAGCAACAAGCAATAACCGAACACTACCACTAGGTTATCTTGGTATTCTCGGTGTGAGAATCCAAGAGTGGTGGGCTTTGGCTTACTTGGGTTAGAGGGAAGGTTTGGTGTGGATGAGGAAGATGATCGTGTAAACAACAACATAGTCGTGTAGACGATGAAGTCTATCTCATAGGCAATGCACTCGATCTGTAGTCTCTCAAGTGATAGTATAGTAAGACTTTCTTACTCGATTGCTAATATTGTCAGTCCTTTTTTATTTTGAAATCAAAATTTATTTTTATCCCAAATTTTTCATAAAACTAAATAACTACCCACTAAGAGTAGTTATTGAGAAAAAGAATTTAATTATCAAATAATTAAAATAAATATACATAAATATGATAACTAACTTATCATATTATATTTATAACCTATAGTTTAAATATTGCATCATATACAATATATAAACCATAGTTATTTTTCTATATTGTATGGCATTTAATATAAATTATATTTATATTAAATTTAATAACTATGAATCTTACTCATAGAAAATATATTTGAATCATATTCAAATATTAGTTCCTCCAATCAAACAATAATGTATCAAATACATTATATCAATTATATCATATATAATTGAATTAATTTAATTAATTTAATTATATCATATATAATAAAATTCCCTCTTATTAATTTGAACATTTCAAATTAACCCAAAAACGTATTCTCAACATAAATCCATTGACCTACCAAAGGGACTTTATGGACCTGTAGCTTGAAGCTCCAACGGTACGTGAATAACTGATTAAACTCTTTAATCACATTATACACCATCCGTTAACTGTTGGACACTCCACTAAAGACCAACAACTGCACTATTCGCACTATAGATATATTTATGTGTCCATTGGATATAACCAATCAATAGTACAATGACCCTCACAAATCGCTCGTAAGTATAGCTGGGCCAATTATCGTTTTGTCCCTGTAGTTACATCTAACTCTTTAAGTACCACTGATCCCTCTAATGAATAATAGATCATAGTTCTACTATGACTAAACCCCTCTCAAGCCAAGAGATGGTGTATCGCAATATTGTTCAAGACCCAGAATCAGCCCTTAAGGGAGCAATTTATCTACTTATCCCTACTTTGGAGAAGGAGTGAATTCCATCTTGTGCAGCTGAGTTTCCAACCCCCCAATCAGACAAATCCCCAAAATGGTAAGCTTGTTAAGTCGGCGATATGGGCACTCTCTCCCATGTAAATCAAAGGACTGCCCTCATAAGCAAGAATTCACAACCCACTCATGATTAAGGTTATGTTACCTATGGTCATCCTAGTGAAATGAAAGTCTCAATTATGAACGGCGTTATATAATGAGACTAAACATTTTGTGATCTGGTCTTATACAAACTCCTCTGTATAGAATATCTCCGCTTGCATGTCTAATACACAAATGATCAGAATCAGATCATTTGTAGCACTTTATAACATTTGTAACACCTACAAAACGGGCCATACTCGTAGTATCAACAGGATAAGATACCCAATCTTACCCATATACTACAGTCCATTTAGGTTATCACTTAAAGCACGATCCACTGGTATGTCTCCATATACATGTTTAAGTTACAACGACAACCATGGATCTTAGTTTATTGGTTTGTGGTTAGTACAACTAAAATATCAAATATTTCATAAACAATGTGAATAAAATATCATATATTATAAATCATATAATGTTTGTTCATATAAGTATTTACAAACTACAGGATCCTACGAGATTTAGGGCATCAACCCTAACAAAGCATGCGAGACCTAATTCAGGCAGACAAAGAACTCAAACGTGCATGAGAAGTAAGAAACTTTTTTAAAAAGAGCTAAAAATCATTATATTCATCCCGAGCACCATTTCATACAAGTTAAAACATAAGGGAGTGCATCATCAACTAGTCATCACAACGAATTATGGAACATGAGCAAACATGCATATAAAGCACACAAACACAATGGCTCGAGCTCAGATGCTCAAGGGCGAGTCAGAACACAGACATCCCCCACCACCAAGTTAAAGTATAACATTGTCCCCAATGTGATAAAGAAAAGAAAATATGAGACAAATGCAAGGAAAACAAAAAACTTCCCTAAATTTGGCATAAGGGTGGCAGTGATATTTGGCTCATCTGAAAATAATTCTCTATCTTCTCAAGGGTAACCAAAAACCTAAGGATCAAGAAATATATAAAGAATTAGGCTTAATAAGAAATAAAACCTACACTAAGAAAGTAATAAAGAATATAAATCCTAGCTGCCTCCAGGTAGCACAATTGTTTAAGGTCGTTATGCTTGACCCGACTCAACTTCCTCAACCATATTCATCACAAACTATCGAGCCTCCATCCATCACTACCAACTTAGGAGGTTAGCCACCACCCTAAAAAATATGAGTACTATAACAAATAGGATTATAAATGGTGGAGGTATCAAAATTCATATAATATTTCTCAAATTTTCCTCCCTGCTCAATTGTTAGGGACCCTTTATCCATGTCAATCACAGCTTTAGTTGTCTTGATAAAGGGTCAACCTAATAAAATAGATAGCACAGAGGGAGGGGGATCAACATCCACATTAATTACGTAAAAGTCAAAAGGAAAAATTAGGTAATTGACTCTAACAAACTTATCTTTCACTAAACCAACTGGCCTAGCCAAAGAATGGTCAGCTAACTACACAAGAATATCGGCAGGGTGCATGATGTGGAACTGAAACTCAGAATAAATAGGAGTAGGTATTATGCTAATAGTAGACTCTAGGTCTAACATGGCATGTTTAAATTTTCCAATGTCTATCATACAAGGCACAAAAAACGTACCTGGATCATCCTACTTAATAAGAAGATTACCTAAAAAGACTATCTTCTGTCTAAACTCTTCTTCCTTTTCCTTCTTTGGGATCTCTACTTTGTTGGGATGTATGCCCTAAAGCCTTATAGTTATATGTTATCTGAAATACTAGTTAACTATTTTATATATGCAATAATCCTTTAAAGAAATATCCAAAGTTATTTTATGTAACTTAAACATGTATATGGTTGACATACAGGTGGATCATATTTAAGTAATAATCTAAATGGTCTGTAGTATAAGGATAAGGCTAGGTATCTTATTCTTGTGACACTACAGATATGACCCAATTTGCAATTGTTACAATAGTTGTAAAGTGTTACATATTATCGGATCCTAATCGTTCATGTAGAGACATGCGAGTAAGGGTATCATATACAAAGAGTTTGTATAAGATCGGACCACGAAATGGTTAGTGTCTTTTTATAACACCGTTACTTGAAGAGACTTACATTTTACTAAGATGACCATGGGTGACTTGACATTAATCCTAATGAGTTGTGAACTCCTATCTATGAGGATGATCCTTTGATCTATATAGGTGGAGTGGCCAGATTCACAGACTCAATATGCCTACTATTTTGGAAAATTATCCGAGTAGTGAGCTGGGAACATAACTATACAAGATAGAATTCGCTCATTCCTGTTTTTAGATAAGTAGATGAATTTCCCCCTCAAGTGTTGACTCTAGTCTTGAACAATGGAGCCCCTTCCTCTCACTAGTTCGATAGGATTTTGTTTATGGTAGGACCATAAAAAGGTTGTTCGTTAAAAGATTAGTGAGACTTAAGGAGTTAGATATAATTATAAGGATAAAACGATAATTTGACCTAGCTATAATTACGAGTGATTTGTGAAGGGTGTTCTTATTGTTGATTGGTTATATCCAAGGACACAGAAATATATCAACAGTGCGAAGAATGTAGGTGTGAGTCTTTAGTGGAGTGACTTGCAGTTAATTAATGTTGATAAATTTAATTAAAGAGTTTAATTAATTAATCTTGTATCATTGGAGCATTTAATCTGTAGGTCCATTAGGTCCCCTTGCTAGCTCACTAAGGGTTAAAATAAGAATCAATTAATTTTAGATTAATTTAAATTGTTTAAATTAAATAACAGAAATAATTGTATAAGGTACAATTAACATAATGTATATAGATACATTTTAATGTATAGTTGATTATAAATATGATTTATAATCAATACTCTATATATGAGAGAATTAAATATATGAATATGATTCAAATATTATTTATATGAATGAGATTCATATGAAATTAGAAGTTAAAATTAATATGAATATGATTCATATTAAAACTATGGGTTATATGAGAGAATAAGGTATTTGCATAGGATTCAAATATTAAATATTATGAATTAGACTCAAATTAAAACTATAGGTTAAATTTAGTATGAATGAGATTCATATTAAAATTATAGTAATGTGACATAAATTAAATATATGATATTTAATTAATAATAATAATTAATTAGATTATGAATATTTATTTAATGAATTAAACTAAATTAAATATGATTTAATTTAAATTTAATTAATTAAAGTTAACTCCCCTACATTTAGCAAAGGAGTTAATGTAAGATTGAGGGGAGTTATCTCTCCTCCCCCCTCATCAGTAATAAACACAGAAGTTTTCTGTGTTTATCCATGGAAGAAGAAGAAATGTTCTTCTTGCAAAATTCTCTCAAGGAATCCATCTCTCATTTACTCCTTCCCTTACCAAAATAGAAGAGCCTATTACTTTTTCAATTCTAATTCTGGAGAATGAAAAGGAAGGCCTAGTAGTGGTGTCCTATTGGAGTTCGTGCAAAGGAGCTCGATGGAGATGTTCGTGGTACAAATCATTCGTGCCATGGAGAGGACAACATTAAAGACAGTTTTCAAGAGTTAGTTCTTCTAATCCCTCTTTTCTTCCCCTAAACAACATGCTTAGATGTATTTTTTTTTATTATATACGTTTTTCTATTTTTTTCATGATTTTTAAACAAATTTCAAAAGCATAAGCGTCCTTGCGCTTCTGCTGTAGAATTCAATTACTTCAATTGGTATTGGAGCCAAATCATGGTTTTGATTTTGGTTTTGGAAAGAAACACAGAGAAAAAGTAGGTTTCTTTCTGCATAATGTATGTGGGGTTTGCAAAATAAGCAACTTCGAATTTTGGCACATAATTTACTATTTTGATGAGATCAAAATGTAAGGACCTGGTGTTTTTGGGCATTTTATTTTTTCTATCGAGTTTTTAAGTCCATGTCGATCGAGTTGTAAAAGTTGTTGAGAAGATCGGTGAAAAACAGAGCAAGAACAGACAAAGAATGAAGCAGAATTGAGCATTTTGTACTGGAGTGTAACGTATAGCATAGCTATGTTGTGCTTTATGTTGCGGCATAGAAATCCCAACATAACTACTCTTAGAAATGGAACACCCATATAAGGGATTAAAATGAGAAAATAAAATATTAAATTTATAAAACATTTATCTATAAAGAACCTTTGTCTGAGGAATGTTCTGTCTAAGGAATGAGGTATTTAAGCTGACAGAAACGGTGTTAGAATTGATGTCTGAAATCTTGTAGGATTATATAGTTTGTAATTGTAATGTACAAATATATTATATATCTAATAAAATATGTGATGTTTTATTTGATATTTAGTTGCATTAAATCCACAAACCAATAAACTAACATCCAAGATTATCTTATAGCTTACACATGTATGTAGAGACATACGGGTGGATCATGTTTAAGTGATAACCTAAATGGTTTGTAGTAGGGATACCTTATCCATGGTGACACTACGAGTACGACCCACTTTGTAGATGTTATAGTTGTTGTAAAGTGCTACAAAAGATCTGATCCTGATCATTCATGTAGATATATGTGAGCGAGAGTATTCTATACAAAGGAGTTTGTATAAGACCGGACCAAGAAATGATTAGTTTTATTATATAACGTCGTTCATAATAGAGACTTACATTTCACCAGAATGACCATAAGTGATATAACCTAAATCCTAAGTGAGTTTTGAACTTCTGCCAATGAAGGCGGTCCTTTGATTTGTTGGGTGAGAGTGTAAAATCGTCGATTTAACTAGTCAACCATTTTGGGAATTCGTCTGATTGGAGAGCTGGGAACACAGCTACACAAGAAATAATTCACTTTTTCTCCAACATTAGGATAAGTAGATAAATTTCTCCCTTAAGGACTGATTCCGAGGCTTGAACAATGTGGCGCCACATTCTCTCCTGGCCTAAGAAGGGTTTGGCCGTAGTTAGACTATGATTTATTGTTCATTAGCGGATCAATGATACCTAAGGAGTTAGATTTAACTACAGGAGCAAAATGGTAATTTTGACCCAGTTGTACTTGCGTGCAATTTGTAAAGGGTCATTGTACTGTTGACTGGTTATATTCAATGGACACAGAAATATATCTGTAGTGCGAAGAGTGCAACTGTCGATCTTTAATGAAGTGTTCGACAATCAATAGATGGTGAATAATTTATAATTTAATTAAAGAGTTTAATTAATTATCCACGTATTGTTGGAGCTTCAAGCTACAGGTCTATGAGGTCCCGTCTGTAGCTCAACAAAAATTAATGATAACCAATTTTTGGATCAATTTGAATTGTTCAAATTGATTGAGGGAATCAATTATATGTGATATAATTAATATGATATAATCACTATAATGTATTTGATGCATTATAATATAAAGTTTATTTGAGAGGAAATAAATATTTGAATATGATTGAAATATCGATTATGTGAATTGGATTCATATAATTAAATTTAATATAAATGGGGGATTTATATTAAATATCATTGTTAAGAGAATTAAACTAGGGTTATTGTTGGGGTTAATGCCTTAAATCTCGAAGGGTCCTGTAGTTTGTAAACACTTGTATGAATAAACATTATGTGATTTATAATATATAATATTTTATTCACATTGTCTATGAAATATTTGATATTTTAGTTGAATTAACCACAAACCAATAAACTAAGATCCATGGTTATTGTTGTAACTTAAACATGTATGTGGAGACATACAAGTGGATCGTGTTCTAAGTAATAACCTAAATGGTTTGTAGTATATGGATAAGGTCGAGTACCTTATCCTGATGACACTACGAGTATGTCCCGCTTTTTAGGTATTAAAAATGTTGTAAAGTGCTACAAATGATCTAATCTTGATCATTCATGTATTAGACATGTAAACGGGGATATTCTATACAAAGAAGTTTGTATAAGATCGGACTACGAAATGTTTAGTCTTGTTATATAACATCATTCATAATTGAGACTTTCATTTCACTAGGATGACCATAGGTAACATGACCTTAATCTTGTATGAGTTGTAAACTTCTGCCTATGAAAGCAGTCCTTTGATTTGCATGGGTGAGAGTGGCCAGATTACCGACTCAACAACCTACCATTTTAGGGATTTGTCTGATTAGGGAGCTGGGAACTCAGCTACGCAAGATGGAATTCACTCCTTCTCCGAAGTAGGGTAAGTAGATAAATTTCTCCCTTAAGGGGTAATTCCGAGTCTTGAACACACACTCTCTCTTGGCTCGAGAGGTTTAATCATAGTGGAACTATGATCTATTGTTCATTAGAGGGATCAGTGGTACTTAAGGAGTTAGATGTAACTAAAGGTGTAAAACGGTAATTTGGCCTAGTTGTACTTATGAGCGATTTGTGAAGGGTCATCGTACTATCGATTAGTTATATCTAATGGACACAGAAATATATCTGTAGTGCGAAGAGTGCAGCTACCGGTCTTTAGTGGAGTGTCCGACAGTTAACGGATGGTGGATAATGCGATTAAAGAGTTTAGTCAGTTATTCACGTTCCGTTAGAGCTTCAAGCTACAGGTCCATCAATTGATTCAAGTTGAGAATCAGTTTTTGGATTAAATTGAAACGTTCAAATTAACAAGAGAGAATTTGGTTATATATGATATAATTAAATTAATTAAATTATATATGATATAATTGATATAATGTATTTGATTCATTATTGTTTGATTGGAGGAACTAATATTTGAATATGATTCAAATATAATTTCTATGAATTAGATTCATAGTTACTAAATTATTTATATTAAATGTCATAAAATATAGAAAAATAACTATGGTTTATATATTGTATATGATGCAATATTAAAACTATAGGTTATAAATATAATATGATAAGTTAGTTATCATATTTATTTATATTTATTAATTATTTGATAATTAAATTCTTTTTCTCAAATAACCACCCTTAGTGGGTAGTATTTGATTTTATGGAGAAAGTGGGATAAAATGAAAATAATTTTCTAATGATTCCACGAGAAATCAGATATACTATCGAGTTAATACACGATAGCTTCAGAGACTACGATAGCCTTAACATCTAAATGATCGAGTATATTGCCGATGCGATAGACTTCATCTATTATACGAGGTCTGTCATTTACTTGATTGTTCTCCTCCTCCACACTAAATCTTCCCTCAAACAAAAATAAGCCAGAGTCCACCACTCCTGGATTCTCATACTGAGAATATCAAGGTAATCTTGTGGTAGTGTCCGGTTTGTTCGAGGATCGAGTTGTTGCTCGTTACTGTTCGAGGGAGTTCATGTTTTTCGCTATGTTCATGAACGATTGAGGGATTATCTTGAAGAAGGGTTCTTCAAAGGTATAATCACTCTTATCCTTAGCTTTTACTTTCAAAGCATGCTGTAATTTAAGTTTATTGCATAATCTGTTTTGTATGACTGTAAACGCATGAATTCATTCACAATGGGATTTGGACAATTGGCTTCCTCTTAAAGGTCCTCTGTAATCAGAGTTCCTTCAATTGATATCAGAGCCAGGTTGTGTTCTAATTTCCAAATTCCATTGCTGCATTGAATTTCGTTTACAGTTTTTTTGGGTTTTAACATTCTGCAATGTGTTTAAGAGTAAAGTGTTTTGTGGATGTTGTTGATGGATGTTTCGAGATAATTGTCTCTGTTTAAAGTTTTGTCTCTGTTTACAGCTTTCCTTTACTTTTACAAAAGTTAATTTGTAAGGGCCCCTGCGTTTTTGGGCATGATAACTTGCAATCGAGTTTGTATTCCTTTAAGTTTTTTAGTCGTTCGTGAAGAAGCTTTAGACGCAAGGAGTTGTTGTTCGCTTCGAGGGAGAAGACGAAATAATGGTTGCATCTTGTAGCTCAAGCTAGAAGATCGTTTAGATTTGGCTATGCGATCATGTAGAAATGTTCTACTCGATCGTGTAGTATTTGCTAAACGATCGCATAGCTAATGCTACATGATCAGGTAAAAAGTTTACTTGATCGTGTTGTGTTGGCTACATGATCGCATAGACGCTCGGGGGTAAACGATTGCATAGTATTTGGTACTCGACGCGAGGCATGCACGTTAAACGATTGTGTAGGCTATCATGCTCATTGCAAAGTCATTAGCTATACGATCAAATGGTATACGATACTTAATGCTTACTACTCAATCGTGTAGACTATCATGCTCATCGTATAATCATTAGCTACACGATCGCATGGCATGCGTTACTTAAAGCGTTTCACGATCACGTGGACTTTCATGCTCATCACATAGTCCTAAGCCATGCGATTATTGCTAAATGGTCGTTTAAACTCGACGTGAACTACTCGAGGATCAAAGGATTTGCTACACGATCAAGTAACAAGGCTTTAAGGCGGGCGATTCAAGACCCGGTTCACCTATTTGAATCGGTTAACTCAAATATTTTGTAATAATTTAGCTTTTATTTCCATTTTTGAGACAAGTTATCCCGGTCCATCAATTTTTATTAAATGTGCATGTGATGTATATTTATTTTATATGCCATAATGTATGTCATATAGTTTTAAAACCCACCATAGATTATGTATTTATTCATGCATCCTCGTTATATTATAAGTGTTATAATATAGTAGTTTGCATGATTAAATTACTTAAAGCATGCTCATACATCATATAATATAAGAGTTATAATATCTGCATGCATTAAAGCATATCCATGCATCATTTATATTATAAGTGTTATAATATAAGGTTGTATGTTAGCATTTCATATATGCTTAGTTCATTACTAGATATATAAAAGTTATATATTAGTAATGAATAAATATTGCATGAAGCATGACACTTAGGTTTATTTATAAAAGTTATAAATATCTTGTAAATGTCTAGCTTAGCAATGTGAATGGTTTTAATTGTTTCATTCTTTATCAGAGTTATAATTAATGAAATTAGTATTAATATCAATAAGAAAGAGTTGCATGCACACCTTAGGCTTTAATCATGTTTTAAAAGAGTTTTAAATTTTGATTGAGATAGACCTAAGATCACGTTTCTAATAAGATTAGAAACCTAAGTTTAATCTTTTAATTTAGTTTAATTGGATTAAATTCACTAATGGAAGACTAACTATGTAACAAATGTATATATAAGGGACCTTCTGGCTAAGGCAAGTTTTGGCTAGGCCGGGGTACTTAAGTCGATAGAAACGTCACAACCCTACCTGGGAACCTACCTGGAAAGGTGAATTAGATAGATTTATTAGATGCATACAAATTTGATGAAAGTCTGTTAAAATGTTTAATAAGACTTGAATCAAACTTGTTTAATCATCCAAAGAAAGTGTTTTTTTTTTTAGCAAATTAAACAAATCACTTAGTTAAAATCAATAGCTGGATTTTCTAAGTTAACAAATCCCTAGGTAGAATATTCAGTGGGAGGTAATTGAGGTATATGATACTTCACTTTACCTCTACACATTTCTCCCTAAAAAGTTCACACCATGAGATCTATCCTCAGCTTCAAGGCACCCTAGGAGTGTCCCCCTAAAGGATGGCATTTGGGTAGGTCAATACTAAGGTGAATGGAGAGATTGTTCATAGTAAATAGGAGTGGGATATGTGACAACATATCCCTCGGTCTCTCTCATTAGGTTGGATAAAGTTTTAGTGCATCGCCTCGAGGCACCTTAGGAGTGTCCCCGTAAAGGATGACTGTTTTTGCACAACTCTTTATCTGATCTCCAGAAATGAATAGGGTTGCTTTAGTCTCTTGTCCTAATCTGCTTTTCCCTAATGTTTGCTCATTAGGGCGGGACTCTAGGGCCTAAAATGAGGGGCTACACTTACAAAGGATTGTTAAGGATGTTAACAAATCCTGGATCGAATAATGGTGATTGTAAGATTCAATTACAAGGAGTTTTTTTGTCTAATGGTTGAGCAGAAGCAGTTCCAAACCCATTGTGAAAGAATAAAGCATTTATAAATATACAAGAACAATTATGCATTATATAGTAAATTACAACATGCTTTCTTCTTGAAAACAACTAAAATCGAGTGATATACCTTTGAAGAACTCTTCTTTGTGTATTCCCATGATCTACACCAATCACGCGTACCAGCAAACTCGATCACGAGCACGAACGCAACAAAAAACTAGTACAATTCCACAAACTGTTAGAACCTCGAACCTAATCGAGTAAGACTCGATCCTAACACTACCACTCAGTTGCCTTGGGGTTCTCAGTGTGAGAATCCAGGAGGTGTGGGCTTTGTGTGAATTTGGTAGAGGGAAGGAGGAAGTATACGATCGAATTAAACAATCGAGGAAGTGGGAGAAAGGCTAAGTCTATCGTATAAACTGGGTACTCGATCGTCTAGTAAATAAGGGCTATCATCTAGTAAACTAAAAGAAAGTTAAGCAATTATGAAAAAAATGAAAACAATTTTCACTTTTATTCTTCAGTTATTAAAACTGAAAGAAACTTCCCACTCAAACACAGTTAAAGGAGAGAAAAACCAACAAAACGATTATCTCACAATTGTTTTTATTATAAATAAATATAATAATTAATTTACCATATTATATTTATAACCTATAGTTTTAATATCACATCATATGTAATATTTAAACCATAATTCTTTTCTCCTTTATTTAATATAAATCATATTTATATTAATTCCTCAAATTAATGTATCTAATTCATCAAATCAATTATATCACATATAATTTAATTAATTTAATTATATTATATATAATCAAATTCCTCTTGTTAATGTGAACACTTCAAACTAACCTAAAAACTGATTCTCAACTTGAATCCATTGAGCTACCAAGGTACCTTATGGACCTGTAACTTGAAGCTCCAATGGTACGTGAATAACTGACTAAACTCTTTAATCATGATATCCACCATCCATTAACTACTGAGAACTCCACTAAAGACCGACAGCTACACTTTTCGTACTACAAATATATTTTTGTGTCAATTGAATATAATCAATCAACAGTACGATAACCCTTCACGAATCACTCCTAAGTATAACTCAATTTACTGTTTTGCCCCTGTAGTTACATTTAACTCCTTAAGTACCACTGAATCCTCTAATGAACAATACATCATAGTCCTACTATGAGTGAACACTTCTCAGGCCATGAGAAGGTATGGCATCATATTATTCAAGCCCCGAAATCATCCTTTAAGGGAGCAATCTATCTACTTACCCTTACTTCAGGGAAGGAGTGAATTCCGTCTTGTGTGGCTGAGTTCCCAGCTCCCTAATCAGACAAATGCCCAAAATGGTAGGTTTGAGTTGGCGATCTGGCCACTCGCACCCATGCAAATCAAAGAACCACCTTCATAGGTAGAAGTTCCCAACTCACTCAGGATTAAGGTCATGTTACCTATAGTCATCCTAGTAAATTAAAGTCTCTGTCATGAACGGTGTTATATAACGAGACTAAACATTTCGTGGTCCAATCTTATACAAACTCCTTTGTATAGGATACCCCCGCTCGCATGTCTCCACATGAATGATCAGGATCAGACCATTTGTAGCACTTTATAACACTTGTAACATCTACAAAGCGGACCGTATCCGTAGCGTCACCAGGATAAAGTTCTCCTCCTTTATCTATATACTATAGAATATTTAGGTTATCACTTAAGGCATGATCCACTTGTATGTCTCCACATACATGCTTAAGTTACAACAATTAACAAGAATCTTAGTTTATTGGCTTGTGGTTAATACAACTAAAATATCTCATATTTCATAGACAATGGTGAAGAAAATATCTCATATTATTACATCACAAATACACGTGTTTACAAACTATAGGACCCTACGATATTTAAGGCATCAACCCTCACACCCTATGCATCTGTTGTAGGCAGTTTGATGTATGTGATATTATGTACTAGACCTGACATCTACTACGCAGTGGGGATAGTCAGTAGATATCAGTCTAATCCAGGACATGGTCAATGGATAGCCGTAAAAAAACATCCTCAAGTATCTTTGGATAATGAGGGACTACATGCTTGTGTATGGTTCTAAGGATTTGATCCTTACAGGATACACTGACTCTGATTTTCAAACTGATAGGGATTCTAGGAAATCCACTTTGGGATCAGTGTTCACTCTTAACGAATGAGCTATAGTATGGCGAAGCACCAAGCAGGGGTGCATCGCAGACTCAACCATGGAGGCCGAGTATGTAACGACTTGTGAAGCTGCTAAGGAGGTCGTTTGGCTCAGGAAGTTCCTGACAGAGCTGGAAGTTGTTCCAGATATGTCTAGGCCCATCACCCTCTATTGTGACAATAGTGATGCTGTGGAAAACTCCAAGGAGTCCAGGAGTCACAGGTACTGTACCTGTCTCTTATACACATCTAGATGTGTATAAGAGACAGGTATGTAGCTGCTTGTGAAGCTGCTAAGGAGGTCGTTTGGCTCAGGAAGTTCATAACTGATCTGTAAGTTGTTCCAGACATGTCTAGGCCCATCACTCTTTATTGTGATAATAGTGGTGTTGTGAAGAACTCCCATAAGCCTCAGAATCATAAGCGCGGCAAGCACATTGAACGGAAATACCATCTCATCTGAGATATTGTGCATCAAGGGACGTGATTGTCACGAAGATTTGAAGGCCTTCACAGCTACAGTGTTTGAGGGTCACCTGCAGAGTTTGGGTCTTGTACTGGGCGTTTATGCCCTAGTTTATTGTTTTGTGTACTTTTAATTTGATTATCTTATACACCTGACTAGCTTTAGGACAAGTGGGAGATTATTAGGGTTGATGTCCTAAATCTCGTAGGGTTCTGTAGTTTATAAACACTTGTATGAACAAACATTATGTGATTTATAATATATGATATTTTATTCACATTGTCGATGAAATATTTGATATTTTAGTTCCATTAACCACAAACCAATAAACTAAGATCCATGGTTATCATTGTAACTTACACATATATGTGGAGACATACAAGTGGATAGTGTTTTAAGTGATAACCTAAATGGTTTGTAGTATATGGATAAGGTTGAGTACCTTATCCTGATGACACTACAAGTATGGCCGACTTTCTAGGTGTTACAAATGTTGTAAAGTACTACAAATGATATGATCCTGATCATTCATGTATTAGACATGCGAGCGAGGATATTCTATACAAAGAAGTTTGTATAAGACTGGACCACGAAATGTTTAGTCTCATTATATAACGTCGTTCATAATTGAGACTTTCATTTCACTAGGATGAATATAGGTAATATGACCTTAATCCTGAGTGAATTGTAAATTCTTGCCTATTAGGGCAGTCCTTTAATTTGCATGAGTGAGAGTAACTAGATCGCCAACTCAACAAGCCTATCATTTTGGGGATTTTTCTGATTGGGGAGTTGGGAACTCAACTACACAAGACGGAATTCACTCCTTCCCCGAAAGCAGGGGTAAGTAGATAGATTGCTCTTTTAAGGCCTGATTCCGGGGCTTGAACAATGTGGCGCCACACCTTCTCATGGCCCGAGAAGTGTTTACTCATAGTAGGACTATAATGTATTGTTCATTAGAGGATTCAGTAGTACTTAAGGAGTTAGATGTAACTAAATGGGCAAAATGATAAATTGGCCTAGCTGTACTTACGAGCGATTTGTGAAGGGTTATCGTACTGTCGATTGGTTATATCCAATGGACACAAAAATATATCTATAGTGCAAAGAGTGCAGTTGTAGATCTTTAGTGGAGTGCCTGACAGTTAACGGATGGTGGATAATGTGATTAAAAAGTTTAGTCAGTTATTCACGTACCATAGGAGCTTCAAGTTATAGGTCCATAAGATCCCCTTGGTAGCTTAACGGATTCTGAAGGAACTCTAAATAAAGAGGACCTTTGAGTGAAAGCGGATCGTTCCAAACTCCATTGTGAAAGAATTCAAACATTTACAATCATACAAAACATATTATGTATTAAACGTAAATTATAGCATGTTTCGAGAAATAAATACAAGGGATCGAGAAACTAATACCTTTGAAGAAATTTTCTTCAAGTGTTTCCCTCGATCAATCACGAACAAAACGATCAACTCGAACTCGTTCTCTCTCGAACACCAGTAATGAGTAAAACTCGATCCTCAAACAGAACTAGACACCACCACAAGATTACCTTGATATTCTCGGTGTGAGAATCCAGAAGTTGTGGGCTCTGGCTTATTTTGGAATGAGGGAAGGAAGAATGGAGGAGGAGGAGACGATCGAGTAATAGGCAGCACTATCGTGTAGAAAAAGGAAGTCTATCACATAGACTCAACGCTCGTTTGTTTAGAAACGATTACTATTGTATAGTAATCTCGATCCCTATCGTTTAGACACTCGATAGAAAAACTAATAGTGAGTTTTTTGTCTGATTTAAAAAACTAATTTTCTTTTTATTTCACAGTTGCCATAAACAATGTATAACAACCCACTAAGGTCGGTTATAGAGAAAAAGAAATATCAATTATCACAAAATTAATAAATTATAAATAAATACAATAACTAACTTATCATATTATATTTATAACCTATAGTTTTAATATTGCATCATATGCAACATGTAAATCATAATTCTTTTTCTATTTTATGGCATTTAATATAAATCA
>NC_052351.1:35161722-35409273 GCF_009727055.1 Benincasa hispida | reverse complement strand
ATCAAATAATGTATTAAATACATTATATCAATTATATCATATATAATTGAATTAATTTAATTATATCATATATAATCAAATTCACTCTTGTTAATTTGAACATTTCAAACTAACCCAAAAACTGATTTTCAACTTGCCATTGACCTACCAAGGGGACCTTATGGACCTGTAGCTTGAAGCTCTAATGGTACATGAATAACTGATAACTGACTAAACTCTTTAATCACGATATTCACCATCCGTTAACTGCTGGGTACTCCACTAAAGGCTGATAGTTGCACTCTTCGCACTACAGATATATTTTTGTGTCCATTGGATATAAACAATCAACAGTATGATGACCCTTAACAAGTCGCTCGTAAGTACAGTTGGTCCAAATTACCGTTTTGCCCCTGTAGTTATATCTAACTCCATAAGTACCACTAATTCCTCTAATGAACAATAAATCATAGTCTCATTATAATTAAACTTTTCTCAGGCCAAGAGAATGTGTGATGCAACATTGTTCAAACCCCGGAATTGGCCCTTAAGGGAGTAATTTATTTACTTTCCCCTGCATCGGGGAAGGAGTGAATTCCATCTTGTTTAACTGAGTTCCCAACTCCCCAATCAGACGAATCCCCAAAGTGGTAAGCTTGTTGAGTCAGCGATCTGGCCACTCTCGCCCATGCAAATCAAAGGACTGCCCTCATAGGCAGGAGTTCACAACTCACTCAGGATTAAGGTCATGTTACCTATGGTCATTCTAGTGAAATGAAAGTCTCAATTATGAACACCATTATATAACGAGACAAAGCATTTTGTGGTCTGGTCTTATACAAACTCCTTTGTATAGAATATCCCCGCTCACATGTCTGATACACGAATGATCAGGATCATATCATTTGTAGCACTTTACAACATTTGTAACACCTACAAAGTGGGCCACACTCGTAGTGTCACCAGGATAAGGTATCCCTCCTTTATCCATATACTACAAACCATTTATTTTATCACTTAAAACACGATCCACTTGTATTTCTCCACATAAATGCTTAAGTTACAACGATAACCATGGATCTTAGTTTATTGGCTTGTGGTTAATGCAACTAAAATATCTCATATTTCATAGTCTAAAGTGAATAAAATATCATATATTATAAATCATGTTTGTTCATACGAGTGGTTACAAACTACAGAACCCTACGAGATTTAGGGCATCAACTCCAACATATTCAAGTTAAGAATCGGTTTTTGAGTTAATTTGAAATGTTCAAATTAACAAGAGGGAATTTGATTATACATGATATAATTCAATTAATTCAATTATATATGATATAATTCATATAATGTATTTGATGGAGGAACTAATATTTGAATATGATTCAAATATAATTTCTATGAATTAGATTCATAGTTATTAAAATTTAATATAAATATGATTTATATTAAATGCCATAAAATAAAATAAAAGAACTATGGTTTATATATTGTATATGATGTAATATTAAAACTATAGGTTAAAAATATAATATGATAAGTTATCATATTTATCTATATTTATTAATTATTTGATAATTAAATTCTTTTTCTCAAATAACCACCCCTAGTGGATAGTTATTTGGTTTTACGGAGAAAGTGGGATAAAATGAAAATAGTTTTCTAATGATTCCACAAGAAATCAGATATACTAATGAGTTATTACACGATAGCTTCAGAGACTATATGATAGCCTTAACATCTAAATGATTGAGTATATTGTCTATGGGATAGACATCATCTACTATACGATGGTGTTGTCGTTTACTTGATTGTTCTCCTCCTGCACATTAAATCTTCCCTCAAACCAAAATAAGCTAGAGTCCACTACTCCTGGATTCTCACACCAAGAATACCAAGGTAATCTTATGGTAGTGTCCGGTTTGTTCAAGGATCGAGTTGCTGCTATTGCTATTCGGGGGAGATCGTGTTGTTCGCTGCATTCGTGAACGATTGAGGGATTATCTTAAAGAAGGGTTCTTCAAAAGTATAATCCCTCTTATCCTTAGCTTTTACTTTCAAAGCATGCTGTAATTTAAGTTCATTGCATAATCTGTTCTGTATGACTGTAAACACATGAATTCATTCACAATGGGATTTGGAAGATCCGCTTCAGCTCAAAGGTCCTCTGTGTAAAACCCAAACCCTAATTACTTTAAGTAAGAGGAAATAATGTGATGTCTTCTAGTGAGTTAAATGAAACCATGGTTTAGGAGGGATAGAGGATGGAAGCAAGAAGAAATAAGTTCTTGTGTGGCTAAGTGTAAATTCCGAATTCTAAGTTTCCTAAACAAGCATGTTTAGTCAAAGGAATGATATATTAAATATCTAATAAGTGAAAATCCATGTTATTTATAGGAGTTGTTAAGAAAGGAAAGGAAAAACATGTTAAATAAGGAAACTCACTTATTGGTTTGGCACGTGGCGGTTAATCCTTGAATTTGAGAGGCGGCAGGAAGATTAAAAGGGAAAAGGAACTTCAAAAGCATGGTTTTGGAAATTGACAAGAGAAAATTTAGTGAAGGTAGTGCCATTTGAAAGTTGGGAGAATCTAGTTTTCGAGATTGTCTTTCTGAAGAAAGATTGCAAGAGGAGAAGAACAAAAGTGGAGAATTTGCAGAAGAGATAGAATCTCGGATTAATCAGGGCCTGAGGTAAAGATTGGAAGCTTTAGGCCAAAATATAAGGCATTTTTTGTTTAAATTTTAAGGTAAGAAAGTTAACTCAATTCTAAACAAGTTTGTAGAAGGAAGTTCCTTCAAAAGAGGTCTGAATTTTGAGTTATGAATTTTTGAAGTTGTAAAAGAGAAGTTGTGCATAAGCAGACAACTGCTTGGGAAGAACAAGCAAACAGCTCATATGGAGAATGAGGATCTCGCTTATGAAGGAAATCTTGCTAATTTTGTGATGAGGATCTTGCTCTAGATGGAAATCTCGCTAGAAATTGGGTTGAATCTTGCTAGAAATGTGAGTATCGCTAGGATGAAGGATCTCGCTCATGAGGAGGATCTCGTTCATGATGAGTATCTCGCTAGTAAAGCTGTCTTTGATGATGGAAGTTCCATTAGTAAATGAACTATTTGAGGTATGTTGCTAAGAATTCTAAGTAGTTAACTGGGAATTATGTCCTTTCAGGCCAAGAAGAGTTAGAAGAGGCGTATAACTCGTTAAAAGGCCAATGAGCTGTGAGTGACTATGTGATGATTTAATGTTTTAATGATTTAGAAACTATGATTTCTTAGAAGATATTTCTCATGCTAAGTGTTCAAATGAAGTGCCAAGCAACATATGTTTGAAGCTATTTCTCATGCTAAGTAAAGCATGTTTTCCACGAAAATTGACACGATTTAAATATGTTATCTTGTCCAAATACTTTCAGTATGTTTTAGTAACTCCATTTTCATGATGTTTACTAGTGTATGGGTTTTCCAAGTATGTTTTCCAAGTATGTTTTCCATGTCTAACGCATGCTAGTGGTTTTTACAAGCTAGTTCAGTATGTTCTAAGCCAACTTATTTCACAAAGTATGAAGCATGCGTTAGGGTTAAAGCTAAGGTTGAATGAAGCTTGATGTACTATGTTTTAATTACCTAAGGTTGTCAAAGTACATGCATTGGTATTCCTAAAAAAAATGAAAATGGATACTGAAGGTAAAGAAGGTATCCTAAAGAGTTTTCTATGCTATATTTGAAAACTATTATTTTAATGGTCTTCGAGAACTTGATAGCTTAAGTGAGCCGGAAACTGAAGGTAAAGAAGGTATCTGAATAAATGTACCAAAGGTGTTGACTGTATATAGAAAACACCACGTGCACATTGGTAAAAGGGTTCTCCCCGACTAAGGTTGACGTTGAAGGATTGAGCAAAAGGGTTCTCCCTGACTAAGGTTAACGTTGAAGGATTGAGCAAAAGGGTTCTCCCCGACTAAGGTTGACGTTGAGGAATTGAGCAAAAGGTTCTCCCCAACTAAGGTTGACGTTGAGGGATTGAGCAAAAGGGTTTTCCCCAACTAAGGTTGACGTTAAGGGTTAAATCTAGTAGTTCACTCTCAACTAAGGATAAAAGGAGGTCAAATTATAGGTCTTCTAGGTTATATACCAGCAAAGGGAGGCCAAAGTATTTGTGTCTTGGCCGGTAACAGACGTTGGGAGCTAGAGCGATGTATGCTCGTTCTCAATTAAGGAATAATGATGTTTAATGGTGGTTTTAAAGGTTTTATGTACACGTTTGCTTGGTACATTTTAGTTCCAGTATTATGTTTTCGAGCTTTCAGTTTAAACATGAGATTTATGTCTTTATTAAGTCATTCACTGGGCTTCTAGCTCACGTTTTCAAATGTTTTCCTTTTCAGGTAGCGGTCGGTTCCCAAAAGACTTTTCTGCAGCTGCTCTGCTACTCAAAGAAACAAGTTGAAGGAAGTGTAATTGAAAACCTGTATTAGTTAGTACACATGTGTCTGTCTAGTGACTAGTATACTAGATTGGGCTCACTAAGTTGTAATATTCATGTATGAACAATGTTGCGAAACCCTGTAATGTAAATGTGTTAAGTTCCGAGTTAATATGTTGGTATATTGACGATGTGTATGTAGTCAGGGTTTGAGTAAAAGTTGACAGGTTAGTTAGGCAGTAAGTGCCAGCAAAAAGGTTGGTAACTGTTGCAGTCACCATTCCATTCAGGTTAAGAGGGTAATCTGAAGTGGGGTGTGATACTCTGTAATCAAAGTTCCTTCAGTTATATTGTATTGGATACAATATTAAACTATAGGTTATATGTTATATTTGATATAACATATAGTTTAATATATATTATATAATAAAGTGGTTATCATATAAATATATATTAATTTTTTATTAAAATTAGTTTATTTTATTAATTTTAATTTTAAAAACAATTTGGGAGGGAGTTAACTCCCTCTCCCTTTTTCTCTCTACATCGTGCAGGAGTGAGTAGTGTGGTTATTCATTTTTTTTCTTCCTGAAGAAAAATTATAGAAGGCTTCTGTAATTTTCTCTCAAGCTTCCCCGCTCTCTTGATCTATTATCTCTAATTTTCCCTCTTCCAAAATAGCCAGAACCTACACCTTCTAGATTCTCATTCAAAGAATACAGTCGAATTCTTGTGGTGTTGTTCCATATGGTTCAAGGGATTCTTGTTGAAGAATGGTTCTTCAAAGGTAAGGGTTTATAAACCCCTTTCACTTTTCTACAATCTTCTTAAGCATGTTGTATTTTAATTAGATGCATGCATAATTTCTGCACGTTTTTGCAGTAAAATTGATGTTTTGTAAATTTTGGGTTTGGGTCCGATCTCGTTTCCCATTCAAGGACCTTCAATGGTTCCTTCAATTGGTTATTGCCCGATTTGGTTTGTGGATCACTTGGTTCACTTGTGGTTCGATCGATACAAGTGATTCAAGGCTTGGTTCGCTTGTTTTGTACCGGTTGATCATTTAATTATGTAATAGTTAAATTTTTTTTATTAATTAAATTAGTATAAGAGTTATATTAATTTAATTAATTGTGTAAGTGTCCAATCCCGATCCAATAATTTTTTTTTTATTAATTATGCATTTGATGTATGATTTTTATTTAAATATATATGTCATATTGTATGTCATATAGTATTAAAATCCCACCATAGTTTAGGCATTTAATTTCATGCATCATTTATATTATAAGTGTAATAATATATATAATTGCGTGATTTGATTAATATAGCATGCACATACATTATATAGTATAATTGTTATAATATATGCATGCATGTATTAATAACATATACATGCATCATTTATATTATAAGAGTTAGAATATATAGTATTAATGTATAATTGAAGTATGTTATTAATAATTGTTATGCATGTTAGTAATAAAATGAAATTGCATGAAGCATGTCACCACTTTAGGGTAATTTATAATTGTTATAATATTACCTAAGTATGCTTAATTTGCAATGTATGGTTTTAATTTATTTCTTTTGCTTATAATTGTTATAACAAAATGAAATTAGAAATTAAAATCAATAATTCATAATTGCATGCAAACCTTAGGTTAAATTTATTTTTTAAAATAGTTTTAAAATTTGAATCATATAGACCTGAGATCACATTTCTAATGAGATCAGAAATGTAATTTAATCTTATAATCGATTTAATAGGATTAAATTCGTTTTAATTACAATATTAACATTATAACAAATGTATCATAAGGGACCTTGTGTCTATGGCTAGTTCTGTCTAGGCTGGGGTATTTAAGTTGACAGAAACGTAATACAGACCTGGGAACTTACCTGGAAAGATGAATTAGATAGATTTGTTACAAGCATACAATTATTGGTTAACGTTTGTTAAATTGTTTAATGAACCTTAATAAAAAAAAAAATTGTTTAACTATTCAAAGAAAATGTTGTTTTTGGACAAATTAAACAATCACTTAGTTAAAATCAGTAGCCGGATTTTTTTAAGTTAATTAACCTTAGGTAAAATGCTCAGTGAAAGGAAAATGGGATATATGATACTTCATTTATCTTCTTCACATTTCTCCCTGAAAGTTCATACCGTGAGATCTATACTCAGCCTCAAGGCATTTTGAGTATCCTCCTACAGATGGTATTTGTATAGATCAATATCAAGGTGAATGGAAAGAGTGTTTATAGTAAGTGGGAGCGGGACGTGTGACAACACATCCCTCGGTTTCCCCCATTAGTTTGAAGTAAAGTCTCATGCACGGCCTCATGGCACCTTGAGTGTCTCCCTATAGATGGAATTTTTGCATGATGCTTTATTCAAACTCCAAAAATGGATAAGGGTTACTTTAGTTTTTTCCCCAATCAATTTTTCCCTACAGTTGGCTCATTGGGGCGGAACTCTAGAATCTAAAATGAGGGGTACACTTACAAGAAATGTTAAGCGAGTTTAACAATTTCTGGACCAAACAATGGTGAATGATAGTTACAGTAACAAGGAGTTGTTCTATCTATTGGTTGAGATACTCTCATTTGAGTGAAGGAGCACCTGATCACCTTACGGTGGCTTTTGTTTTATCTCACTGAAGCATCATTGCCAAATAGATGTCAATTAGGATACAATAGATTATTTTGCAAAAATTGATTGGTTTTTCTAAGTGGTTTAATGCAAATATAATAAAATAAATAATTCGTATGGTTTTAGCAAATTGATCCATAATGATTTCTATGACTCTTAATTTACTCGTCGCCGACAAACTAACGGGTGATAATTACACAACTTGAAAAAACACAATCAACACTATCTTAATCATTGATGACCTCTGGTTTGTCCTAAGAGAGGATTGCCCTTCCATTCTAGCTCCAAATGCTACTTGAAATGTTCGAGAAGCATATGGACATTGGACACTGGCAAATGAGAAGGCTCGAGCGTACATCTTGGCAAGCCTTTCTGAAGTCTTGGCCAAAAAGAATGAGCCCATGCTCACGGCCCGTGAGATCATGGAGTCCCTGAGGGGAATGTTCGGACAACCATCTACGCAACTCAGGCACGATGCTCTCAAATATATATTTAATGCCCATATGCAAGAAAGGGCATCTGTTAGAGAACATGTTCTTAATATGATGGTTCACTTCAATGTGGCGGAGATGAATGGGTCTGTCATCGATGAAGCCAGTCAGGTTAGCTTCATCCTGAAAATTTTACCTAGAAGTTTCCTACAGCTCCGTAGCAATGTTGTTATGAACATAATTGACTACAACCTGACCACCTTACTCAACGAGCTACAGACCTTTTAATCCTTGATGAAAACCAAGGAACAGAAGGGTGAGGCAAATGTTGCTTCATCCTCCAAGAAGCTTTTGAATGTTTAACCTCTAGGACAAAGTCTGTGTCTTCTTCTTCTGGCACCAAAAAGTGGATGAAGAAAAAAGGTGGAAAAGGGAAAGCTAACCTACCAGCTACTACTCAGAAAGGTAAGAAGGCCAATGTTGCAAAAGGAATCTGTTTCCATTGCAACTAGGAGGGACATTGGACAAGGAACTGTCCCAAATACTTGGCGGAAAAGAAGAAGGTAAAATAGGGTAATGATTTGCTTGTTTAAACCTGTTTAGTGGAGAATGATAATTCGGCCGGATAATTGATTTGGGTACCACTAACTCTTTGCCACTAGTCTAGCCTTGAAGGTTTGCACCTTTCCATCAGCACATCATTTTCTCTTGTTGATCCATTTGCATCCTATAGGTTTAATCCCATTTTCTCTTGTAGATCCATTTGCAAACTCATTCGTTACTTAGAGAATTTTTTTGCCTTTTTGTTTAAGTATTAACAGGTTTAAACATCATGATTAAAAAGTGCTTTTACTTCAGTTGGTCTTAACCCATACAAATTGTTTTCTAGTTTAACTTAACGAATAGTCACACCATTTTTCATAATGAATGCTTCATTAAATGAAAAAGGCGAAGAATATGATTGTTCAATTAAACAAAAAATAGATACAAGGTTCCTCTTAATCTTGGGAACTATACACAAATTTTCCAAAAAAAAAGTATCTATTTTTGAAAAACAATTACTGCCCGAGGTGAAATAGCGTCTCTTGTTCCAACCTTGAGTGTCATTTTACCCTCCTCGAGCTACCTGGAAGGAACTAATTCCCTATAAAGAAGAACAAACATGATTAGTGGCTCTCGAATCAAGTATCCAGGCATTATGGTCATTTTCCACTAAACAAGTTTCTAGAACAAGTAAATCATATTTACCTTTCTTTTCTTTCTTCTTTTCGATGAGGTACTTAGGGCAATTATGTTTTCAGTGACCATTCACATTGAGTGAAAGCATTTGTCCTTGTCGACCACTTTAGCCATGCCCTTGCTCTTGCCTTTCCCAGCAGCGAGAGCCTTCCTCTTCCCTCATTTCTTTTTGTAGATCTTCTTAGAACCAGAAGATAAGGGAACAGACTTAGTTCCAGAGGATGAACCCTTGTGGAACTTCTTGGAATGGGCAACATTTGTCTCTCCTTCTATCGGTCCCTTACTTTTCTTGAATAAAGAACACCTGACTCTACTTGTCGATGCCGTGTCGTTCATCTCAGCGACATTGAAGTGGACCATCAGGTCGAGAACATGTTCTTTCATTAACTGACCTTCCTTCATTTGCGCATTATAAACGTATTTGAGGGCCTTGTATCGGATTTGAGAGGACAATTGTCCAATTACCTCTTCGAGGGACTCCATAATCTAACGTGCAGTGATCATGGCCTCGTGTTTCTTGGTAAGAATGCAAGATAGACTTGCCAAGATATAAATTCGGGCCTTATCATTGGCCTTTGTACAATAATCATAAGCATCCCTTAATACTTTGAATGCATTCCGAGGGGGGATTGGAAGACACTTCTCACTAAGACGAACCGTAGATCATCTATAACTAGAATCGTATTTAAGTTAGATTTCCACGTCGCTTAATTTTCACCGATTAGTTTTTCGTTCTTAAGCAAGAAAATAATTATGGAAGACATGCTAAAACGAATAACAAACAATTGATCATATTAGTTATATTTGCCTTAACCCATTACAAAAACAAGTATCCAATCAATTCAGCAAAAACAAGCAATCACAGAGCCCTAATTAAACTATTAATTTAGTTTTTGTAATGATACTTCAGAGGTTTAGAGCAACAGCCACTAAAAAGTCATTAGCTACCCCTCCCTTGAATTGAGACAATCTCAGCTAATTACTAATACTAAAATAAATCTTATTCTTATAGTTCTTAGCTACTGTTTTTCGGTCAAGGATTCATTAACTAGCTTAATTCATTCCGTAAGTGTGACCCTACCATTTTCTGATACCAATTGTAAGAATGAAAGCCTCAACGCAGCAGAAGAATACAGGATCAAACTCGAAATTAATTTAGGAAACACGAAATACCCATACACAGGGAAAAGCCAGAAACATTTCAAAGATAAAAAATAAACAGCTTACTATAAACATAATCCTAGGTTAAGCATGCTTTAAAAATTACAGAGAAAATGGAAAGAAACTTACTTTTGTAGAATTGAAAATCCAATTGTCCAATATGTTAGAATTCCACGAATAGTACCAAAAGTATAACCTTTCTATCCTCTGAGAACCTTGAGGATTTGTTTGTGGGAACCAATAATTAATTGGGAAGCAGGAATAATTTTAGAGAGGGAGAGAATTTTGTGTACAGAACCCTTCTGTGCAAAAAACCACTTGTACCATCCTTTTTCTGTTTTTGTTAAAAAACCACTTATACATAACTCCTATTTAAATAATGATATCATTTCAGTCATATTTAAATGAAACATCTCTCATATAACTTATAGTTTTAATTCAATTAATTCAAATATTCAAATTAAATTAAATTAAATTAAATAATGATTTAATTCTCCAATTAAATAATTACCAAATTAAATATCAAATATTTAAGTTAGCCTACATTTGAATCATGTTCAAATGTATTTCTCTCATAACATATAGTTTTAATGTGCATCTAATACACATAAATTTTAAACTATAGTTTTAATATGAGTCCAATTCATATTAAATTGATATTTGAAATCCTTCAAATATTTAATTATCCCATAAGTTAATTTTGAATCATATCCAAAATTAAAGTTATAAAATTTAATTAAAAATAAACTTTATATTATAATATATCATTATACATTATATTATTTCCCTAAGTGAATTTGAAAATTTCAAACTCTATTCAAGACACAGTTACCTCAATTCCTTTAGGAAGGGGATCTCATGGACCTACAGATCAGAAGTTCCAATGATATGAGATTAATTGGCTAAACTTATTAACCAAGTTAATCAATATTCGTTAACTGTTGGTACACTCCACTAAAGACCCACAACTGCACTCTTCTTACTGCAGATATATTTCTATGTCCACGGATATAAACCAATAACAACAAGTTAGTCCTTCATTAGTGTTCGTAACACCAATTAGATCAAATTATCGTTTTACCCCTAGATCACCTCTGTATCCTTAAGCACTCTAATGAACGACCTGTTTATGGTTCAACCATAAACAAAAATCCCTCTCGGGCCAGTGACAGGGTAGGGATCTTTGTTAAAATCTCGGAGACACCACTTAAGTGAGTACTCATCTACTTACCCTAAAGTTGGGAAGGAGTGAAATCCATCTTGTATTATTATATTCCTAACTCCCCACTCGGTCTTGTCCCTAAACTTGTAGGTTTATTTAGTCGGCAAACTGGCCACTCTCACCCATACAAATCAAAGGACCATCCCTCGTGAATAGAAGTTTATAATATACTCAAGATTGAGACTAAGTTGCCTAGGTCATCCTATTGAAATAAAAATCTAACTAGTCAACGATGTTACATCTAGTGGTTACTATTTCGTGGTCCGGTCTTATGCAAACTCATTGATAGGATACCCCCACTCGCATGTCACCTACTATTAAACTACTAAATGTGATAGACATAAACTACACTAGAGTGTCTATGCATTGAAGTTATTGTGCGTCTAGTTGCAGTTAATCATGCGTTTGTAACAAGTTTTCTTATAGTTTGCCAAGTATAAACAAACTACAAGTTTCTCGGTGTAATCCACAGTCGAACTCAGGGATTTGTACTATGGAGATTGTGAATGCAGCAAAGATTGAAATAATTTGAAAGGAGTCAATATCATGTGATTAACTAAGTTATGCGATGAATGAATCTAAACAAACAGAGAATACTTCGAGATTGTTTCTGAGAAACTTGAGATTAATAGCAGCTTTAACGTGTAAAAAATGTATGATGAAGGTAGGGTTTGGGGGAGAATAATGTCACATCCCTAACTTTAACTTTAAGAGTAATCCTGGCTCGCAACATCCGTTTATCGCACATCTCTTGGTGGCCAGCCATATTGTCATATTTCTATGACGTGTGAGTGATGTTGCATTGAACGTAAGGTTATTTATATATCTAGAAACACTTCTTACTTTGTTTAGTGAGATCCACACTACTTACCTTCTCGGGCAGTTAGTCATAGCTACTTGACTCAATGAATGATCATAGGAAAGCATTTAAATAGTTATACATTAAGCAAACAGGTTTAATCTTTAAAGTTTCAACTTAGTTCATAGCATTAATCTTTCCCCTTACCCCATGAAGATTAGTTACTCTTGATGAAAGAAAAAGCAAAGGTAAAGATAAAGGAGATGATGAAAGTATAAATTGTGATAAATAGGTAGAAATAGAGTTGTTGTTTACAAAATAAATAAACTCTTAAATCAAAATGTAATACAACAATAAATAGCAGTAAAAAAGTGAAGGAAAAAGGCAGTTGTTAGTAATTTCTTGCTTCCAATAGATGAGTGTCAAGGTTGCTAGTGATAAGATGGTTGTGTGGAATGGAGAAGGCCCTCTTAGACTCTTGCTCAGATGAAGCTCCGATGAGAAATCAAGGTGAAGTTTGGAAATGGAAGCTCTCAGAAAAATCTAAAATTCTCCAACCTCTTCTTCATAGGCGTCAAGGCTCTATTTATAAAGCCTTGCGCTGACAATTGTTGGGATTCCTGCTCTGATCAGTTGTCATCTCTGATGCGATAGGTGAAGATGTCAGCATTGCTATCATAGTCAACATTCTGAGGATTTGACAAAAGTTCCGTTGGGCACAGGCTCAGAGATCCTAAGGCATGAGATCAACTATTTGTTCATTGAGTGGAAGATTAGCACATGCAATAGATTCTATGATCAACTGCAAGATAAACACTTTGTTGCAATAAAACTCATGAAATGTGGTCAGCACGCATTTTTAGTGTACTTCAATGCAAGCATCATTTCAGGCATGTATTCTTAGTAAGATCAACACATATTCTACATTTCTAACCTCATTCTGAGTAAAAGACTATAATAACTTGTATTTCTACAACTTATCACACCCTCAGATTTAAAATAATGCTTGTCCTCAAGCATATCTTATACTAAGGAAATTCAAGCTTACTCTACATCTCTAATCTGCGTTGTCTAACTTCTCAGAATGCGTCTTACTCGCACTCTTTTCCGAACTGCACAACTTTCTTAAATCTATCACTTTTTTTAAAGAGATATTTTCTAAGTTTAAATCCAACAAACTCATGCTAAAATACCTTCTACTCATTTCAAATACCTCTATATTCCTTTTATGATGCATTTATAAAAGCATTTTCGAAATATTTGCGATTACTTATTTGAATTATAGGCAATGTACTAAACTTGGTTATACCCTTCGTTTTGGCTTGTCCCCACAGGTATCATGCAAACATCCAACTACTATTGCATGCCAGGTTCAACTCAACTCTTTATCTTAGCTAAGTTTTTTTTTTTTTGCCAGAAATTAGAGTTTTGTTTATTTATTAACTACATTGCGTTGATCTAGGTTACCTATCTTTATTTTGGCTTACCTACATGGGTGTCATGCGAAGTATCCAACTACGAGCAAGTGCCTTTCACAACTTAACTCTTATCAGGTTGAGGTTTACTTTTGTGCTAATAACGAAGTTCATTATTAGAGTAAACTCTCTTTCTTCTTCTTCTTCTTCTTCTTCTTCTTATTCTAGGTGATGATTGTAAATGCCATTTGTAAAATAAATGCATCCGCTCAAACCTCTCCCACACTCAAATTTTTTAGAGTAGCAAGATCCTCATTGTTGAGAAATTGAAAACAAACTTATTCAAAAATTTTATAAAAGAGATTTCAGCAAAGGCTTATGCACATAAATCTTAGACTGTCAAACTTGAAAGAAGTTATAAGTAAGTCGTGCGACAATTAGAGAGAATTTAGTACAAGAGCATGAGTATCATCATTATAGTTAATCCATCAACACAAAAAGAGACATAGCAAAAATGTATTTCAAAAGGATAAGGCACAAAAGATAACATGGAAAGAAAAGACAAGGGCAAATAAATGGCGCATCAATAAGAATTCATTGCTTTAATATGATTTTGCGTGAAGTCACAAAAGATAGTAATCAAAGACAAAATTTCAAAGAGAAGATAGAGAGAAACAAAAATATTCCATAATCCACACAGTACACCCCCAGATTTACAGCTATGCCAGAGGGTCATTAGCATCGCTTGGCACAGAGGCCACAGAATTTTGTGCATCAGCAAAGTTCAAAGGTTGGTGAAGGTGAGGCAGGACAGTTGGGCCACGAAGGTAAGCAGTTAATAAATTAAAATATTCATGGTTTCATTCTATCTGCATGCCCTGGATTTGAGGAAGGATGAATATGTTGTGTTGCACATTGACAAGTGATTGGCAGATGGGAGCTAAATGTCGCTGCAACTCAACAATGGATTGGCTGATAGGGTCTAGCTACACTTGGAACTCTTGGGCAATAAAGCTCTTGAGTTCATTGAAGCTAAAGGGTAGAAGTGGTGGTAGTTGGGGTGGTTGGGGCAAAATATCCAAATTCTCACCATCTACGAGTTGGGACTGGTTAGATGGACCAACGCCCAAGTCGAGTGGGTCATGAAATTTGGACATAAGAGAAGATGATTTTTCTTTGGTTGGTGGGGAAGGAGTTTTGTGCGGTGATTGGACATAAGAATTATGCAAAGATTGGATGAGAGATTGATTATTTTGCTCAATCAGGAAGGGAAGGTTGGTAAAGTCTTCAGGCAAAGGCAATAGAATTTCTAGGGGACTAGTGAATGAGATTTTCAGTGAAGAAGAGTAGAGGATGCACTCATAAGGATCTTTACGCTCAGGACTCTCTGTAACAACTTCCTTCCCTTTGGTGGATGTTCTTGGTCGTTTGGCTTTCGGAGGATGTGGGGAATAAGGTCAAATAGGATGGGCGCTTGGGACCTTGACTGGCTCGGGGCAATGCAGGGAATCCTTCAATATTATCCTCAGGATCTTATTATTGATCAACCCATACACTTCTGTTATGGGTTTATTGGGTTTTATGCCCTAAAACTCGTAGAGAGTAAATGTAATGAAATGACCGTCATTAATAAATACTTATTAATGTTTTTCTCAATAAGTGTTATTGATGTTTTATTTAATTTTATCTTATTAATCCTAAATACAATAAATTAACATCCTAGGTTGTCTTATGAGTCTTGAACTGTATGTTGAGACATATAGGGATCAACTATTTGTTAGATGGAAGATCAACGCATGTAATAGATTCTGCGTCAACTGCAAAATAAACACTTTGGTGCAATAAAACTCATGAAATGCGGTCAATTGGTGTTTTTAGCGTACTTCAGTGTAAGCACCATTTCAAATATGAATTCTTAGTAAGATCAACGCATATTCTGCATTTCTAACCTCATTATTCTAATTAAAAGACTACAATAACTTGTAATTCTATAAGTTATCACCTGCACGAATGCGTTGGATCATTGCGTTTGTATCAAATACAAAATGGGTCATATCCATAGTGTCACCAAGATAAGGTACCAAATCTTATCCTTATACTATAGACCCTTTAAGTTATATCTTGAATGTTGATCTTTGTATGTCTCCACATACAGTTCAAGACTCATAAGATAGCCTAGGATGTTAGTTTATTGAATTTAGGGTTATTAAGACAAAACGAATACAACACAATCAATAACGCTTATTGAAATAGCATCATAACTCTTTATTGATGACAGACAATTATTTACATTTACTATCTATGAGTTTTGGGACATAAAACACAACATGAATATGATTCAAATATTATTTATATGAATAAGATTTATATAAAATTATAAGTTAAAATTAATATGAATATGTTTCATATTAAAATTATAGGTTATTTATGATAGAATAAGGTGTTTGAATAGGATTCAAGTACTAAATAATATGAATGAGATTCAAATTAAAACTATAGGTTAAATTTAGTATGAATGAGATTCATATTAAAATTATAGTATATGAGAGAAAATACATTTGAGTATGATTCAAATGTGACATTAATTAAATATATGATATTTAATTAATTAATAATAATTAATTAGATTAATGAATATTTATTTAATTAATTAAACTAAATTAAATATGATTTAATTTGAATTTAATTAAACAGAAGTTAATTCCCTTACAGTTAGCAAGGGAGTTAACATGGGGTTAAGGGGAGTTATCTCCCCTCCCCTCTCATCAGTAACAGATACAGAAGTTTTCTGTGTTCATCCATAGAAGAAGAAAATATATTCTTCTTGCAAAATTCTCTCAAGGAATCCCTCTCTCATTTACTTCTTCCTTTACCAAAATCGAAGAGTCCACCACTCCTTCGATTATATTCTGGAGAATTACAAGGAAGGCTTAGTTGTGGTGTTCTGTTGGAGTTCGCACGAATCGTTTGTGGCATGGAGAGGAAAGTGTTGAAGACGGTCTTCAAGGGTTCATTCTTCTAATCCCTCTTTTCTTCCCCCAAACAACATGCTTAAATTTATTTTGTTTATCTTGTATTTTATTTATTTCTCTGTTTTTTCATGGTTTCTAAAATGAATTTTGAAAGTACAAGCGTTCACATGCTTCCGCTGTAGAATTTGATTCCTTCATACCCAAACCTTCTTGCCCTTTATAGTAGGACTCTAACCAGTAGAAGATTGTATAGAGTGCACTTCTTCCTTGCAAGATTTCCTTATGGCGGGGCACGCAAGTGAACGCGGTCAAGTTATAATAATTAAAACGGTGTAAAAGGTCAAGTATCGTCTGTTAGGAAACGGATTAGTATTCTTTTAGCTATTCAAATATCGTTTCAAATTTATTTAGGGACCGACTCGTGATGTAAGATAAAGAAATTAACTAAGAACACAATAAAAGTGATCGACTATGAAGAATTATCAACTAAGGACGTTTTAGGGAATAGATTTCATCCAAGGTATTATTGGACACACATGTTTTGACTCTTAAAGTAATTAACACAACACCTAGATCTAAAAGTCTTTTATCTGGATTGAATATTTTGCAAAAAATATTTTCTCATCCAATTAAATGATAACTAACATCGTGAAACCAAATTAAGAAGCATGGCATTACGCTCTTTCATCAATAATCTCTATCGTTATCCGACTACAAAAGTGTGTTCAAACAATAATCTAGCATGCATGATTTAATATAAAACTCACTTATTCAAGCAAGATTCTAAATCATGAAATCATTCAAATATCAATCAAAAATTCAAAAGCATTAAGAACGGTCATGCTAGAAAGTGTAAATTGACATTTAAGAAACAAAGTGTTCAACAATTTAAACCTAAGAATTTATTTACCCCTAGAACTATGAGAAATTAGTCTAACATGGCTTCCATGGACAAAACTAAATCAAGAATGCAAGAGTGTAGAAAAGAATCCAATAAACAAAAGGTAAAGAAGAAGTTATCCAGCTTACAATTGCGTTCCCGTGATAAATTTCAGCTTACAATTGCGTTCCCATGATAAATTTGGCTTTTAAACAATATTTGATCTCTCTGACATCAAGAAAACTCCATATTCTGCTCTAAACTCTCTCTCTCTATGTCTCAAACACTACAAAATTTGATGTGGTGGCTAGCCAAAAATCCTAGATTAAATAAGCAAAGTTTTCCAAAAATGTAGGTTCTTTATTTAAGGAAAGGCAGAGTAATTACGCTCCAGTACAACGTAATTACATTGATTTGCTGCCGCCATAGTGTAAGATTACGCTGCATCAAATGCGCGCTAATGCCTTCAAGCATAACAAGGCAGCGTAATTACCATGCGCGTTACGCTGTCCTTTTAATGACAGATAAAAGATGACAGACGATAGAAATCTGCACATCTTCATGTTTTCTTCCTTCTTTTCTTCTCTCATTTTGATCCATTGCTTGGTTTTAATTTCTTTAGCCATAATTTGATCATTTTGAGTATAATTCAATTCTCGAACATAAAACATAAAAAACATTAGCAAACACATCAAACCTTATAAAATCATGTTAAAAACTATCCTAAATCAAAGATAAAATATGCACATTTTAGGTGCATATCACCTTAGGAATAGCAAACCTGCTAGGAAAAGGAGCAACATGTAAGTAAGAATTCAAATTTAGAGGTGGATCAAAATTTACCCATGTCTTCTTGGCGAGCATGTCATCTTTTTTCTCAGCATCCTCAACATCTTTTTCACTTATTATCTCTATTGGCTTATAAACAGGCGTGGGGGAGCTCTTTATGCAACTCATAACAGAGATTGCACTAACATTATGGACATTGGACATAGGTTAGGAAGGGAGCTTCCCATACTGGGTGTCTAGCCTACTAACCGCATTGACCAGCTGGGAGATCTAAGTAGCCATACTCTGCATGTGAGTGGTAGTGGTCTGCTAGAACTACTCCTGACTCTGCTTGATTTGTAAAGCAGACTCAGCTAGACTCTTCATCATATCTTCCAAAGGCATACCTAAACTGCTCGAACCCTAATTTCCTTAACCACCCCAACGGTTGTAATTGTACAACCGTCTACCTTGTTGATTCTCAGCATAAGGAACCTCAGCAACAAGATCTTGGGTCAGAGCCTTAGCAAAAAAAAAAGTCTATTTCTCAATAGTAGATAATTCAGCAAGTTCAGCTCTAAGTTTATTTACCTCTTGTATAGATGTGTATGGTTGAGTAATGCGGTCTCGTTGTTATGAAATCAACGCCTTGGCTTCATAGGGGGTCTTATTAACCAGTGCACCACCTGCAGCTGCATCGATTATTTTTTTTCTACTAAAGCAGTCTCTAATAAAAGTAATGGATGAGGAAATGGTCTGATATCTGATGGTTAAGAAAACCAAGACAGAGGCATTTAGATCTTTCCCAGTACTCATATAAAGATTTAGATCTAAGGCCGAGAGGTCCCTCAGTGTGCGCTCCTCAGGCTGCACCATTGCCTCTTCTTGTTCTATTTTCTCTTCTAAATTCTCTTCTTCTTCAGTGCCTTCTGCATGGATTTGTTCTTCCAAAGCTCTTCGTTCTCTAGCTTCTCTCCTTCGTCTCCTCTCCTCCTTGCCAAGCTCTACAAAATATAACAAATAATTTCGACCTTAGGAGGAGCAGGTCATACAAATAAAGAAAAATTTAAGAACAAACAAAGAACTGTAAACCCTTTAAAAGAAAATTTTCTTGGCTCCTTGGCAATGGCGCCAATTTGAAAAACGAAGGTCATCACCCAATTTCATTCCAAATAATTTAACTGTATACACTAAAAAATAGTAGTGGTAATAGGGGTCAAACACAGGGAACTGTTGATTTCTCAATCAAACAATTTACAACCCTAGGGTAACTGATGAGGGGGTATGCAATTTGTTTTGGTGCAAGGAAATTTAAACAACATTAACAAAAATTAAAAAAAATAAAAAAAATAAAAAAAAGCACAAATCAAAGGTTTAACAAATTATATGAGAAAGCCTAGCTTGGATTGCAATAGAATTTTTCCTATTCAAAATATTTGATCATCGAATTCTCATTACCAAATTAATTAATGGCTTACACCTAACCAATACAATTAGAAAAGTTAATTAAATTGTTTTAAACAACTAGTTAGTCTAATTTGAAAAAATGAAAAGCATGCAAATTCAAATTGTCCTAATTGCATTAAGATCTAGGAAACAATAAGTGGAATATTCAACTTTCAAGTGGCTAATTAAGTATTCGTTTGGCTCAATTCTAAGTTGGTTAGAACGATACTCATCTAATTCGATTTGTAAGCTAACCTAATCTATCGCATCCTAGCATTAATATATAATCAAGTGTCATGAATCAAATATTAATCAAAGCAATGATCATAAAATCCTCAATCGTACCATGATACGATCAAAATCTAAATAAGAATAGAATTAAACAGCAGTACAATATGGAATACGGTTCGAAATCTTACAAATACATGAAAATTGGGAAAACTCCTAAAAAACCAAGCTAGAAACGATTACCTTAGCCCATGATATTCATCATGAACACCAAAGATTTGTGTTGATATGTAAACTGAACAAAAAGGAACAAAAAGTAGAGAGAAATCATGTTCCAATATGTGGAAATCGAAGAGCTTTGGCCTAGGCGGCGAAAAGAACTATTTACAAAATCGAGATGGCACCGCGATGTTAGGATACAACGTTGCGGTGCTAACAAAAATTTGCACAAACGCGACTTAGGAGTGCCATGGCGTTGTGTGCTTTGCACAAAAACTGAACATTCTGCCTTTTCAGCATCGAGCATAGTGCCATAAAGCACCGCGACACCATGCAAGTAATGACAAAATCGTAATTCTTCATTCTTTCTTCCCAGTTGATGCAATTTAAGTCCGTTTTAGCCCCTTTTAGATTTTTTCCGTCACTAACCCTTAATGTGCTCTAAACTTACAAAACAATCAAATAAACACATAAAATCCTAGAACAATCCCAAATTAAATGAGACAAGATAGCACAATTTCAATATTATCACCAACCCTACCTGTGAGAACAAGTTGTACACTGAGATTCACCTTGAGAAAGGATTGAATCCATCTTAGAGAGTAGCTTAGTTTATTGACTTCATTTAAAGCCCTTGTTTACGATTTTATTATTTTGTTCTTTGTTATTTTTATTTCCACTTTACTATTATTCCATCATTTTCCTATATTGTAATTCATGGCATTGAATTTAATGGAGCTTATTCATTCTTATCTAATTACGGGCTAAGTTTCTAAGGGACTCAATCATGTGGATACCCTAAGTCCTTATGGCTTGAATTTATGCACATGCATCATGTTGTCGTGATATTTACATTTTTATTGTTAAGTTCATTGTTATCTTGTTATGTTAAACTGATCACTTAATTTAATATGCTAGTAGAGTCTTAATGCTGAGATGGTTAAAATATAAATTGATTTCACAAAAGAATATGGGACTAAGAGCCTAGAAATAAGACTATCACATAGCTTTAGAAATAAGATAAACCATAGTATAAGGAAATTGAAAATAATCTAAGATTCAACTAAACATAGAAATATAGGAATTAGCTGCTTAGAGCTTCTAAAAGAACTTGACACAAGACCGAATAGGATAAGTTTTCTAGCCATGTTGATCCACTATCTAGATATGATGTGACCATATAGCTCAAGGCATAATTCCCTTCTAGTTGAAACTTGATAGTAAATCTCTGCTTCCATCTACTGTTTATTTTAATATTTTGCATATTACCCAAACTCACTCATGTTATTGGTTACCACTTGGTTTATATCGAAAATCTCTTTCTTAGAACAATCAAATTGCATAAATAGTCTCTTGGGATACGATACTTGGAGTGCTCCAAGTTTACTACTTATTGACAGTGTATGCTTGCACTTACATCATATCTATTCTCATTCTTATCACTCATACATATTTAGACAATTAGAGTCTAAATTTGTTCATTTATAAATGTTCAATAGTTTAATTGATACAATTACAAGTCACACACTATAATTTTTCAAATGAATTTTTGAACTGAATTGTCGTTATTCAACTAAAACCAAATCGAACCAAATTAGGATAGTTAAGTCTATGTTTTTATCAAAAATATGACCAAATCGAACTGTGCACTTCTAGTATAAATTGCTATTTTTTCGGGGGAAGAAAGCAGAGGCTAGAACTAAATGAACTTGTTCTACAAACACCCATGAGTCCATTAGTGAACTCAAAACAAAAAACAATATGAAAATCCCAAATAAAAGAAAGGAAACATCAACACAAGTCAATCAAGACACAAAGAGACAAGACAGGACGATGATAGGAACTTGAAATATTGGTAATGTTACATTATGTGTTTAATTAAGTTCCATTCTCAAACAACAAATTTGAATTCATGTTTAACATTTTTTTACTCCATCCATCAAAATACTTATTTTGGTTTCTTAAGAGATATGTGTAATAGCTTATTGTCTTGCTGTGAAATTACTCTTTACTATATATACAATTAATGGGTTGATTCTCTCTTTAACTTGTTTTGGCTGTTCTATATCTTTCATGTCATTTGATGATTGCAACTTAGACAAAACATACACATTCTTTTACATGATCAACACAATTATGAGTTTCCCTTTGCTTCAAAATTAATATCTTCTTTTCTCTTTGAGACCCTACTTTATGCTACCTTTTTATTTCCTCTTATCTTCATCACCAACCCCCAAAACCCTAAATAAATTGAACAATCATTTCATTTACAACATAATTTACCAAAATCAATCATTTAATATATGCATAACCTATAATTGCTACAAATAATATTAGCATAACCCATTGTTAGAATTTCTTAGGTTAGCATTAGTGAGATCCTTGATTCTATCCTCCTACTTGAACTAATATTAGAAAGAAAAAAAATGTTAATTTACAAGACAAAATTACTCATATTTCAAAGTTTTCATTAATATTTCAAAACAATGTGTAAATCTCTTCAAATTTTGAACGAAAATTAAGACATGAAATGGGTCGGAATATGTGATAGTGTTTGAATCTCATTTTTGTTCCAAGTTACTGTCACATCATTCTAAATTTCACTTTTCGTCAATTTTGTACATATTATTTTCACTCTAAGATTAGTTTTGAAACATTCATACCGGTCTTTTTGAGACAAATAGCAAGATTTAAGAGTTTTTTTTTTTATTTATGTAATTTAACCCCAAAAAAAAAACACCCATAATTCATATGGGAAAATAAACCTTACTTTCCTCAATGTTCTTGATATAAAAAATAATAATAATAAGGAAATTAAAACCTTCCTTAAGGTATCCAAAATTTTGGTTCCAAAAATGAACTGTCAACTGTAAAAGCAACTCACAAAAACAACCCCAAACTATTTAAGAAGCAAAACCATCCCCTATACTAAAAGATCTCTCATTTCCATTCCCATTCTTTAAAAAACTTCAATCTCAAGATTCCTAAAAAGTTGTCCCTTTTAAGAAGCAAAACCGAATATTTTTCAATCCCCACCAAACCCAAACCCAAATCCACAAAACAAAACCCTCATCCTTCACTCTCCATATACTCTGTTTTTCCTGCTTCTTGAAGCAAAACCCCATCTCTTTCCTCTCACCAAAAATTTGAAATAATAATAATAATACAATACCCATATCACTTTTCATCTTGAAAATCCCCATTTCACCAAACCAATTCCCCTGTTTTCTCCTGCTTATAAATCCCATCTCCAATGCCTCAAAAACAGAGCAATCCCAACATTAGAACTCCTCTGTTTTCATTTCATAAAGTTCATTCATCATGATCAACAACCTCTTTCCCATCTCCTTCTTCCTCATTTTCCTCCTATTTTGCCAATCGATTTCAGCTCAATCTACTCAGCCACCTGGCCCCTCCGGTCCGACCAACATCACTGGAATCCTCGAAAAGGGCGGCCAATTCTCAACCTTCATTAAGCTCCTCAAAAGCACCCAACAGAGCGATCAAATCAACAATCAGCTCAATAACTCCAACCAAGGCCAAGGCCTCACCGTTTTCGCTCCCCCTGATAATGCCTTCTCAAATCTCAAACCCGGCACTCTCAATTCCCTCTCCGATCAGCAAAAAGTTCAATTGATTCAATTCCATGTCCTCCCAACTTTCATTTCCATGTCCCAATTTCAAACTGTTAGTAACCCACTTCGTACTCAGGCCGGCAACAGCAACGCCGGCCAGTATCCGTTGAATGTCACCACTTCTGGCTCTCAGGTCAATTTAACCACCGGCGTCGATGACGCCGTCGTCTCCAACACTATTTACACCGACGGCCAATTGGCTGTTTACCAAGTCGATAAAGTTCTTCTTCCGGTTGATCTTTTTGGAACTGTGGCGGCGCCGGCGCCGGCGCCTTCTAAGCCGGTGAAAGCGGTATCGGGTTCTGATGCTCCTGCTGGTGCTTCGAAGGACACTTCTAGTGACGACTCCGGCGCTGCTGCGGCTTTGAATTACCGATTTGCGGCGGCGTTTGGGGCGGTTGTTGGATTTGTGGTGGCATTTGCTTTGCAGCAATGAGGATTTACTTTTTGGGTTAGGGGATTTGATGGATGTGAATTTTTTTTTTTTTTTTTTTTTTTTTTTTTTTTGCCACTTTGGAGTTGGAAATGAATTTGAAGAATAATTATCTTGGTAATGTCTTCATTTTATCTTTGTTGATTGTATTTTTCAGTTTTGTAATGAAACTTTGAATTTAATTTTTGTTTTCATTCTCTTAATTCAAATGAAATGTTCCCGCGTTATTGATGGCTATTTATTTGTTTTGTTTTTTTTTTATTATGTTTTTCCATTCTTTCAAAGGTTAAAAGTACCAACTTTTAATATAGATTAACTAATACGTTGTGTTCAGATAGGGTTTGTCCATAATAGAATAAGCCAATGTTCCTTCGCAATAATAGTTATGTTTTTTATTTTGTTGTTTGTATTATTGTCATTCTTGTGGGATCTCTACATCTTTTGCAAGTTGTGAGAGGTTATCTTTTATTTTATTATTTTTTTTAAGTTGGATTATTGAAAACTTGATTAGGTAACACTAAACCAAGATTTTCGGCTACAAAAAAATAGGTCTAGATAACCAAGATTTCCTATAAGTGTTGACTTTGGCTCACTTTCTCGTTCTCTATATGTGGGTTTATTAACGTCATAAGTTTAAATCCTCGTACTTCTACCTGTTAACATTTAAATAAAGAAACAATTTAAAAAAAAAAAAAAAGTTTTATATCACTGTGTGCAATAGACATTAATGGAAGAGAACTGACTTGATAAGGAAGGAAAGCACAGAGAAAACCAAATTCTTTCCAGAAGGATAAGACAAGGAGACCATTTACCCATTTTCTTTCATTTTCAAGCATAGAAGGCAAGGTAACCCTTCTTTGCATTTTCAGTAGCAAAAGGGAGTTCAATGATACCCTCACCTATTTCTCACTTTTGAGATAAGATATATCTTAGGGATTGTTTGGGACACTGAGTTGAGATAAGATATCTGGAGTTCATATGTCTGTGAAGTTCATATATCTGCATTTGGGGTGCAGAGTTATTTGGTCTAAATTCATATGTCTGTGTTTTGGTCTGAGTTCATATGTCTGTGTTTTGGTCTGAGTTCATATATCTGTGTTTGGAATGTAGAGTTGAGTTCATATGTCTAGGTATCTAATACAGTTTTTTTAATTCTAAATAATATGCTTTTATGATTACTATTTTTGTTTTGAAACTTTTTTATTCAATAATTCTACCTATCTTTGTTTGAATAAAATATGTATTGCAATTTTTTTCTTTTAGTTTTTAAAATGTTTCTTTCTTTCTTCCTTCCTTTATATTTCTTATAGAAATATGGTTAAATAAAATGAGAAACTAGAGCGAAATCAAAAACCTTTGATTCTAACTAATTTTTCTCCATGAATTTCATTATCTTCTTCTTTTTCTTCTTCTTCTTATTGTTTCTCTATATTTTTACTATGTCATGAATTTTTAATGTCATCAGGATCATCAAATAACACATGTGTATTCTAATTCTTGCTGGAAAATGTTCTAGGAAAAAATTTTCATTTTATAATTTTATTTTTTTGTTATATGTTACATACTTCTTAACTACATACATACTTTTTGTCTAAATATTCTTAATACTCATTTGATATGTGGATTTATTACATATAAATAGTGTATTTAATGTAGACAAAATAATATTTTTTTTATATAACCAACAACCTGTAACATACTTTAACAGTCAAAAGTGGTTGTCGAAGTTGATTTTCGAAGATGATTTTTGTTGGAGTTTGTAGTCAGAGGTGGTTGTCGGAGCCTGAAATAGGCACATTAAGGTGTATGAGAGTTAGTTGTCGAAGTTTGTCATCGGAGGTGATTTTCGAATCCCAAAGTTGATCGGACGAAAATGGTCGTCAAAGTTGATGATCGAAGATGATTTTCGCTGAAGATTATAGTCGCAGGTGACTATCGGAGCCCAAAGTTAGTCGCATAAAGGTGGTATTAGAGTTGCTTGTCAGAGTTTGTCGTCGAAGGTGGTTGTTGAAGTATCAAGTTGATCATCGGAGTTGCTCGCTCAAAGGTGATTTTCATCAAAATTTGTTGTCGAAGGTAGTTGTCGGAGTCTACAAATGTGGTTATCGAAGTTGGTCATCAAAATTTGTTATCAAAGCCAATTGGTCGTCGAAAGTGGTAGCGCAAAGATGGTCATTGGAGTTGGATCACCAGAGGTGGTTGTCGATAGTCAGAATTGGTTGTCAGAGTTGGTTGCGCAAAGATTGTCGGAACTCGGAATTTTCATCAGAGGTGATCGTCGGAGTCCAGAGTTAGTTCTCGAAATATGAGAGTGACCAATAGGTGGAGCCATTAAAAATATGGGAAAAATGGAGAGTTAGGGTGAGTTGGTAAAATATACCAACTCAACTCTACCAACATTTAAAATTGGTGAGCGAAACAATGAGTTAATATATTATACCAACTCAACTCAACTCAATTCAGGTTGGTAAGTCAAACACGTTTAACTATCTTCCAAAGGAAATTCCCTAAAAAGTTAGATCAGAAAAGAGATCTTAACAAACTTGAAAAGCTTCTGTACTAAACATATTTGAGCACCACCTACCAACTTCAGAGAGAGAGAGAGAGAGAGAGACAGAGAAGCTACCTTTAACATATAACTTGTTAAGTGGCAAAATCTAAGCAATGGTAAATGCAAGCTTATACATCCAACGTATTACAATTACAACTCACAAATTTCCTCGGCAAAATCTTGCTCAATGAACATTTTTCTGAACTAGAAAAGCCTCTATCAGTAATTCTAACCTAAGGTACTTCTACTTTTCAGCAAATAAATATTTTGATCCCCTTCCCCCCCTTATTAATCAAATGTTTTCTAATCACTGTAAAAATATCAGAAAAAAGAGGAACCAGAGCTTTTATGCTGAAATCAGAAATGGAACTCAAACCCACCAGGATGACCACCAAAACCACCACCACCCCCACCAAATCCACCATCGAAAGTAAACGTAAACTGCTGTCCACCACCACCGAAAGGATTGAAACCACCGCCGCCGCCCATGCCCATGTCTTCAATGTCTTCCCCTCTATCAAATCTTGTACGTTTTTCTTCATTGCCGAGGACCTGCAAGACATATTGCATTAGTATCTGGTTTTTAACTGTCCTAAAGACCAATTTTTGAGAGAGAGAGAGAATTCATTATGTAATCAATTCCAGCAGAAAGTGTTGGAACAATGGTACTTTTGTAATGGATGAGAAGAATAACATTTAGATATTTTTTGTCAGACCTCATATGCAGCAGCAATGTCTCGGAACTTGGCTTCTGCTTCTTCTCTATTTTCCACATTTTTGTCAGGGTGCCATTGTAAAGCAAGCTTCTTATAGGCACGTTTAATCTCAGCGACAGAAGCAGTCTTTGAGACCCCCAAAATTTTGTACCAGTCCTTTCGTTTGCTCATCTTTAAAGCCTTTTCAGCCCTCATCAGTGCCTCCCTAATATTCATATCCTGCAAACATCATGGATCAAATTGATGATAACCAACAGTGTAACACCTGTCCGATTTTATTTCATCATACTATGATTTTTTATTATTATTATTAAATATGTATTGGTATTAAAGTTGTCCTACCAATCGTTTCCCATATTCTTAAATCTAACATAAACTTTAGGTTATTTTTCTAAAGAAAAAGGAATCAGACATAATCTGTCCTTGTGTTACATAAATCAACATCGCAACTAGACTAATCAATAAACAAAGGCTTACAATGAGATTAATTCTAAATTGATGTATTAATGCAAGTAGTATTTTTACAATTAGTTCTATCTACAACTTGCAGAACTGAAGGAAAGGGTTCCGAGAGTTGAGGAGAAAATACTGAATGATAACTAACCTGCGGTGAACTTTGAGCCGCTGACTTAAGATCCTCAACAGCACCTTCCCAATCCTCTGTTAAAAGCTTTGCTTCCCCTCTCTGGAAAAGAAAATTCCAAGCATTAAAGATCTTATACACATGCACTAACTTCGTCACTCACGTTAAACCATGTAATGGCAATTGCCAAGACATTCACAAACAGATGATTTAAAATGAAGTTAGGATGAGAGATGTTAGCTGTTGCTTGGGTTTCCAACAATACACAAAAATAAAGGTCTTGGATGAAAGGAAATAGATGATAATAATAGCCCAACATAACAGCTCAAGCATGGCGAAGGTGACTCAGAGGAGCTTTTATAAACGCACTAATTAAATTGCAACAACATCCACTTCGGCAAAATGGAATCCAGTAAAGGAGGAGAGCCAGAGAGACGAGGGCCAAAAAGAAAAGGCAAACCTGGACCAAAGCTTCAATAAGGTCTCCATCAATGTTTAGGGCTTCATTGCAACTAGCAACAGCATCCTTTCCACGACCAAGCTTGACCAGTACCTTGCATAAGCCAAGATGAAGATGTACATTGTGTGCAAGATGGTTGGGGTCTAATGCAAGGGCTGCATTATATTCCTCCACTGCTAAACGCAGCTTACCCTTGCTGACATTATCTTCTGCCTGTCAATGAAGTATATAAACTAAAATGAAGCACAAGATAGGATTATCAATTTCATTAACTTAAAAACTTTATCAAGGTTTAAAGAGATTCCTTTAGTTGTAAGCTTCCATCTCCCAACCAAAGTAGAAAATACAAGAAAATGGGAATTAATAGATTTTTTTTATGTTGTTTGGGCTTACACTCCTGGTTTTTTTCAATAGATTCTTCAATCCAAAATATGCTTTCTTCAGTTCACCATGCTCTGGATCTAGACGAAGACCCTTCTGAAAATGCCTGGAAAAATTGTTAACGTATAAAAATATGTTCATCCGCTATTAAGTAATGCTTTCAACAAGAGGAAATGTGAAAGCAACCTTGAGGCAACATCGTGATCTGCCAAATAGTAGTAGGCACGCCCACGAAGTAATAACGCATCCAGATTGCTTTCATCTTCTTTAAGAATATATCCAGTATGAAGGATAGCAGCAGAATAGTCCTTAGTTGCCAACAACAATTTTATTTTCAGGAATTTGGCCTACATCAAATCAATATGCTCGATAAGTACAAATTCAGGATGATTAAAAATACAGAAAAGACTAATTGGATAAGAGATGGTATCACCTCAGAGCACGCAGGAGAGAAAACAAGTACAACTTTATCCAAAAATTCCAATGCTTTTGTGTAATCTCCTGTATCAAAATGCTTAAGAGCCGTTTCTAAAGCACTCTGAGCCTGAAGCAATTGAGAAAGCTCCTTTTCACCCACTGAATTTCCAGGTTTTAACTCAAGATACTTCTTATAGTTCTTCTCAGATTCATTATATCTACATCAGCCAAAAAGTTCCTGAATCATATAATTGGCCAATCAGAATGGAAGGTAGGAGCGAGAGTAAGGTCTTCTACATGCCAGAATGGCTTAAATTTCCTTTACAATATTCTCCATCTCAAATATGATTTATGTTTGAAGTATGTCAAACCCTCTCTGGGAAAATGTACCCTTTTTTTTGTCATGATTGGTTTAAAAAGTAAACTCTTCTAGAGTTTATATTTTCTTTCCTTCCCATCCGTTATATCCAAGATAAACAAATCCTTTCTTTAATTTATTTTCATTTTCCCTCAAGATAATGTCTCTTATGGTCTTACACTTTTCATTATTTATAGCTTCTTTTTTATTTTAGCACAAGTAAATATAAATTTCTTTTCTACTAAAATTATAAGAAGCTGTAATACTTTCCATTCTCATTACTTTCACCAATAATCTTCTCGATTCTCAGTCGTAATATTTTCCATTCTCATCATATGCTTCTCATAACGAAAAATAGATTAAAGCATATCTGAGAGGGAAGTTTTTACAACAACCAAAATTTATTATAACCAATAGGGAGAAGTGATGGTAGAAAGTAATGGAGGCAGTTTTACACCTCAGCATAAGCAGGCAACAAGTATATTACAAATCAAAGCATATTTCCTGTTCAGAGACAATTCCAAATTTCTAATTTCTAATCCACAAAATTCAGAAAGATAGTAATTTGCAATGCCAAAATTACATATTTTCTCTAATTTGATGCCATAATTTGCAATGAATTTCAAAAACAAGAGGGGAGAAAACCTGCACAACTGGCGAAGAATTGAACCACGATGAAAGTATGCTTCTGAAAGTTTTGGGTCTATCTCAATAGCGGCATTAAGATCATCGAGTGCCTCACTGTAACGCTTCACCTTTACATTTTGTGAAACTTTCTCAAACAACTCGGCAGAGTTGCCCAGTATTCCATCTGGAGATATAAGCCAATCAATTACAAAATGCAATTGACAATGAGAACCACAAGTGGAAACCCCAGATGGCAGAAAAGAAAAGGGAAGATTCCAATTTCTTAGGGAGAACCTTGCATCAGTCAGCTTATACAGAAACCAAATTTGCTACATCCCCTAGGAGCAATCTTATGTTTACTTAGAAATTTCACATCACAGGTCAAAGATGAGTTTTGGTAATCACGTATAGTTAATACCAAAGTGAACCATTCCTAATACTATTACTAAGTAATAAAGCTGAGTTCTTAGATCATGGATATGATTATTTCCACCATTTAGTGGAGCTAAAGGCATTCACATCATTAAATGAGAGAAAAGTCACGAGATCAGTAGAGTAAGACAGAGATACTGATTTATATGCATCAAACGATCCAACTAGAAACCTCACAAAGACCTATACTAAGGGAGGGCATCATTTGACGATGCAATAGGGAGGTTCCAAAGCCTCCTCTTAGTACTATCTTGAAACCAAAGAGACGGCTTCTTTCAAATCCAGAGTGGCTCCTTCCGGTTCCAAATTCAAAATTTACACCATTAAGAGATTGAATGTGGTATTTAAATTTCGCGGCCAATCTTTCTTATTTTAGAGAATTGCTTTAACAACCGACCAAATTTGAAACAACAGTAGAAATGTGGGAACAGAGAATACGTACGCCGGGGAAACTATAAGGCAAATTAACATTTCCAAATTAAAATTGCATCAGTTGTCGTAAGAGCTTCAAACTTTGTGCATCAGACTCGTCATCGTAAATTCGTGACACAGTGAACAAATAAAGAACAAAAAGAAATATCGCACATTGAAGAACCGGATCTAGGTATCTAATCGAAGGTAACAAACCAATCTGCAATATTAGAAGCTCCGTCTAGTTTAATTCTTCCAGGGAATATCAGAAAGATAGATCAGAGAGTAATAGTAACGAACCTGAAGCCGAAACCAAAGGTTGAAGAAGGAGAAGCTGACAAACTAGGACGAAGTTGAGAAGAAACACCGTGAACGCTACTCCTCTCCAAGCTGAAGCTTCCATGGCGGATAGCGAAATCGAAAATCCCAGCATTGTCTCTTCGAGTTTCATGAACCAGAATCAGAATATGATTTTAAGTTTAATTCACCTAAATCGAAAACGTGAGTTTTTTTTTCTTTTCTTTTCTTTTAATTAAATTAAAATTCGATTATCAAACGATTCATTCCACGTATTTATCTCCAATGGACGAATTACACGTGGAAATTACTTTAACATCGGTCGAGTGAGAAAATTTCGTTATATCTTCGGAATTCGACACGTCACCAAGATATTCAACGACGTAAGGTAACGGCCCATGTGTTTTTCAATCGGCCCACTAAATAAGTTTAAATGGGCTTGAACCATTTTTCTGGGCTTGTTATAGGCACGGCCCATTTATTTTTAGTAAGCTTGTTCCTTTAGCCTGTTCAACAATTTGTTTGCTTCTAGACATTGTTGGTGGGGATCTTGGTAACTTTCTCATTCTTATCCCTCACATTTTATTCAACTTCAAATCTTTCAATAAGATTTTTGCGTCTTTTTTTCTTTTATACCTAAGTGAATTCTATCTTAAAACCATCAAGAATGTTATTCAGATAACCTTAAAAATTAATATTTAAATGAAATTTGACTCATTTTTTTAAAACAAAGTTTTTTAACCTTTTGCTTGTATCATCTAGTCACTTAAGGAATTTTTTTTTTCTCCCTCGTCTTTACTCATAATTTTTCCCTTTCACACCACTCTTTATCCATGTCTCCACCACGATTTTTCTCTCTCACTCTGACGGCAAGAGGAAGAATAAATGACTAAAATATAAGTAGCAAAAGTTCTAAACATTGTTATTATTGCAAGAGGAAGAAGATGGACACTTTTAAGAGAAGAAGAAAACAATATTACATTAAAAAGAGTTATAATATGTTTGATCTAGAACATGGAAATTTGAAAGGCATATCATTCATTATTTTCAAAGATGTTCATTAGGAGAATGTTGCAATGAGCGTTAAATGTACAATAGAAAGACATTACAAAAATATTTTGAATCTATATTACTAAACTGTAATTTGAAAGATAGCAAAATATATATATATTCTCGGTGTCATAACCATTTGGTTTATAAAAGTTATTTTAGTTTTGTTATCACTTTTCTACATTTTCATCTCCTTTTTTAGTACTTCAAACTTGTGTATGCCAATTAAGTTATGTTCACTTTGACTTTTATATATATATAACTTTTTAATTTTTTTTCAAAACTTCGGCCTATTTTTTAAAACACATCTAAAAAAACAAAGATAAATAAACAGAGAAATTAATAAATGTGAAAACTATTATTATTGGAAAATTAAGGAGAAATAATCATAAATTTAAAAAACATAAAACTAAAAAGGAAATGATACTCATTACCAACACTTCATTATTCATAATTATATCAACATCTTCCTATCTACATAACAAAATTGACCTCTTGATCTTGATTCTTGACCATAATATATAGAATTCCAAACAAATATCTCAAACATTTTTTTCTTTATTATTATTCCTTATAGATTATATTGCCAATGAATGGGCTCAAACCCATCTCAGAGCTCATAGAGTTGGCAAATTTGGTCATCTCCATTAATGGAATAATCAACTGATGATCATTCCCTTCTCCCTTCTTCCTCCCAAAAAAATCCCTCAACCCATTTCCCTCTCCCCCATAATAATTCCCACTCTCAAATGAAACATTATTTGAAGATGAACTCATAACAACTCCCACACTATTACTCCCTGAAGAAAATGAGTCATTACTCTTTGTCGACCCCAATTGCGCCGCTTTCATCAGCAACGCTGTCGCCGACATTCCTCCGCCACCGCCACCGCCCGTGGCCGAGCAAAACGATGGCAAGTCGTTATAAGCTGCTACTGCCTGTTGTTGTTGTTTGTTGGCAGAGGAGGATAGAGTGAGGTTCATGATGGCTGTTTTTGAAGAATTGTTTTTGTTGTTCAAACTCAAAATTTGGTTTGAGATTTGGTAGAGATTAGAGGGGGGCATTTGTGGGAAAGATGATTCAAAATTATGGTCTTGTAATTGGGAATTGAAGAGAGATTGGTTGATTGAATTATTATTATTATTATTATTATTATTATTATTGGCAATGAAATTAAGCCTTGAATTTGCTGCTGTAACTGATGATATTAACTTTGCACTTTCTTCAGCCAATGCATCACAGAATGCCCTGTGAGTTATGAAGCTGTCTTTCCTGTTTTAGAATTGTTAAAAACAAACAAACATTTATCAGTTATTTAGTATGTCACCATAAATTTTTAACTCTAGACTCATAAATATATGCCTTATGAACTAACATTAAAGACTTCATAATTATTTATTATATTAGACATGTATGTGAGAAACATATTACTACCCAATTTAGGGCAATATAAGAGAGAATAATCAGTCAAAAGATTAGATTTAGGACTAAAAATTAGGTTGCATGCATCAAAAATATGCATAAGAGTTTAAAAATATATTAATTAAGCTTAATTGGGGATTGTTATAAGTAGGCAAAATGTGTTTACCAATAAATTAAGTCTCATTTGGTAACTATTTAGTTTTTTAAAATTTTTTTTGTTTTCTAACATTTCTTACTTATGATTTTCACACGGACCGTAAACATTTGAATTCCAGTTAATTTTCAAAAACAAAAACATGTTTTTTGAAAACCTCAAACATATATAGAGACCAATATACAAAAGTGATGTTTATAGGTTCAATGTTCAAAAATAAAAAAACAAAAACAAAAATCAATGTCTTATTTGCTAACTATTTGGTTTATAGTTTCTAAAAATTAAGCCTACAAAACACTTCTTCCACCACAAAATTTTATATATCTTCTACGAATGTTTTCAAGAACCAAGTTAAGTTTTTAAAATTAAAAGAAAATTCTAGTTTTTAAAAATTTGTGTTTGTTATTGAAATTTTGTAAAAAAACAAAAATCCACTCTTTTACTTAAGAAAGAAGCAAACCAAAAACCTTTACTTGTTTGAATTGATTTTCAAAATGCTTAAAATAATAGTTACCAATATCAAAGCCAAATTTTCAAAACAGGTCAAGATTTTATAAAACTAAGCATTTAAAAAATTATCTTTGTTACCGCGTTTACTATTTCCTACATATCCTCTTCTTCTCTCTTTGTAACAATGTTTACTATTTTTTGACGGACCATTATAAGCGAAGGAGAGTGGTAATAGAAAGAAATGGAATTAAAAATAGGGAGAGAGAGAGATTATAGACCTGGAAAAGAGTGTTCCACAGTCACATTTGTACTCTCTAGTACCACAAGTCTTAGAGTGAGCTTTCCAGTCAGATTGAACAGCATATTTCTTTGAACATTTCTCACACTTCCATTTCTTCTCCCCATGTTTTCTACTGAAATGTTTCTTAATTCCAGTTAAGTCCCCAAGGGCTCTGCTTGGATCATGATGAACACAACATTTCTCAGGACAAATATACACTTTCTTTTTCACTGTTTCTTTGTTGCTTCTTTGCCTTAGCTTCCATGGCAAATTGTGCCCTCTTCTGTGTAGCTGCAAATTTTGATCCCTTTGGAACCCTTTATTGCATATTTCACATATGAATCTATTTGTTGCCATTAGAGTGTTGGGAGACAAAGCAATTACCTCAGCATCTGGATCTGTATTCAAAAACACACACATCAAAACTTCACCTGGCCCCATTTCATAACCACATTTTTTTTTATCTTTGTTAGAGAAACACCTCAATTTTTAAGTTAAATTCCAAAAATTAAAACTACTTTTTTTTCTTAATATTATATGTATAAAACCTTACTTAGTTTTTTAAAATATTAATAGAAAGTGGATAACAAAGCACAAAAATCTATGGGTGAAAGTAATACCTAGTGACATAAGTTTTAAAAATAAATAAAAACTAAAGTCACATTTGGTAACCAATTGGTTTTTTGTTTTTGAAAATTAAACCTATGAGCACTATTTTCATCTCCAAATTTCTTTCTTTATTATCTACATTTTATTATGGTTTAAAAAACAAGCCAAATTTTGAAAACTAAAAAAAGTAGCAATAGAAAGAAATAAGTTTAATTTTCAAAAACTAAAAATAAAAAATGGAATGGTTACCAAAGGGGACCTAAATGACTATCTAATGGTGTCTTTGTGTTTTTTGTTTTTTTTTTTTAATTATCGGATTATTTTAATTCTAATCCAGATTTCAAAAATAAAATTAAAGGTTTTAAAAACTATTTTTTCAGATTTCAAAATTTAGCTTAATTTTTAAAAAAATATTAAAAAGTAGGTAATAAAAAACTATGATAAACGTAATGTTGATAGGCTTAATATTACCAAATACAAGGTCTATAATCTAGAATCCTTGTGTTTATTTTTGAGTTATTTTCCTATTTTAATTGGAAAATTATTTCAAATGGTAAAACTGTTAAAAATATTTACAAAATATAGTAAAATTTTAGAACTATCAATGATAGATGTAGAAAGACACTGATAGACTTCTATCAATATCTATCTAGCATTTATCATTGATAATTTTAAAATTTTGTTATATTTTGTAAATATTTTAGTTCATTTTTCTATATTTAAAAACAACCCATTTTAATTTCTAAAAACAATAAATCAGGGTAATGAATTCTTTCAAATGGGTATATTGAAAAAATTGAAGTAAATTAGCTGAAAATTAAGATCAAAATATCAAAAAAATAGAGTGAGAGAGAGAGAGAGAGGGGACAAAAACAGACCTGGTTTTCCTGGCAAATTTCTCTTCTTCTTGGGGAGAGGAGGAGGAAGAGAAGAATCAAGATTTTGATTAGGGTTAGGGCTATGAGGAAGATGATGGTAATAAAGTTGAGAACTTTGTTGTTGATTATTACCAAATTCTCCAATAGAACTAGAAGAAACAGAAAAGTCAATACCAGACATCATCACCAAAATTACCTTACAAATTACAAAATAAAAAACACGCACAAAAAAGAAGAAGAAGGTTAATTAGCTAGCCTAGGAAAAGGCTAATTAAAGATTTTACACCATAAAGGGGGTTTGGTTTTGTATGTTTTTTTATCAAAAGCCCCAAATAAATCAACAGAAGAAAAGATGAAACTTTTTTAGCACTTGTGTGGCTGCTCAAAGACAAAAAAGAAAAAACCCCAGAAACAAGAAGAGGATGAACATAAAAGAGGAAGGTTTGTTTTTGAGATAGAGAGTGTTTATGTTGTACTCTTCTAGTAAAGGAAGAGAAAAAGAAGAGATGGCTTTGGCTATGGCTTTGGCTTGTTTGTTTGGCTTAAAAAGAAAGCTCCAAAAACTATGATGACTAAAGAAAATATTTCATGTTTCTTTTTTCTTAAAAGGTTCCTTCCTTTTTTCTAAAGAAAGAAAAGTATCAATCTTGTACTCTAAAACCTTGAACTAATACACATTCCTTCAGATTTTGTTCAAAAAATATTGTGTGAGATTTATAATAGTTACAATTAAACTTCTAGATCGTCATAAATGAGACAATTCAGTCTAGAAATTAAAATCATCAATGCAACATTCAATATATATGTATAAACTTCTTCAAATGTTGAATTAAAAAAATAAAAGATTAAAATTGGCGTATGGGTGATTTTCATAAGTAACCCTAATTGAGAGTCCAAATTGAATTTGATGGTAATGATTTAAGAGTTTAATTGATAAAATTTTATATAAGTCACACATGATATTGTTTATCCAAACGAAACACAATAAATGGTATAAATTGATACACCAACAAAAGTTTAAATTAAAACAATTATTCATTAGTTCAAAGTGTTAATTGATATAACTCAAATGTTTGGGTTATAAATTGATACTTTTTGTTTTCTTTTATTTAAGTTAAAAAAAACATGTACATAGGCTTGAAAATTGAACCTCCAACTTTCTAACCAAAAACATATATCTTGAAAAATGTACAAACAGTTAACTGAATATACAATGATGGACACAATGATACTGATAAAAGTATTAACACAAAGAAAAGCATAGAATAAAATAACACACAATATGTTAACCTAGTTCGATATAACTTTACCTATATCTAGGGGGCACAAGGCCCAGATTGAAAAGAAGTTCAATAGTACTTAGAAGGTTTACAAGAAGAACTACTTAACTAATAGAACAACTATCATGTAATACAGTAAATCTTAGATAGACAATTTGTTTAGACACCCATAAACCTGATGTAACTTATCTCAAGATCTTCTCACAGCTCATGCTTCCCTTGAGTTTGCAGCCTTCGGCTTGATTGATCTTGTATATTTAGGCTCCCCTATGTTTATCTTCATGAATTCACCCACACATGGTAAAACCAACAAACCTTTATACTTCTTCTTTTTCAGCAATGGTCATACAAAAAAACAACGATCATATCCTCAAAAGCCTAATTGAAAACATTCTCATACTTCCTTTTATAACAATATCAAAGAAGATACAAACAAGGAAACCAGCATGATTACCAAAAAGGTAAGTGACCGGAACATTCCAAAAAAAAAAAAAAACAACTAGTCAGTCCAACACGAAGTCAATCGGAAAAGGTCTAATATTTCAATAAAAGAAAATTCACATGCAAAATAAAAAAATAACAATCTCCCCTTTGGCATAACTATTTTCTTTTATTGACAATCATGAGATAACACAAATAAAATAGCAAAGAAAACAACCATACAGCAAAACCAGTAACCCACCACCAGAACAATAAACAACAACAAAAACAACAAGCCAATGCCACAAAAAAAAAAAAAAAAAAAAACCACTCCCTCTTAATTGCCAGAAGAATAAAATTAAGCATGTAGAGAGGAAGGACGCCGTGTAGAAGAGGGGACGTCATTAGGAGGCAAGGACAAACTCAACAATTGAACCAGAGTATCCACAACTGCCTGTCGATTTATAAGATATCAAATTACACTGCTCAAATTCTGGGACTCAGAAGTTAGCACCTGTTAAATACATGTGAAGAAAATCTTAACAGAGATCTCCATGAGTGAAAGTAAGATATTTCCAAGCCCATTGTGAAAGAATTCAAGGCATTCAGAAACATACAGAATAGTGATGCATCTTAAAAAAAATTACAGCATGCTTTCTTAATCAAATACAAAAGGAATGAGAGACATACCTTTGAAGAACTTTTCTTCTAGAAATCTCTCGATGTCGTTCAGATCACGTACAGTCTGCTCCTTGAACAAGCACCCTTAGACACTACCACTCGGCAACCTTGGTATTCTTGGAGTGAGAATCTAGGAGGTTTGGGTTTTGTGTGAATTTGGTAGAGGGAAGGAGAAAGAAAACGATCGAACTACATGATCAATAAGTGGGAGAATGTCTATCGCATAGATAGAAAGTACTTAATTGTTTAGTAAATCTTGCTCTCATGAGAATCGTATACACGATCGCTTAGTCTTTTGCTCAATTGTTCACACAGTCCCTTAGTAATTCTCGCTATACACAATCGTTTAATAAATCTCGCTAGATGGTTTACACGATCATTTAGTAAATCTCTCATTTTCATTTAGTCTCTCATGAAGGCTATCGTGTAGTCTCTCGTGAGTAAACGATTAGTTATTCACTAATTAAGTGATGTCTTTGTAAAATGAAAACACTTTTCATTTTATTCTTCAATTATCAAAAACCGAACATAACCTCTCACTTCATGCATAATTAAAGAAAAATCAAATAACCACCCACAATTATCATATAATTGTTTAATTATAAATAAATATAATAACTACTTTATCATACTATATTTATAACCTATAGTTTCAATATCACATCATATGTAATATTTAAACCATAGTTCATTTCTCATTTATTTAATATAAATCATATTTATATCAAATTCCTCCAACTAATATATCTTATACATAAAATCAATTATATCACATATAATTGAACCACTTTAATTATATCATATATAATAAAATTCTCTCTTGTTAATTTGAACACTTCAAACTAACCCAAAAACTTATTCTCAATTTGAATCCATTGAGCTATCAAAGGGACCTTATAGACCTGTAGCTTGAAGCTCCAACGGTACATGAATAACAAACTAAACTCTTTAATCACGAAATCCACCATCTATAAAATGTCGAACACTCCACTAAAGACCAAAATTGCACTCTTCTCATTACAGATATATTTCTACGTCCATGGGATATAACCAATCAACAATACAATAACTCGTCACAGATAGCTCGTAAGTACAGTTGAACCAATTTACCGTTTTGAGTACAGTTGAGCCAATTTACCGTTTTGTCCCTGTAGTTACATCTAACTACTTAAGTGCCACTAATTCCTCTAATGAAAAATACATCATAGTCCTATTATGAGTGAACACCTATCGGGCCATGAGAAAGTGTGTGCCGCCACATCGTTCAAGCCCTGAAATCAGCTATTAAGGGAGCAATCTATCGACTTACCCTTACTTCGGCGAAAGAGTGAATTCCATCTTGTGTAGCTGAGTTCCCAGCTCTTCAATCAGACGAATCCCTAAAGTGGAAGATTTTAGTCGGCAATCTAGCCATTCGCACCCATCAAATCAAAGGACCGCCCTCAAAGGCAGGAGTTCCCAACTCACTCAGGATTAAGGTCATGTTACCTATGGTCATCCTAGTGAAATGAAAGTCTCTGCATGAACGGCATTATAACGAGACTAAATATTTTGTGGTCCGGTCTTATACAAACTCCTTTGTATAGGACACTCTCGCTTGCATGTTTTCACATGAATGATCAAGATAAGACCATCTGTAGCACTTTACAAGACTTGTAATATCTACAAAGCGGGTCGTATCTGTAGTGTCACAAAGATAAGGTTTCCTTCCTTTATCCATATACTACAGACCATTTAGGTTATCACTTAAGGCATGATCCACTTGTTTGCCTCCACATATATGTTTAAGTTACAACGATAACCAGGGATCTTAGTTTATTGGTTTGTGGCTAATGCAACTAAAATATCTCATATTTCATAGACAATAGTGAAGACAATATCTCATATTATTACATCACAAACGTTTGTTCATACAGGTATTTATAAACTACGGGAACCTACAAGATTTAGGGCATCAACCCCAACAATCTCCCACTTGTCCTAAAGCGATAAAAACAAGTACAAAACAATAAACTTAGACACTAAGGCCCAATACAAAATCTCTCACTTACCTTAGTCTAGTCGCAAACGGTCTCTTTGACCCATGCTATGAAGGTTATCCTAGAAAACTATAGCCGTGAGAGCCTTCGTAAACGGGTCAACAACGTTGTGCTCCAAAGTGATCTTCGTTACTATTACGTCTACTCGATGCACAATTTTGCGGATGAGATGATATTTCTGCTCTGTATGTTTGTCACGTTTGTGACTCCTAGGCTCCCTAGAGTTCGCCACAGCACCACAATTATCACAATAAAGGGTGATGGGCCTAGACATGTCTGGAACAACTTCTAGATCAATCAGGAACTTCCTGAGTCAAACGGCCTCCTTAGCAGCTTCACAAGCCGCTACATACTCGACCTTCATCATGGAGTCAGCGATGCACCCCTGCTTAGTACTTCGCCATACTAGAGCTCCTCCGTTAAGAGTGAACATTGATCCTAAAGTTGATTTTCGAGAATTCTTATCAATCTGGAAATCAGAGTCCGTGTATCCAGTAAGGATTAAATCCTTAGATCTATACACAAGCATGTAGTCCCTCGTTCTCCAAAGATACTTGAGAATGTTCTTGACTGCAGTCCAGTGACCCTGTCCTGGATTAGACTGATATCTACTGATTATCCCCACAGCGTAGTAAATGTCAGGTCTACTACATAACATTACATATATCAAACTGAAAATGGCAGATGCATAAGGGACCCATCTCATCTCCTCAACCTCTTAAGGTGTCTTAGGACACTGTTCCTTAGACAATGTAATTCTATGCCGAAAAGGTAGTAAGCCCCTTTTGGAGTTCTGCGTCGAGTACTTGATTAACATCTTGTTAATGTACGATACTTGAGACAGCGCTAGCACTTTGTTCTTTTGATCTCGAAATATCTAAATACCAAGAAATAACAGAGCCTCTCCCAAATCTTTCATTTGGAATTAGGTCGCTAGCCAGTTCTTAACTGAAGTCAATAAACCTACATCATTCCCAATGAGTAGGATATCGTCTACATACAACACTAGGAAAACTACTGAACTGTTGATGATTTTCTTGTAGACACAAGGTTCATCAACATTTTGGTCAAAGTCGTAATATTTGATCGTAGTATCAAACCTTATGTTCCAAGGTCGAGATGCCTATTTCAACCCATAAATGATCCGATTCAGTTTGCAAAATTTTTGTTCTTGACCTTGGACTATGAAACCCTCGAACTGCACCATATAAATGGTCTCCTCAAGATTACCATTCAGAAAGGCAGTCTTGACATCCATTTTCCATATTTCATAATCATAATATGAGGTAATGGATAGGAAGATGCAGATAGACTTAAGCATGGCAACAGGCGAGATAGTCTCTTTATAGTCAACTTCCTCCACCTGGGTATAACCCTTTGTCACAAGTCGAGCCTTGAAGGTTTGCACCTTCCCATCAGTACCCTATTTCCTCTTGTAGATCCATTTACAACCTATAAGTTTAATCCTATCAGGTTGATCTATAAGATCGCATACTGAGTTGAAGTACATAGACTCCATCTCGAGATCCATGGCTTTGACCCATTCATCCAGGTCAACATCCTCCATTTCCTTCTAATAAGACAACGGATTCTCAACCTCGCCATCGGCTACCATAGCTAGGATTTCAGTAAAACCCATATAACGAACAAGTGGGTTCGCAACCCTCTCACTGCATCAATGTTCCCTCAACTCTCGAGGTGGATTCGACCTATCAGGTGAACTTCCATCAACAACTCTTGTTGATGTAGCTCACCCTTCAACAACTCTTGTTAAGTTTCAGTAGTTTCGTTGGAAAGTTTACACAACACGATTTTACTACGAGACGTGTGTGTGGGGATGATGCCCTAAACTCTTGTTGGATCCTGTAGTTTGTAAACACTATATTGAACAAATGCTTGTGATGTAATAATATATTGATACTTTCTTCATTATTGTCTATGAAACATGGGATGTTTTTATTTGCTTCAACACAAACCAATAAACTAAGATCCCTGGTTGTCGTTGTAACTTAAGCATGTGTGTGGTGACATACAGGTGGATCATGCCTTTAGTGATAACCAAAATGGTCTGTAGTATATGGATATAGGAGGGAAACCTTATCCTGGTGACACTACAGATGCGGCCCGCTTTGCTAGAATAGTTACAAGTGTTGTGACTTGCTACAGATGGTCTAATCCTGATCATTCATGTAGAGAATGCGAGTGGGGGTGTCATATACAAAGGAGTTTGTATAAGACTGGACCACGAAGTGTTATAGTCTCGTTATATAACGTTGTTCATGATAGAGACTTCACTTTACTAGGATGACTATAGGTAACATGACCTCAATCCTGACTGATTTGGGAATTCCTACCTTTAAGGGTGGTCCCTTGATTTGCATGGGTGTGAGTGGCCAGATTGCCGACTCAAATCTACCACTTTAGGGATTCGTCTGATTTGGGAGCTGGAAACTCAGTTACACAAGATGGAATTCACTCCTTCCCCAAAGCAGAGGTAAGTAGATAGATTGTTCCATTAAGGGCTGATTCCGGGGCTTGAACGATGTGGTGCCACACACCTTCTCATGGCCCGAAAGGTGTCCACACATACTAGGACTATGTTATATTGTTTAGAGGGACCAGTGGTACTTAAGGAGTTAGATGTAACTATAAGGGGAAAATGGTAAATTAGCCCAATTGTACTTACGAGCATCTATGAAGGGTTATCATGTTGTTGATTGGTTATATCCGATGGACACAGAAATATATCTGTGGTGAGAAAAGTGCAACTGTCGGTCTTTAGTGGAATGTCTAGCAGTTAACGGACGATGGATCTCGTGGCTAAAGAGTTTAGTCAACTATTCACGTACCGTTGGAGCTTCAAACCATAGGTCCATAAGGTCCCATTGGTAACTCAATGAATTCAAGTTGAGAATCAGTTTTTGGGTCAGTTTGAAATGTTCAAATTGACAAAAGGGTGGGCACAATTTGTTATCTAGTTCGGTATAACTTTACCTACATCTGGAAAATTGAAAAGAAGTTCAATAGTGTTCAGAAGGTTTACAAGAAGAACTACTTAATTGACAGAACAACTATCATGTAATACAATAAACTTTAGATAGGCAATTTGTTTAGACTCCCCCTAAATTGATGTTACCTATCTCAAGATCTTCTCACAGTTCAAGCTTCCTTTGAGTTTGTAGCCTTCGACTTGATTGATCTTGTACGTTTAGGCTCTCCCTAAACTCAACGCTTCTCTTCATGAATTCACCCACACACGGTAAAACCAGCAGACCTTTCTACTTCTTTTTCACCAATGGCTGCACAAAAAAAAAAAAAAACAACGATCATATCCTTAAAAACCTAATTGAAAATATTCTCATACTTCCTTTTATAACAACATGAACAAGGAAGATATAGACAAAGAAATCAGTATGATTACCAAAAAGGTAAATGACCGGAACATTCTAAAAAAACAACCAATTAGTCCAATACGAAGTCAATCGAAAAAAGGTCCAACATTTCAATAAAAGAAAATTCACATGTCAAATAAAAATAATAATATATCTTAATCAGTTGAGTCATGTTTTGACGAGAAAGTTGCATCTCAATCTTCTTTGGCTCTTACTATTGCAGTCATAGACTTACATGTAGTCCTTTTTATCTTAATTAGTAAACCCTTCTTCAAGATGCCTTCAGTTTACTCTCAGCCATAGATTTAGATGGCCCATCTCTAAATTGTTTCTGGAGTGAACTTACTTCAATTATTTTTTAATTGAAAAAATATGACTTCTTCGCTGATTTCTTGATAATATATGATACACCACGTTTCCATCATATACTTGTGGAATGAAATTAACANTATATATATATATTGTTAATTTCATTATGCATTTAATATTAAGTTAGGTGTCCTAAAACCTAGGGAAATGTGTGTGTTTTTTAATTTCTATAGACCTCTTAAAAGGTATGGTGCTTAATTAGCTTCGTTTCTATATCAATCAAAATTTTTGACTTTGTGGTTAGTTAATTAACATATTACCAAACTCATAATATAATAATAACCCACATAATCCTTTTGTGAATCAAATGAAAAAAAAAATTAAAAAAAAAATCTACGTAAATCTATCTTTTCACTTAAAACATATCATCATTTCATCGTAAAATTGATCAACATCATCATATATCATGTATATTTATAAGAAATAGGAGAAATTTCTTATATTCCAATGAATTACAAATGTGATTACATAAAACCAATTTCATGAAATTCAATACTCGAACCCGATCTCTATAGGGGCGAATTTGTGCTATATATTAATTTTGGAGATGGTACACCTTGGATTTAAAGGTGATGTATTAGAAGGATAATGTCATATTGAAGCAAGTCCAAAAAGAAGTGGAAAAAGAAAAAAGAAAAAAAAAGGGTAAAAAGGAGTTGAAGTGTAAAAAAGGGAAAGGAGTGATGGGATTGTTCCACCGACCGCTGAAAAGAGAGTGTGTTGACTAATAGAATAAGAGAGAATCTCTGCAAAGTTAGATGCCTTTTATGGAATGATTAACCCATAATTGAAAACCTATGGCTCCGGCTAAATAGTGTTTCTTCAAAAATTTAAATTATTAAAATACACTGAAATTATATTGTCTCACTATTTTAGAGACCCATTATCCCCACATCCTATATCATCTCATTGTTTGGATGCCCATTATTCTATCTCATCGATTTTAATTGTTTATGGGCCCATTTTCGATATGTGTTTCATATTTCACCGTCATTTATTATCTCAGTGCTTGAACATACTCGATCAGAACTCCCCAGACATCAGAACTCCCCACATCCTATATCATCTCAGGGCTCAAACAGTCCTATTGTTTTTTTTTTCTAAAAAATAAATACTAAATTTTATTTTAAAACTTCTAAATTTTAACTTAAATTTTTTTTTATCATGAGAAAATTGATGTAAGAATTTAAAGAAATAATAAGAGTATCTATATAAAAAAAAAAAAAAAAATTATCTATATAATTTATTTTTAAAATAGTTTTTTTTCAAATTCAAGAAAATTTCAAACAAATTTATCACCATATTAACGTAGTAACATTTTAAAATTTTTTTATTCTAGAGTTACTTTTGCAATAGAGTTACAGTTTCTGTTTATATAATAACAATGAGGTTGAAAGTTCAAGACTATTTTTGAAATAAAACTTTAACAGTTTCTAAAAAACTAACGGTAAGAGTATTTTTTACCTCTTTTAAAAATTTAAAAATATTTTTAAAACTTTTAAAAATTCAAATATATTTTTGAAACGAAATCCAAAGTTGAAGGACAACTTTTTATTTTTATTCTTACCGTCTTGAACATTGCTTTTCTTTCGTGAAAAAACAAAAATAAAAGGGTTTAGGTTTCCCAATGCAAAAGTGATAGGACAGTCCGTGATACCTCTGTGACTATGACACTGAGGGAACAACTGTGGCTCCTATTTTTTACTGTTCATCTCTGAAATTTCCATCATGTCATTACCTTTTCCCCTTCTTTCTAATCATATATATTTCAAAAAGTTAATAGATTTTTTTCGAAGTTGAATGTTGTGTTCTCGATCGTATTTGTTTATGGCATGTTTAATTAAGAGTGACTTTTTGGATTATTACGTGTGCTTTTATTAAGTTTTAAATTGGTTTAGAGCATGTTTTAACCCTTCAAAGTTAATTTTGATGTTGTATAGAAAATTATATTTAAAATAAAAAATTTATATATTAAATTAATTTTGAATTGTTAAAAATATATTTTAAATAAATTGTTGTATTTAAAATTATAGATCATTATTTCCATAATTCACACACACGTTTTACTTCTCCACAAATTAATAAGTTGCAAGGGTTTGAAACAACAAACTATATTACACGTGATTGCGATGATAACCGACAATTTCATTGCATGCAAAAACCACGGTTTAGACTCCCATTTCTTGGGCATTTGATGAACGCTAAAGTTGTCACACGTGTGTTGCAACGATAATCTTCATCGATTCAATGTGAGATCATTCCATGTGAGTTGCAAATTCAAATTGTTTTCGTTGCACTCTTTGCGACTAAATCTTAGTTCATCACAGGTGTGCAACAAACTCACACAAATAAAAATATCTCATATTTTAGAATTGTGTTCATTGTTATTGTTATGATGGTTTTATATGTTGGTCGATAAATTATAATCGCTAAAGTTCACTTTTTTTTTTAGTGTTGTTGGATATAATATTAGAAAAATTGAATAAACTTGATTAAATATCAAAGAAATTTTGATTACAGACCTATAATTAACGACGCATTAAATCAAATTATTGGCATTGGGTTATATATCTTTGTCTATATGATCAAATCAACCATTTTTGGGGCCCCATTGAAAAATTCAGCTTTAATGGTTCAGTGGTTAGTCCTCTTGATGCTTTGATTAGGGTTGGGTAGAATAATGAAATTAATTTTTTTTATATTATTTCATATTTCTCTATAATTAAACAACTCAATGTCCTAATTAGTAATAGTTGAGTTGATAAAGACCAACTGGAACAAAATTCAATCAATTAAAAATCAAATCTTTGACCCATGTAAAAAGAAAAAAAAAAAAAGAAAAAAAAAAACTCAATTAGATAATTTGGATACCTAATCTTGTCATAAATAATATCAAACATGTCTTTTCAAAGTGATTATAGTTAGGTAATATATAAAGAATACATTGTCTTGGAAGAAAATAAGAAAAAAATGATTAAGCAAATAATGTATGATTAATTGTTTTAGTTGATAAGTATATGATTTGCTTAATTATTTTTTATTATTATTATTTTTTTAAGAGGGATTGTAATTAAAGTGTGCGTGGGGGAATCGAATCTCAAAACCACAAGATTGATAGTATGAACATTATACTAATTGAGCAAAGCTCTTGTTGATAATTATTTTTTTATTTAGTTTCACACTATTCGAATATTTAAATTTTTTAGGAAGTAACTAATGTATGCATATATGTATATATATTTAGAACGATAATCAATGTCTTTATGTTTACCGATAATTAAAGAAACCGAAATTTTGAATAAAAATAAATATTAATTAGGAGAATAATATTAATATATTGCTATCATGAGAGTTTATTTTCAAGATGGTTGGTATAGACTTGCATGAAAAAGTTCGTAAACATTTAATTAGTTGGATGGTGCATCACTTCAATTTGCAACCCAAGGCTGTACTTCCATGGAAAAGTTCATGAGCATTCAACACCTTTATAAATTAAATCGAATATTATTTCTTTAATTCATAAAATATTTTTACCGACAATTTCTAAAAAAAGCAACTTCAAATGGATAGTAGCACAATATATTAATTACTACGCTTCAATACCATAAATCCATATTTAGCAACAATCTTATATGTTAAAACTTAACTTTCAATGACGCATTTTTATATAAAAGAAATAGTGACAAATAATGTGTTGCTAAAGATATGCATTTAATAACGTGTACGTGTCAATAAAAGTAAACTTTTTAGTGGTGCATAATAAATATGTCACTAAAACCTTTAGCTACGTAGCTACAACAACATTCTTAGTAATGCGGGTCTCTATATTGTTAATACTTTTAGTGGCGCCTTTTGACCTTTAGCAACGTGTTTTATGCATTATTAAAGATCGATGGTGTATTATGATATTTGAACTATAATATTGTACATAATCTAATTATTAACACTAAAGCAGCTACTTAATTAAACTAGATAATTTGCACTACATCACCAAGGAAATGAATATATGTTGTTTTTCAAGGAATCTAATTCTAAAGGTTTTATTTGAAAATGTATTTTCAAAACTTTGTTTATAAAAAGAATGTTATTGTGGTATAATTTATAGGATGATTTGAAAGATTAAAGTTACTATTTAATTTTATATGTCCAAAAGGAAAAGGAAATAATAGTTATATTGCTTGTAACTTTAGTCTAAAAATGGTTTAAAAAGAAAAAAACTTTCAAATTAGGTCCTATGTATTTATAACTTTTTTGTTTTTTTTCCTTTTTAAAGAAAATTATGTTTGTTTCTTACCCAAATTTTTTATAAGTTTTTCACATTCCTTAAAACAAATCCAAACTTTAATTAACAAAAATAAATTTTTAAGATTCATTGGATAATTATTTGATTTTTAATTGTTTTGTTTTGTTATTTATAATTTTTCAAAAGCATTTAAAAAAGAAAAGTAAAGTTTCGAAAAAAGAAGTAATTTTGAAAATTTCAATTTTGAAATTTAGAATTTGAAAATTAAATATTTAGTTAGAAGAGATAAAAGAAGTCGTCAAAAAACAAGTAATATAACTATCAAAATCAAATAGTTATCGATATCAAATGAGTTCTAAAAACTCTTTGATTTTAAGTTTTAAAATACTTTCACTCAGTCTTTTAAGTACACTTAAAAAAACATAAATAAAATAATTATCAAACCAAACCACTCATTTGGGTTAGGTTTAAATTTAATCCACTAATCTTTGAAAGTCCTTCATGTTAAGCTCACTGATTGTACCAAAATGAAGGGCAATAATTAACTGAGGAAAGATTGAGAATTAAGAGAGAGAGAGAGAGAGAGAGAATTGGATTAGAATGAAATTATTTAATAATAATGAAAAGGACAAATAGTTTTGGCAACATGCAATTGGATTTTGCTTTGCTTGGTATCAAATCCTCAATCTTCATCAAACACATACACATGCATTTATACATAACAAACACAAACACATGCAATTACAAATATATAAAAACAAGACACACCCCAAAATTCATGCAATTTTGTTGCATTATTATAATTTATTTTCTCACATTCTTTTTAAATAAATCGTCACACATATAACAATCAAACCTAAAATATTATTGATAGATATACTACAATGTAAAAAAGTACAAATATAACAAATTTAAATCTAACTCTCTTAAAATTCTATTAATGATAGACCATATCGCTAATAGGAATATATTACATATAGATTTGGCTATATATTCAATTATATTTAAAAATATTGCTATGTACTTAACTAATAATCTAAATATATTGTCCATTGCAATTACCCAAAACAAAAAATTAATTCTTTTCTTACACAGGGAAGATGATTTTTTTCCCCAAAAAAAACTGTAATTTATTTATATGGAGAAAGAATGTAACTATATATATATATGTGTGTGTCCGACCAGAAAAGGACATGGCATAACACAAATCCATGGCATGTAGATTCCTCATTCTGCCTTCCCAATGCAAGAAGAAGGAAACATTTTTTTTTTCTGCCTAAATTCTGTTAAATTATCACAAAGTATAACATATATATGGATATAGTTTTAATTATTTCTATCAAACTGGTAATTGATATATACCACTTTTTTTTTAAATTAAAAGGTTCAAATTTCTAAACCCTTTGAACTTGAATAATAAATATTCAAAGACAAGGAAATTGATCTTTATGTATACACCTTGGATTTTTTTTTTTTTTTTTTTTTTTGAGATAATCTCATTAATATTAATTATACAAAAAATTACTGTAAAAGTCAAAGGAAAACCAAACCCCATAATAAAATATTCATGTGGATTAAAGTGTTAATCCATATGTATAAAACTTATTAAATTATACGTTGAATAATGGGAAATAATAATTCACTAGCCACGTCATTACTATTTCCTAAAAAAATGTCGCCATTATTATTTTATTAAAAAAATCCTAATACTCCAAATATTTTATGAAGAATTTTTTTTTTATCATCATATATGAACAAAAAAAAATGAGAAAAGTAATTTTTTCATTGGATCATAAAAATAAAAAATTATATTTGAAAAAACAATTATTTTAAATGGTAAAACTGATAAAAATATTTTTAAGTATAACAAATTATCACGATCTATTAATTAGTGATCTATCATTTATAAATAACGATATTTTACTATATTTGTTAATAAATTGACTCTTTTCCTATATTTGAAAATAGTTTTTAAAAAAAAAGTGATGCATAGGTAAAAAGAAAATATTATGAAAAAGGGTTAGATGAGATAGTGATGACCTAGAAAACTTAGAAAGATGAATATATTAATAATAAATAAAATTTTGTTTAACCAATGCGTTGATGCCGTTTGGTTTGGAAGTTTGACAAATTGGAATAAAAATTTCTCAAAGTTGAAGCCAATCTCGATATGTAACAATAAACACGAGCATTAAAGTTGTCGATTTCAAATTTTGTCTCCCACCACTATTTACGGTTATTTTTAAAAATATTTGAAAATATATTTTCTACTTATAAGTATTGTATATATAGTTACACTCTTTGTCAGACATAGATTTTGTTTACTTAACTTTTTTACTTACTCAGTATATGAAAATGATACAGACTTCCAATTACAATAAAAAAAACAACATTTGGGATATACAAAGGTTGAGATGAATAAAAAAAATAACATTAAGTCTATATATTTTCAAGGTCAAAGGAAACACTTGATGTTGTTGGGATTGATGCCCTAAATCTCGTAGGGCCCTATAGTTTATAAATATATTGAACAAACTCATTTTTTATTTAAAAAAATTATATGATATTTTAGTTGCATTAACCACAAACCAATAAATTAGTATCCAAAGTTATTTTGTAACTTAAACATGTATGTAGAGACATACGGATGGATCATGTTTAAGTGATAACCTAAATGGTCTGTTGTAGATGGATAAGGCTAGGTATCTTATTCTGATGACACTACGAGTATGACCTGTTTTGTAAGTGTTACTGTAACAACCCAATCCCCTAGGACTTAGGTTAGGTCGTTACTAAAATAAATGCAGGCATAGAATTTAAAACGACACCCAATTATGTTGAAATAAATGTTAATTAAACAAGAGAAGTTCAAAAGACATTATTAAATGCAATTGTTAAAACAATAATAGGGTACCCATAATTCGTAAAGACTATTAAAGGTATATAAAAGAAATAATCCTTAATAATAAATTTAAAACAATAAAACTAAACATTAAGGGAAAAATAAGGACTCTAAATGTCATGATGCGGAAGCGTAAAAACTAGTCCCAGTGGCTCGATCATGAATTCCGCTGCGCCATCGTCGGTGCATCTCTACCCTTACCTGAAACATCAACATAAGAAAGAATGAATATAAATACTCAGTAAGTAACCCCATCACTGGGGTCAAGCTAGGCATCTATGTCCTTTAAATACCCACATATGGCACATAAATACATGTAACATATAAAAGACTGAGTCCTATCCTATTGTAGTTAAGTATGCCCACAAAACTGGTGAATCCCGAAGGAAACACAAACTGGTGAATCCCGAAGGAAACACAAAACTGGTGAATCCCGAAGGAAACACAAACTGGTGAATCCCGAAGGAAACACAAACTAGTGAGCATCTAACTAATCAATGAGGATATTCACACAATCTTAACATGTTAAGATTGAACATTGTACGGTTCTAAAGCATACATAGAAATCCTTAATACCATGGCTGCATCACATACCCATAATTCTTAACAACATATTATACATCATCCATGTATAACTTATATCATAAATCCACAACATACAAGTATGCCTCAAGGCCAGCAGATCAGACATCGACATATGGAAACACATACTATCACATACTAACGATCAAACACTTAGGTGTGTATGTAAACAAATCAGAATTTGTGCCAGAACATACTTTGATTCAAGTCATACTGTCAATCAACATCCTAACATTTACCATAACATACACTTATCATGCTAGCATACAACTAGAGCCTGGCCCGTGGGCAGTTCCAATGATAAGATTACTTACCTCGAAGTCAAGTTCAGATATTAATCCAAGCTAATGCTCTTCAACAAAATAAACCTTGAATTAAGTCCTCTAATACAGACATAATACTAAATTTCAGCCTTTGGAATCAGGACCAAACATAAAAATTTAAATCAGATGGTCGCCAAAACTTACCCAAACGAAACTCGCAAGATTTCGACTCCAAAATTTTCTCTTAGCAGATTTTAGAACTCATACCAAAACGCCAATCTAAACATGATTTTAGTCCCAAATTAGTAACTAAATTTTTTTATAGGTACCCTTAACCCAAAAGACAAACAGCCCAACTACTTACCCAAACTTAACAATTCCTGACGAAAAATCAGTCTCCTCCTCGATGAGCAACGTCCTCAAAATCCTCTGAATATCGCTTCTGTAAGTCCAAACTTAACGAATTTTAACCCAAAATTATTCCAAAACAAACCACACCCAAACTCTCAGGAAAACACCTAAAACTAAGAATCTTACCCAAAAGAGACAACAGCAACCGCGACGACGGTAGAAGCTGGACGATGTTGGACGAAGAAGCGACGTCGGACGACAAGACGGATCAGCAACGACGTCAAAACCCACATCTTCGATCTGGCACCCGCGGACGGCTGAGAGTCGACGACGACCGTCACGACGTGAGCAGAGGCGTGCGAAGGGCCGACGGTGAGGCGAGGCACGGACACGCGACTGGAAGGGAAAAGGTCGCGCGGTTTGGTCACCGATGCTCGCGGACGGCCACCGTTAGGCAAGGGTTGCCGAGAGAAGAAAAAGATGCGAGCAGTTGGGATTCGTGGCTGGCGACGGATGAGCGAGACGGCTGTGAAGGGCGGCGTTCGGCGAGACAGCTGTAAGGGAAATGGGGTGCCTTTTTATTTTAAAAGACAAACTAATAATAATAATAATCATAATGATGATGATGATGATGATGATGATGATGATATATAATAATAATAATAAATAATAAATAATAATAAAAGGAAAATAGTATAACTCTAATTAAATCCTTTCCTTAACCCACTTTATACTATTTAATTCCTTTCCTTTTTTCCAAAATAATTAATTCCTGCCATAACTTTTCAAATTGAATAATTTTTAAAATAAATTCCACGATAACACTTAAATCCTCGCATTTATACTTAAATTCAGAATTTCTAAACATGTCCTTCAACTAAGGACAATATCTGAAAAGGAAAAGTTTTACATTATTAATAAATAAATAAAAAGGTGTGGGATGTACAGTTACAATTGTTGTAAAGTGCTACAAATGATTTGATCCTGATCATTCATATATAGACATGTGAGCGGGGATATTCTATATAAAGAAGTTTGTATAAGATCGGATCCCGAAATGTTTAGTCTCATTATATAACACCGTTCATAATAGAAACTTACATTTCACTGGGATGACCAAAGGTAACTTGACCTGAATCCTTAGTGAGTTGTGAACTCCTGTCTTTGAGGGCGATCCTTTGATTTGTATAGGCGGAGTGGTCAAATCGCAACTTAAAAGCCTATTATCTTGAGGATTCGTCTGATTAGGAGCTGGGAACACAGTTACATAAGAAGGAATTCAATCCTTCCCCGTGGTCGAGGTAAGTAGATAAATTGCTCCCTTAAGAACTAATTATGGGGGTTGAACATGTGGCGTCATACCTCTCCTGGCCCGAGAGGAGTTTAGTCATCGTTGGACTATGATCAATTGTTCAAATTTACTTAATTCGAAAGAACTCACGGTGATAAAACTATCAAGTGAAAGAGTTTCACTAAGCGATAGCTGGCAAAGACTAAACGATCATGGAGTTTTGACTGTACGATAGTTCATCAGCTGATTGTAAGCTAAACGATCGAGTGGTTAAGTCTATACATAGCTGCCATTTACTAAACGATCGAGCACATCGTCTATACGATAGACAGCTTCCTATCTCCCACTTGCTCGATCGTCTACACGATCGTTGTCCTCCAGTTTCTTCCTCAAGCCAAGATCGTACAGTGCCTACAACTCTTGGATTCTCACACCGAGAATACCAAGGTAACCATTGTGGTGGTGTCCTTACTCATTTTATGAATCGAGTGTGACTCGATTGGATTCGAGGAGTTATTGGTCGTTCGTTGTGTTTGTACTATTGCTCATGTTGTACCGATCGTTGTGTTCGAGCGTCGTTGTTCTTGGACGCTTGGAGTCTGATCAAGGGATTCGTAAAGAATGTTTTTTCAAAGGTATACATACTCTATCCCTTTATACTCTTATTAGCATGCGATAATTTCGTATTGTGCATGACCTGTTAGTTTCCATTTTAAGACTGTGATTGTTTATGTTCAACTCGAATGGAATTTAGAACGATCCTTCCGCAGCTCATGGAAATCCTTATGCTTTATTTCCTTCACTTCAAAATGTTCAAGAAGCATATGAGTGTTGGACACAGGCAAACGAAAAGGCCCGAGCATATATCTTGGCTAGTTTTAATGAAGTCTTGACCAAGAAGCATGAGCTCATGCTCACAGCTGATGAGATCATCGAGTCCCTAAGGGGAATATTCAGACAATCGTCTGCATAGCTCAAACATGATGCTCTGAAACACATCTTCAATTCTCGTATGCAAGAAGAGGCATCTTTTCGAGCACATGTTCTCAACATGATGGTCCACTTCAATGTGGCGTAGATGAATGGGTTGAGCATTGATGAAGCTAATCAGGTTAGCTTCATTTTACCTGAAAGTTTCCTACATTTTCGTAGCAATGTTGTTTTGAACAGGATTGACTACAACCTGACCACTATGCTCAATGAGCTACAGACCTTTCAATCCTCAATGAAAAGCAAGGAACAAAAGGATGAAGCAAATATTGCTCCATCTTCTAAGAAGTTCCATAAAGATTCGACCTCTGAAAATAATTTTGTACCTTCTTCCTCCGACACTAAAAAGTGGAAGAAGAAGAAGGGTGGAAAGGGGAAAGCTAACCCTATAGTTGCTGCTCTAAGGGGTAAAAAACCCATCAAGGTTGCAAAGGGAATCTGTTTCCATTGCAACCAAGATAGTCATTGGAAGAGGAACTGTCCTAATTTTTTTGCAAAAAAGAAGAAGGCCAAGCAAGGTAAATATGATTTACTTGTATTAGAAACCTGTTTAGTGGAGAATGATGATTCTGCTTGGATTATTGACTCTGGGCCCACTAACCCTGTTTGTTCTTCCTTTTAGGGAATTAGATTCGAGCGGAAACTAGATGCTGGTGAGATGACGACATGGTTGGAACTGGGCACGTCGTCTCGGCTGTGGCAGTGGGAGGTCTCCAGTTGACTTTACAGAACAAATTTTTTGTTTTAGAAGATGTTTATGTAGTTCCTGATTTCAAAAGGAACTTTGTTTCTGTAAAATGTTTACTTGAACATTCTTACTCTATCTATTTCATTGTGAATAAAGTGTTTATTTCTAAAAATGGTGTTGATATTTGTTCTGTAAAACTGGAAAATAATCTTTATGTGCTAAGATCATTAGCAACTAATGCCCTCCATAACACTAAAATGTTTAAGACTGCAGTAACTTAACATAAAAGACTTGAAATTTCTCCTAAAGAAAATGCTCAACTTTGGCACCTAACATTAGGACACATCAATCACAATAGGATTTAGAGATTGGTGAATAATGGACTTCTAAGTGAGTTAGAATAAAATTCTTTACCTATGTATGAGTCATGCCTTGAAGGCAAGATGACTAAGAGACCTTTTACTTGAAAGGGTCACAGGGCCAAAAAACATTTAGAGCTAGTACATTCAAAAGTTTGTGGACCGATGAATGTAAAAGCTAGGGGGTTTTGAATATATCATCATCTTTACTGATGATTATTCAAGATATGGGTACGTTTATTTAATGCAACATAAGTCTGAATCTTTTGAAAAGTTTAAAGAATTCAAGGCTAAAATTGAAAATACATTAAACAGAACGATTAAATATTACGATCTGATCGAGGTGGAGAGTTTATGGATTTAACATTCTAGAACTATTTGATAGAACATGGAATAGTATCGCAACTCTCAGCACCTGGTATACCTCAGCAAAATGGTGTACCAAAAAGGAGAAATCGAACCCTTTTGAACATGGTTCGGTCTGTGATAAGTTACACTTCCTTACCTGACTCATTTTGGAGTTATGCAGTAGAGAGTGCAGCGTATATCTTGAACTACATTCCATCCAAAAGTGTTACTAGAACACCATTGGAGTTATGGAATGGTCGTAGAGCTAGTTTATGTCATTTCAGAATCTGTGGTTGCCCAATACATGTGCTTGAGGCTATCTTAAGAAATTGGAACCATGTTCAAGATTGTGCTTATTTGTAGGCTACCTCAAAGGAACGAGAGGTGGTAACTTCCTTGATCCTAAAGAAAACAAAGTATTTGTATCGACAAATGCTACTTTTCTTGAAGAAGACCACATAAGGGAGCACAAGCCCAGAAGTAAGATTGTGTTGAATGAAATTTCTAAAGAAACTATTGAATCTTCAACAAGAGTTGTTGAAGAACCTAGTACCTCAACAAGAGTTGTTGAAGTAGGATCATCTAGTAGGTCAAATCCACTTCAAGTGTTGTGAGAACCTCAGCGTAGTGGGAGAGTTGCAAACCCACATTTTTGCTATATGGGTTTAACAAAAATCTTGGCTATGGTAGTTGATAGTTAAGTTGAGGATCCATTGTCTTGTAAGAAGGCAATAGAGGATATTGATGAATGGATCAAAGCGATGGATCTCAAAATTGAGTCTATGTATTTCAATTTCGTATGGGATCTTGTAGATCAACCTGATGGGGTTAAACATATAGGTTGTAAATGGATCTATAAGAGAAAACAGGTTGTTGATGGGAAGGTGCAAACCTTCAAAGCTAGACTGTTGGCAAAGGGTTATACCCAAGTTGAGAGAATTGACTATGAGGAGACTTTCTCACCTGTTGCCATGCTTAAATCTATTTAGATCCTTCTGTCCACTACCTCATATTATGATTATGAGATTTGGCAAATGGATGTCAAGATTACTTTTTTGAATGGCAATCTTGAGGAGACCATTAACACGGTACAGCCTAAAGGATTCCTAACCTAAGGTTAAGAGCAAAAGGTTTGCAAGCTTAGTCAGTCCATTTATGGATTGAAGCAACCTTCTCGATCTTGGAACATAAGATTTGATACTGCGATCAAATCTTATGGCTTTGATCAAAATGTTGATGATTCTTGTGTATACAAGAAAATCATCAATAGTTCAGTAGTTTTCCTAATGTTATATGTAGATGATATTCTACTCATTGGGAATGATGTAGGTTTACTAACTGAAGTTAAGAACAGGCTAGCAACCCAATTCCAAATGAAAAATTTGAGAGTGACTCAGTTTGTTTTGGGTATTTAGATCTTTAGAGATCGAAAGAATAAAATGCTAGCTCTATCTCAAACATCGTATATTAACAAGATGTTTGTCAAATATTCGATGCCAAACTCCAAGAGGGGATTATTGCCTTTCAGGCATGGAGTTACATTGTCTAAGGAAAAGTATCCTAAGACACCTTAACAAATTGGGGAGATGAGACGGATCTCTTATGCATCAGTTGTGGGCAGCTTGATGTATGTGATGTTATGTACTAGACCTAACATCTGCTGTGCAGTGGGGATAGTTAGTAGATATCAATCTAATCTAGGATTAGATCACAGGATAGCCGTTAAAAACATCCTCAAGTATCTACGGAGAACTAGGGACTACATACTTGTGTATGGTTTTAAGGATTTGATCCTTACGCGATACACGGACTCTGATTTTTAGATTGATAAAGATTCTAGGAAATCCACATCAATATCAGTGTTTACTCTTAGTGGAGGGGCAGTAGTATGGAGAAGCACCAAGTAAGGGTGCATCGCTAACTCTTCCATAGAGGCTGAGTATGTAGTGGCTTGTGAAGCTGCTAAGGAAGTTGTTTGGCTCAGGAAATTCTTGACTGATCTGGAAGTCATTCCAGACATGTCAAAGCCCATCACACTTTATTGTGATAATAGTGGTATTATGGCTAATTCCTGAGAGCCTAGGAGTCACAAGCGCGAGAAGCATATAGAGTGGAAGTATTATCTCATTTGAGAGATTATGCATCGAGGGGACGTGATTGTCACGAAGATAGCTTTGGAGCATAACGTTGTTGATCCGTTTACAAAGGCTCTCAAAGCTAAGATGTATGGGTCTATAGGACAAGCCACGTCTAGACTAGGGCAAGTAGGAGATTTGTGTTGGGTGCGTGTTATGCCCTAGTTTATTATTTGTGTACTTTGTATTTTGACTATATTATACACCCCAATAGCTTTAGGTCAAGTGGGAGATTGTTGGGGTTAATGCCCTAATCTCGTAGGGTCCTATAGTTTGTAAATATATTGAACAGATTCATTGTTTATTTAATAAATTATATGATATTTTAGTTGTATTAACCACAAACCAATAAACTAACATCCAAGGTTATCTTGTAACTTAAACATGTATGTAGAGACATACAGGTGGTTCATGTTTAAGTGATAACCTAAATAGTCTGTAGTAGATGGATAAGGTTGGGTACCTTATCCTGGTGATACTACGAGTATGACTCGCTTTTTAGGTGTTATGATTATTGTAAAGTGCTACAAATGATCTGATCCTGATCATTCATATATAGGCATGTGAGCGGGGATATTCTATACAAAGAAGTTTGTATAAGACCGGATCACGAAATATTTACTCTCATTATATAACACCGTTCATAATAGAAACTTACATTTCACTAGAATGACTATAAATAACATGACTTGAATCCTGTGTGAGTTGTGAACTTTTTCCTATGAGGGAGATCATTTGATTTGTATGGGTGAAAGTGGTCAGATCGTCAACTCAACAAGCCTACCATTTTAGACATTCATCTGATTGGAGAGTTGGAAACACAACTACACAAGAAGGAATTCACTCCTTCTCCGAGGTCGGGATAAGTAGATAAATTTCTTCCTTAAGGGTTGATTCTGAGGCTTGAACAATGTGACGCCACACTCTCTCCTGGCTCGAGAGGAGTTTAGTCAAGTTGGATTTTGATCTATTGTTCATTAGAGGAATTAGTGGCACTTGAGGAGTTAGATATAACTGCAGGGGCCAAATAGTAATTTTGGTCCAGCTGTACTTACGAGCCATTTGTGAAAGGTCATCGTACTATCGATAGGTTAATCCAATAGACACAGAAATATATCTGTAGTGCGAAGAGTGCAACTGTCGATCTTTAATGGAGTGCCTGACAGTTAACAGATGGTGAATAATTTAATTAAAGAGTTTAATTAATTATTCATGTACCATTGGAGTTTCAAGCTACAGGTCCATGAGGTCCCCTCGGTAGCTCAATAGGATTAATTGAGAATCAGTTTTTGGATTAATTTGAATTATTCAAATTAATAGAGAGATTTAATTGTATATGATATAATTAAGTTGTTTTAATTATATGTAATTATAATGTATTTGATATGTTATAACTTAATAAGAGGAAATAAATATTTGAATAAGATTCAAATATAGATTCTATGAATTGGATTCATAGTTGTTATATTTAATATAAATGTGATTTATATCAAATGTCTTATTAGAGAGAAAAGAAACTATAGATTATATTGTATATGATACAATATTAAAACTATAGGTTATATATTATATTTAATATAACATATAATTATATATATAATATGATAAGTTAGTTATCATTTTTATATTTATATTAAATATTTTTTTAAAAAAATAAAAATAAGGAAGGGAGTTACAACTCTTTTCCCTCTCTTTTCTTTCCACTCACGTCAGTGGGTGGTTTATATATTTGGTATGTTGAAAAAGAGTTTTCCTTCTTCTTCATTGGTGAGACTGGAAATCAACAGAAGGGTTCTATGAGTTTTGTTTTTGTTGGCGAACAATTTCAACCTTTTTTCTCTCTACTAAAATTCCCTTAATCCAAAATAGCCAGAGTCCACCACTCATAAGTTCTCTACCTGAGAATACCAAGGAAGCCTTTGTGGTGGTGTTCGTGCTCTTAATCAAAGTTTTCTTAAAGAAAGTCTTCAAGATGTTCATGTGCTATTCAAAGGATTCTTAAAGAAAAGTCTTCAAAGGTAAGGTTTCTAAGACTTTTCTAATAGCATGTTATAATTTATATAAATGCATATCTTGTTCTTTATTTACTATAAAATTTACATTTAATGAAAAATGGATTTGGGTCGATCTTGCTTCGGCTCATGGTTCCCTTCAATTTGAGTTCCTTCAGATGTTCTATCAATTCTGCCAATTTTGTCTTTAACATATTCAAAGTAGTATGTCACATCCAAATTTGTCATATGGAATGGGTTAAATACGTCATTATCCTGATATGCAAAATTTGCTTCCACATTTTTCTCTTTTTCCTTCAGGAAGGCTTGATAGAGATCAACTAAGTGTTTTAACGTACACAGGTACATGACCTATGCTCAGTCATTCTACATCGAATGAATTGATTTTCAACACTTTTTGGACTCTTATCTTGTGGAGCTTTTCCTTTGTGATCATCATTTTGTGTGGTTATTTTGAAATTTGAATGATTAGAACGACCACAACAAAAATAATAATTATTTTTTCCTCTACCATAGTCACGACCTCGACCTCGACCATGATTATAAACATTCACAACATTCACTCTAGGGAATGATGTTGTTCCAGTTGGTTGAGATCTATGATTTTTCATTAATAACTCGTTATTTTGTTCGGCCATGAGAAGACATGAAATTAGTTCAGAATAGTTTCTCTCGATATTGTTTCTACAGGAGCATATCCGAAATGTTGTCTTCACTAACATATTCATCATCCATTTATGAAGAGGTTTAGGAAGAAAAATTATTTTCTGATGATCATATTTTTATGACATCCAGGTGTATTTTGGCATCAAGCACTAATGACAAGTACTTATTATCATTAATATCAAATAATACAAATTCTAATTTTATAATATTTTCATAGCAATACTATTACAAAATATTATATTTATATTAGAAATTTAATAGATATTAAATATGCAAAATAACATTAAATCTGATTTAACGAAAATGAAACTAACATACCTTTAGGACCTACTTTTAGCGAGGAAAATGATAGGAGCTCGTGCTGATAACTTGATATGAACTTGAGTAGCACAACTGGAACACAAATACCAATAAAATATAATATTAAAAAAAATAAATAAATATATATCATAATAAAATAAATACTAAAATAAATTAAATTTATTAAATTAAAGATAGTATATAAATAAACAAAATAAATAAGTTAAAAATAATATTATTTCTTTCTTTACTTTCTCCAGTTTTCATGGAATTTGCCTAATGAGTGTGTCTTCCAAAACCCACAAAATGCCACTAAAGTAATTTGAAAAGTAGAAGATGGATTATATAGACACTAATAATGGGTAATGTTGAGATATATGGACAATATTTTGGAAAATAATGAGTATCTATTATCATAATATTTATAATAAATACAAGAAAATAGATAAAAACTCTAATTAAAATTAAACCATTTTTAAGTTTAACAATATGTACTGATAGGATTCAAATCTTCAATCTGTTAGTTCATGATATATATTTTAACCTATTTAAAGTTGGTTAAATCAAATTGGTTGTAGTGTAAAAAGTAATCGAAGTTAGTTACGCTAATAAAAGTAAGGTTATAAGTTTTATATTCCTAAGACATTGGAAAAGAAACAACAAAGGGAGAGAGAAGATAACGCAATGAGAGGAATCTGTAGAACTCCAAACAAAACTTATGCCGCTCTAAGGGCAACCAAACATATTTACATTACCTTTAAAAAAACAAAAACAAAAACATTTACATGTTAAGAGACGGTAGAAAAAACAGGTTTTTTTTTCTTTCAAGTAGAATAGGTACTCAATCGCTAATACATCGAATTAGGACTGCAATAAAAAACCAAAAAACTAGAAAAACAAACCAATCCAAATCCATCCACTTATTTGGTTTGGTTTAATTTTTTAGTATAAAATTACACATATGATTTGTATTTGTAGAAAACTAAAAAATATTAGTTCGGATCGGATTTTGATTGGAGAAATCGATCAAAACTAAACCCAACCAAGGTATATATACTCTTGAAAATAAACTCTGACATTAGATTTCTTTTAGTATTTTTAATTATTATGGTGCATATATATTTATTCTTTAAAAAAAGAAGACCAATTATTATGGAGTGTTTATATTTTTTATTTAGTAAGTGCCAAGAAAAAATTGTCCAATTAACCCAATTTTAATTCTCAATTAACAAAAAGGACCCATTAAAAAAAAAAGATGAAAATAAAAATTAAAATTTGAAAAAAAACAAAATGTCAAAAATCGAGAATCAAACCAATAGTAAATCGAACCAAATAAAAACCAATCTATTGATTTTTTTTTCTTTATTAGACATCGATTTTAATCTCTTAATAAAACCAATTGATTTGAGTTGGTTCTTAATTACCCCAAAATCGAACTAACTATCAACATAGATAAATTGAGTTATGCACTAATATCTGAATGTTACTTTTTTTTTTTCTTATGAATAAAAAATATCCTCTTTTTTTTTTTTTTTTTTCAGGACACAGGTAGTAGACAACTTTTTTTGTTTTTATAGTGAACTTATTCAAATTTTTGGACTTTTTATCATTTCTTCCTGTTTCCATAGTGGGCCTTAAGAAGCCCATTTAGTTTAACGAAAAATGTGTAAAAAGGAAAATTTTGGGGGCATTCCGAGAATTGAACTCGGGACCTCTCGCACCCTAAGCGAGAATCATACCACTAGACCAAATGCCCAATTTGTTATAACTTCATATTATTTTGATGATTTACAAACATTGGAAAATTAAGCTTATATAAATATCCTTCTATTTTCAAATTTCTTACTTTGTTATCTTATTTCTAGCAATTTTTTCAAAAATCAAGTCAAATTTTGAAAATTAAAAAAAAAAAATAGTTTTTAAAAACTTGGTTTTTTCTTTGAAATTTGATTAATAATTCAACTATCTTACTTAAGAAAGATAAAATCATGGTAAGAAGTTGAAAATAAATAAACTTTTAACTTTTAAAAACTAAAAATCAAAAATCAAATAATTACTAAATATGCCTAATTTGTAAAATATATAGATGGGAAATTCCAATCTTAGAGATTTTGATCGATGTACACACTTTTTTCTTTATTTTTTCTTTTTAGAACAGTATATACACTTAATGTCATTTGAGTTATACTCAAGAATTAAAATAAAATGGTTTGATATCGATATTAAATATCTATATATATCTTTTATAAATGTTTGTAAAATATTTTTAAAAAATGACATTTTTTAGTTCAATACGAATAGAAATATTAATAACAATGTTCATAATTTAGTGTGAGAGTAAAAACAATTTAATTATTGATCTAAATATTTTTTAAATGTTTTTTATTTACAAAACTATCAATTGATACTGATATTTTATCGATATATTCAAAATTTGAAATTTATTTCTATATTCGTAAAATTAAAACATCAATATCAATATCAACATTGATATTTTAATCTCAAGTTATAACCACTTTGGTACTAAAACTATTTTAGGGTTGTATATTGGTGTGAAATTTTTAACTCTTCTTTTGATAAAAAACTTAGGAATATATGCGTTGAGCTTGCAGGTCACAAAATTGAAATGTCAGATTCTTATAAAAAAAAAAATGCATAGGCGGAAGATTTACTTTTTATTAGACATAAAAATTGAAAAATAGAGATTTAATAAACGTTTTTTTTTAAATTTAGAAATCTATTAAATACCACTTTAAAATTTTCAACTCATTACTATTTTTTAAATTTAATATATTTTTATATATATCTTAGCTTTTAAGATACGGCCATTTTAATTTTGATCAAGAAAAATAATTAAGGGTGCTTCAAAAAAAATAATAACTAAGCATTTGACAAAATAGAGTTTTGTTTAGGGTAGTAGAGACCTCCCATTCCCAAGAAATGTTTTATTTTTTCAAAAAAAAAAATTATAAATATGTTAAATTAGGTGTAATGTAGATGCCCAGCATTAATATCTATTGGTCATATATCACTTATCCATTACTCATGTATTATCCATGTGTCTCAATATTATACACTATAGTGGCATTTGGTGGGTTTTGGAAAATACATACATTGGGCAAAGTCTATGAAAATTAGAGAAAGTAGAAAATTTTGAAATTTTTCTTATTTTATATTTTGTTAATTTATTTTAATATTTATTTAATTTATTATTATGTTATATTATGTTTATTTTAATATTATATTTTATTGGTATCCATGTTCTTGTTGTGTTCCTCGAGTTCACAACATGTTATCAGCACAAGTTCCTATTGTTTTCTCCACTAAAGGCAAGTTATAAAGGTATGTCGGTTTTTTTCCTTTTCATTATAGTTAATAAATTTAATGTTATTTTACATATATAATATCTATTAAATTTCTACTATAAATACTTTATGATAACGTGTTATTAATGACAATAATTATTTTTCATGGTTACTTGATGCAAAAAATCACTTGGATGCTATGAATTTTTTAGAGACTATTAAAAGAGGAAATACGACATGTAGTTATGATAAAGCAAAAACTATGATTTTCTTTTGTCACCATCTCTACGAGTGATTGAAAATAGAGGTATCTTACAATAAAATATCTCCGTATTTTGTGAAAAAAATTGAAAGAGATGTATGATCATAAAAAAAAAACAGTTATTCTTCTTAAAGCTCATTATGAATGGATGCCCTTGAGGCTACAAGATTTCAAATCAGTAAGTGATTACAACTCCGCATTATTTAAAATCAAATCAAAATTGTTATTATGTGGAGAGAAAATTACTGATGTCGATATGTTAGAGAAGATATTTTCGATATTTCATTTCTCGAATATACTCCTGCAGCAATATCGAGATAAAGGTTTAAAACAATATTATGAACTAATTTAATGTCTTCTCATGGCCAAACAAAATAACGTGTTATTGATGAAAAATCATGAATCTCGACCAACCGGAACGATACCATTCCCTGAAATGAATGTTGTGAATTTTAATAATAATTGTAGTCAAGGTCGAGGTCGTGACCGTGGCAAAGAAGAAATAGTTATTATTTTCATGGTGGTTTTTCTAATCATTCAAATTTTAAAAGATCCACACAAAATAATGATCACAAAGGAAAAGCTTCACAAGATAAAAAGTCAAAAGGTGTTGAAAATAAATGCTTCCGATGCGGAATGACTGGACATTGGTCATATACCTATCATACGTCAAAACATTTAGTTGACCTCTATCAAGCATCTCTGAAAAAAAAAAATGTAGAAGCAAATTTTGCATACCAGGATAATGACATATTTGACCCATCCCATATGGAAAATTTGTATGTGGCGGACTTCTTTGAATCTCCTGAAGAGAAAATTGGTAGAATTGATGGAACATCAAGTGTTTCCTTTGACTTTGAAAATATCTAGACCTAATGCTTTTTTTTATTCATCTCCATTTTTTTTCTCTTAGTAGATATTAACCTTTGTATATTCCAAATGTTGTTTTTCTTATTGTAATTATTTTATTTTAATGAATAAACCTGGATCATTTTCATATGTTTGGGTGACTAAAAAATGAGTAAAAAAGATCTATGTCTGGCAGACAATGCAACTACATATATAATATTTACAAGTAAAAAATATTTTTCCAAACTAACAATGTTGAAAGCAAAAGTCAATAGAATATCAGGTTTTGTTTTGCAAACCTAATTGAAGGGTTTGGAAAAGTAAATATTATTTTGTCTAGAGGAACAAAATATACAATTGATAATGCATTGTTCTCTAATCAAACAAAAAGAAATCTACTTAATTTTAAAGATCTAGTTGCAATGGTTATCATTTTGGGACTGATAGAAAGAATAATATGAAGTATCTTTATATCATATCTACTGTTTCATATGAAAAACATATACTGGAAGAGTTGTCTGCTTTATCTTCTAGATTATATTGTATTATATACGAGTAATTGAAACATATACAACAATGAACCTGAAGTTCATGAATTTAAACATATTTATAATTTGGTATGATAGATTAGGTCATCTAGGGTCTATAATGACGAGAAAAATTATTGAGAATTCAAATTGACATCCATTGAAGGGCCAAAAGATTCTTCAATCTAATTAATCATGCAATGCCTGCTCTCAAGGAAAATTAATTATTAGACTATCACCAATCAAAGTAGGGACTGAATCACCTACATTTTTAGAACAAATTCATGGTGATATATGTGGATCTATTAACCCACAAAGTGGACTATTTAGATATTTTATGTTATTAATAGATGCATCAGTCACACGTGTGCTTATTATCAGTCGAAATCTAGCATTTGCAAGATTACTTGCTCAAATAATTAAGTGAAGAGCACAATTTCCTGATTATACAATTAAGATCATTCGTCTTGATAATGCTAGGGAATTTACATCCCAAGCTTTTGATAATCATTGTATGTCAATTGGGATAAGTGTTGAACATCTCATAGCTTATGTTTATACACAAAATAGTTTGCATAATCATTCATAAAACATTTGCAGTTAATTGCTAGACCATTCCTTATAAGAGCTAAGTTTCATACATGGGGACATGCTATTTTGCATGTAGTGTCACTTGTATGTATTAGGCTAGTATCTTATTGTAAATACTTGTCATTACAATTAGCTTATGGTTATGAGCCAAATATTTCCCATATGAGAATTTTTGGATGTGCAATATATGTTCCAATTTCTCTATCACAACGTACTAAGATGGGTCCTCAAAGGAGGTTGGAAATATATATTGGATATGATTCTCCACTAATAATCAAATATCTTGAACCCCTGACGGGTGATGTATTTACTGCACGATTTTTTTATTGTCATTTTAGTGAGACAAATTTTCCAACATTAGGGGGAGAAATTAAAAAATTGGAAAAAGAAATTACATGAATGCATCGTTATTGTCTCATTAGATTCTCATACAAATCAATGTGAACTTGAAATTTAGAAGATAACTATTTGCAAAATATAGAAAATCAGTTACTAGATGCATTTATAGATGCAAAGAAAGTAACTAAGTCACATATACTAACTTCAAATGTTATATCGAAAATTGATATCCCAACATAGCAAGTTATCACTAATGAGTTTGGAACACGTCAGAAGCGTGATAGACCAGTAGGTTCCAAAGATAAAAATCCTCGAAAAAGAAAAGTAATTAATAGTCAAGAAGACTTGGTTGAAGATGTAAATACCCATGAAGTAATTCATGACATGACTAATGAGGAAGGTGGAATACATAAAGATAATAATGAGATTTCAATAAACTATGTCATGACAGAAAAAAGATGGAATTGAACTCATGTAGTTATTGACAACATTTTTGCGTATAATGTTACTATTGATATTATATATGAAAATGAGGATCCTGAACCAAAATATATAGAAGAATGTCGACATAGAAAATATTAACTTCAGTTGAAAGCAATCGAGGCAGAATTAAACTCACTTTCAAAACCTCAGTTTTTTTACCAGTAATCCGAACACTAGAAAGTGTCAAACCTATAGGATACAAATGGATATTTGTGAGAAAAATAAATGAAAATAATGAGGTCACAAGATATAAAGCAAAATAAGTTGCACAAGATTTTTCACAAAGACTTGGTATTGATTATGAAGAAACGTATTCTCCGATGGTGGATGCAATTACATTAAGATATTTAATTGGTCTGACTGTGCATTAAAGTCTGGATATGCATCTTATGGATGTAGTCACAACATATTTATATAGATCTCTTGATTGTTATTTATACGAGAATCCTAGAAGGATTTAAGGTACTTGAAACATATAAATCAAATTCTTAGGAATTGTATTCAATAAAGTTACAAAGATCACTTTATGGATTGAAACAATTAGGACGAAAGTATTACAATTGCATGAGTGGATATTTGTTGAAAGAAGTATATCAAAACAATCTATGTCCATATGTTTTTATAAAGAAATCACAATCAACATTTGTTATTATAACTATATGTGTTGATGACTTATATATAATCAGGACTCCTAAAGAGCCTTCAAAGACAATAGAATATCTTAAGAAAGAATTTGAGATGAAAGATCTCGGAAAAACAAAATTTTGCCTTGGCTTATAAATTATGCATTTAGCAGATGAGATATTTGTTCATCAATCAACTTATATAGAAAACATTTTGAAAAGATTTGGACAAAGCACATCCATTGAACATTCCAATGGAAGTATGTTCACTAGATGTGAAGAAAGATATATTTCGATCACGAGATGATAATGAAGAACTTATTGGTTCTGAAATTCCATATCTTAGTGCAATTGGTGCATTTATGTAACTTGCTAATGATATTGCATTTTCAGTAAATTTATTAGTAAGATATAGATATTTTTCAACGAAAAGACATTAGAATGAAATTAAACATGTATTCCATTATCTCTGAGGAATGATCGACATAGGTTTGTTTTATTCAAATAAATCAAATTTTGATCTAGTTAGTTAAGTAGATTCTAGATATTTATCTTATCCACACAAAACTAGATCTCAAACAGGTTATATGTTCACGTGTGGAGGAATTTCTACATTGTGGCAATCAGTGAAACAGACCATAACAGCCACTTCCTCAAATCATGTTGAAATTCTTGCAATTCACGAGACTAGTTGAGAATGTGTATGACTAAGATCAATGACCTAGCACATTTGTGGTATAGGGATTGGATCCCACAGCGGAAGCGTTGTGTTCAAATGTTTTGCATCCCGCGATTCGATTTTACGTTAAATAAAATCATTAATCTAAACGGAATGAATAAACACATAAACTAGCATGCTATTGGGGAAAGAATTCGAACAATTCTTACCTTTATAGATTTCCCTAGTGCCACAGACAATCCTTTCCAAGGTTCCAATGAATAATACCACGAGATGTACCTCGTTATTCTCTGGGATTCCAATAGAGAGATATGTGGTATCCAACTATTGGGAGAGGGAGAGAAGAATAGGGTTTTGGAGAGTAGATAGACTCAAAGAAAATTCTACATAATAACACTAGGGAGTTGTGTATTGTCAGAGTCATGCGGAGGTCTTTATATAGAGAAAGGCCAAGCCTCTTTCCCAATATATTTTCTTTTTCTATAATTAATTAAATAAAATTTATTTAATTAATTATTCCATTTAAATAAATAATGCTTATTTAATCAATTAGCCTAATTAAATAACACTTATTTCATTTGCACAATAATTAAATAACTATTTATACATCAAACCTAGTTTAATGTATACATTTAATTATCATATACATCATATATATATGCGCAAAACCTCTCTATTAATTAATTCTTTGTGAATCTAATTCACTTGAATTAATTAATTTTGAATCATATTCAAATATTTCTCTACAATTTAGATATAGATCATATCTATAATTAATTATATATTAATCTCATTAATGTATAGTTTTCTCAAATTAATGAATTTTTTTAATAAATAATGACAAAAATAGGGTTGGAGGGAAAGTATTCCCAAAAATAGGGTTTTAAATCATGTACCAGGTACACGATTACACCTTAATCATGTACCGGGTACACGATTAGCTCTAAATCGTGTACCGGGTACACGAGTCCTTGACCACCTGGCACGTGCAGTCTGTCGTGGCAGTTATGCAGATTTGACTGAGGAAATTGTGTACCCGGTACACGATTACCCTAAGTCGTGTACCTGGTACATGACTTCCTCGCCATTAAAATTGCCGCCCGCCTCTTCTTCTTCTTCACCGAGACATTCTGCCTTCCTTCACTTTCTGTCGATTTTGTAGTTCCTCACCGAGAACTTCGACCGTTTTCCTCCATTTTGCTTTCTACCTTCCAAAATCTTGCTGATTTTCCTCATCGACTCCTCGATTTTCCTCACTGAAATCTTCCAAAATTCCGATTTTGCTCGATTTTCCTCCCCAAGTTCTCCATTTATTCGTCCGTCCAAAATCGTCTGAACATTTCTGTGGTAAAATTCTTTCTCTAGTTGTTTTTTAATATATTTTAAACTTAGAAATATATGTTTGTTTGGGCTGATCTTATATTTATGTGGTAAATCTTAGATCTGTATGTATGTTTTTCAATATATTTTATGTATCTTTTTCAATAAAATTCTTTCTCTAGTTCTGTGGTAAATCTTACATCTTATATTTTTTAAACTTAGAAATATATGTATGTTAAACTTAGAAATATATAAATTTGTTAGGCTGATCCTATATGTATATGTTTGTAGATCATAAATCTTAGATTTTATATTTTTTTATTTGTTTGGGCTGATTTAAACTTAGAAATATATGTATGTTAAACTTAGAAATATATGAATTTGTTGGGCTAACCTTATATGTATATGTTTGTAGATCTTAAATCTTAGATCTTATATTTTTTATTGTTTGGGCTGATTTAAACTTAGAAATATATGTATGTGTATTTTTCGGGTGCTTTGTCGTCTTCGGGTCATTAGGTGTATTTTTTCTTTTACTTGTACATTTTATATACTTGTATTCTTTATGTATTTATATTTTTCATGTAATTGTATATTTTATGTATTTGTATTCTTTATGTATTTATATTTTTCATTTAGTTGTATATTTTATGTACTTGTATTCTTATGTACTTATAATTTTTATGTAATTGTATATTTTATGTGCTTGTATTCTTTATGTATTTATAATGAATTTATATAATAAATTTATTTTATGTAATTGTATTTTTTATGTATTTTTAATGTATTTTTTAGGTATCTTTTATATCATGGATTTTATTATGTAATGTAATTTGAACTTTTTAGGTAATTGAGCCTAGTCCTTCTAATCCTGTACAACCAACAAAATACGCATCGTTCACAGACAGTATGGGATAGTTCTTCCACTGTAGTGTTGAGTTGTCGGAGAAGGGAGGCAACTGCACAACATACTATCCCATTTGATTACCGCATTATTTCATATGTTCAGCAGACAGGTTTTCTTGGGTTGCACAAATTGGTTTCATCCAGCTTGATTGACATCTTATTACTGCTCTAGTTGAGCGCTGGAGATCAGAAACCCACACATTTCACCTGCCTTATGGGGAATGTACAATTACGCTGTAGGATGTTGCCATACAATTTGGGTTACAAGTGGACGGGCAACCATTGACAACTTCACTACAGTATGACTGGAAGAACGTTTGTGAAGAGCTCTTAGGCGTTCTACCAGAGCTCCCTTTTGGCGTCTTAGTTTCCAGAATTACCTCCCGATGCCGACGACATCAACGTACGTAGGTACGCACGAGCACACATCCTGCAACTTATTGGAGCATTTTTATTTGCTGACAAGTCAAATACTCTGGTGCATCTCATGCTCCTCCCATTATTGTCTGATTTCGAGCACGCTGGTACGTACTCGTGGGTAGTGCATGTCTTGCATGGTTGTATATAGAACTTTGCCGGGCTTCCAATGCGCAAGTGTGAAAAATAGCGGGGCCACTGATACTATTACAAGTATGGACTTATGATCGATTTCTAATTATAGCACCACAAGTCCAACTATAGGCCCCAGATCATCGTCCACTTAGTGCCAGGTATTATTTCATTTATATATTTATTTTGTTACCATTTTATGTAAGAATATAAATTAATTATATTTTTTATAATTTTAGATGGAGTGGTGTATTAGCTATGGAGTAGTGTATTAGCTGCATCTGAACAGTCAGCAAATATGTTGCTCGTGTACAGAAAAATATTCGACATGTTGATGCACAATCAGGTAGTAAATATGTATATAAATGAATACTTAAAACATTTTATATGTATACTTATTTTTTTTTTTTGTCAGGTTATTTGGACGTCATACACACAGATTTGATCATCCTTACCTGATTATTGTCGTGATGGTGAAGACATCTGGTTGATCATTAGCCCTCTTATACGCTTCCATATAGGAGAGTGGCATCATCCAGATCGTGTGTTGAGACAGTTCGGTTTGCGACAAATGATACCTTCGTTGTCCTATACACTCCCAGCACTACACCAGATCGATTTGAGAGGTAAGCACGACCAAGACTGGCGTCGAATCCATGCGGAATATTTATCCTACTGGCATGGACGACATGATCGTTGTCAACAGGGAGAATTAACAAATGGGCCAACTGTATCAAACGACTACTTTCCTTGGTACAATTTGATCACGAGGCGATTTATCACACATGATGGCCCTTACTATTATTACATGGTAAGAAATTTAAAATCAGACATTTTTCATATATATGATATGAATATTGTTTAATATTTATTTTTTTTATTGTACAGAATAATTTTATTGGCGATGTTCAACAATATTCAGTGCAGAACAACTTACCAGAATTGGGTTTAATGTGTCAACAAACATTGGTCAACGTAGAAGGTATTATTCAACAAACAAGACGATTGAATGTTACTGACACCGATCGAAGACGTATTTGTCGTAGATGACAGCGACAACAGGGTGAATCTAATTTAGAGGGATACAAAGACAACCCCCATGAGGGGTAAGGTCCAGGAGGGTCGTCTTTAAATCCCACATTGTATCATTTTCAAATTGTAAATTAAAGAACTAATTGTAAATATTTTTTTAATATCATGGTATTTTTTTTTAATATGAGTGCAAGATGTTTTCATTATAGATTAAATATATAATTAAGTTTAATAATGAAGGAATTAAGTTTAACAATTAAAAAAATAATCAACAAACTTAAAAAAAAAAAATTATAAGCAAATCGTGGACCGGGTCCACGAGTTTGCTTGACCAGTCAACCAGACAGCCGACGTGGTGCTGACTGGAATAAATGGTACGTGTACCGGGTACACGAGTATGCCACATGGAAATCATGTACCCATTCTACTACCCTAATTTTGTCAGTAGTTTTCCAAAACACCTATTCTTAGAAATTGTTTCCCTCCAACCTTATTTTTGTCATTATTTATTAAAAAAATATTATTTTAAAAAAAATCCAAATTAATTTAGACAATTCAAATTATCCCTTTTAAATATCCTCTAGGGAGCTAACGATGGAACCTGGTGGACCTGTAGATTAGAAGCTCCAACGATATGAGATTAATTGGTTAAACTTATTAACCAAGTTAATCAATATTTGAAAAACTGTGGGTACACTCCACTAAAGACCCACAACTGCATTATTTTCACTACAGATATATTTCTATGCCCACGAATATAGACCAATACCAGCAAGTTAGTCCTTCACGAGTGTGTGTAACTCCAACTAGGTCAAATTATTGTTTTACCCTTGGATTACATCTGACTCCTTAAAGTACCAGTGCTCCTTTAATGAACAACCTGTTTATGGTCCAACCAATAAACAGAAACCCCTCTTAGACCAACGAGAGGGCAATGCCCTTTGTTCAAGTCCTGGAGACACGACTTAAGGGAACACTTATCTACTTACCCTTAAGACAGGAAAGAGTGAATTTTATCTTATATTATTATGTTCCCAGCTCCCTACTCGGTCTTGTCCCCAAAATGGTAGGTTTATTGGATCAGCGATCTAGTCACCTTCACCAATACAAATCAAAGGACAATCCCTTGTGAACAAAAGTTCATAATATACTCAGGACTAAAACTAAGTTGCCTAGGTCATCTTAATGCAATAGGAATTTAACTAGTCAATAGTGTTACACCTAGTGGTTACCATTTCGCAGTTCAGTCCTACCCAAACTCATTGCATAAGATACCTCCACTCGTGTTTCACCTACACAAACGCGTTGGATCATTATGTTTGTATCAAATACAAAGTGGGTCATATCCATAGTGTTATCGGGATAAGGTAACCAACTTTATGCCTATACTATAGACCCTTTAGGCTGTATCTTGATCATTGATCCCTGTATGTCTCCACATACAGTCCAAGACTCATAAGCAACATTGAATGTTAGTTTATTGGATTTAGGGTTATTAAGACAAAATAGACAACAATACAAACAATAACATTTATTGATTTAACATTTATAACTCTTTATTAATGATGATCAATTAATAACGTTTACCATCTATGAATTTTAGGGCATAAAACCTAACATGTGGAACATGTGGTTTGTCTTCTGGTAAAAATCTTCCAACGATCTTATACGAAGATAATGACATGCATATCCCAAATCAAATGAGAATATATTAAAGGAGATAGAATAAAACATATTTCACCGAAGCTTTTTTACAATCATGATCTTGAAGAAAATCACTGTACAACAAATTTGTTCGAAAAATAATTTGACATAGTTATTTATAAAGGCATTACCTACCACAACCTTTGAAAAACTGGTGCACAACATTGAAATGCGACGACATAGAGATTTCAAGAGATGTTTCCATGAGAAGGAGTAAATATACTTTTTAAGAATATCTTATTATATGAAATATATACTCTTTTTCCTTCACTTGATTTTTTTTCCCAATAAGGTTTTAGCAAAGCTTATTTCATATATAATGGACATCTAATAAGGAGTATTATAAATATGTTAATTTAAGTGTAATATAGATGCATATTATTAGTGTCCATTAACCATGTGTCACTTATCCATTAGCCCACGTATTGTCTATGTGTCTCAAGATTACACACTATTAATGTCCACGTAATCCACCTTCTACTTGCCAAATCGTGTATAAATAGTAGCATTTGGTAGGTTTTGGAGGACACACATGGGGAAAAGTCCATGAAAATTGGAGAAAATGAAAATTTTGAAAATTATCTTATTTTATATTTTGTTAATTTATTTTTAAGGGAAATCATTTCAAATGACAAAATTGCTGAAAATATTTACAAATAATAGCAAAATATCATTGTCTATCTGCGATAGACTGCAATAGACTACTTTTTATGTCTATCACGACACAGATAGATACAGATAATAGTCTATCACAGTCTATCGCAGATAGTCAATGATATTTTACTATTATTTGTAAATATTTTAGTTTATTTTCCTATATTTGAAAATAACCATATTTTAAATTTAATTTAATTTATTATTATATTATATTTATTTTAATATTATATTTTATTGTTTCATCTACTTCTCAAATTTTTTTTTAAAAAAAATACTGCTGATAAACAATTTCTTACATTTTTTAAAATATATTTTTGGAAATCAATTTAATTCGTCGTTCAAAGAACAAATCTGCACCAAATTAAACTCAACTGCAATCTACAGCTTAATTTTGTAGTCATCACAATTTTTTTTAATAATAAAAGTATTTATATAAAATAAATGGGTTTGGATCAAGAAAAAGTAATAGGAACCACCCATTTTCAAAATAAATAAAATAAAGAAGAATTAGTAGATCTAAAATCTCAACCACTAACTTAGAGAAATACGACCACCCAAAACTCAATTGGAGAGATCACTTAACTTGTTTAATATCATTACCCACCGATGGTTTTCAATAATTTTGTTTTTTTGTAACATTTTGTTTCTTGTTTTTTTGTTTTGAAAATTAATTATATTTGCTCTTATTTTTTTTTTATAACAATTTACATCTATAATTGAATTTTTAATCAAATTTTAAAAATAAAACAAAATTTTTAGAAGTTATTTTTTTTAGTTTTTAAATAATTATCAAATATGGGATTTATTATTATTTTTTGTTTGTTTTTCTTTTATTTAATGGATTGAATGGTAGGATTGTCAATGTAAATATAATTACCTCCACTATTCACGAGGCTTGAAGCCTCCAAAGTTTGGAGTGCCACATATAAACTATATAATAATTATAAGCATAATTACAAATGACTTGCCTTCAAATGGTACTTGCACTAGGGGAAATTAATTGGAAATTTGGAAATATGGCATTGTCAAAAGTCAATCTTTTTGGCTGAGTGGGGATTGACCTATAGCTGACTCAATTTTCTTTGAATTACAACATTTATCACCCTAACTTCTCACCTACTAATAAAATTCCATTTTTATTTTAGGTTTCTTTCCTTTATGCTTCAAATTAGAGCTCTATTTTCTAAAAAAAAAAGATTTTTTCTAATTTATTTTCTAATTTGACAAAAACATAGAACAAAGTTAAGAGATTCAAACGAATTTGAATGATTATATTTTAATTAGTTGACTTAGATAAATATACTGTTGTTTAAGTTAGTTTTCGAGTTAAAATGAATTATTGGTTAGGCAAAAAGCAAATTTTAAAAAATCAAATCCTTTTTTTTCCTAAGGAAAAAGTACCAATTAAACTTGAGTGCACCAAATTTTTTTTTTTAAAACAAAGTCAAAAGAAAAAGTCATTTAATATTCCAATTCTTTGGATTGTGTCAACTAAAACTCAACCAATAAATTAATAATTATGTAAAAAACATCTATCAATTTAATTCTAAACAGATTTATTCTCTAGTAATTTATAACTATTTTATTATATTTAAAATTAGCTCAATAGCATCATGAATAAATTATTTTTCTCCCAATAGCAAAAACAAACAAAAAAAAGTGTAGTCTTCTTTCAAAATTCTAGTAAATTAACAAAATAAGAATCAAAGAATATATTAGAGATGTCTACGAGGTGGAGTGGATCGAAGATATTTTTTTTTTCATTTCCGTCCACGTGAAATTTTCCACGAGAATCGGACAAGAGATTCCTATCTATTTGGTTGTCCTTTTGGGAAAAAAATCAATTTACTTAAATCAATACCATGAAAAAGTTTTAACTAAATAGTAGAATTTCACACTAATTTTTTTTTTATATGATTAGTTGCCGATTTAAATTATATAAAAAAAACTCAATTTTTTTAGTAGAAGTAAATGATTAAATATAAAATTTAATTTTAAATGTTGAATTCAAACATATTCATTATCTTGACCATCAAAAAATAAAACTTGAAATTTAAATATAATATTTATATAATAATAATATTAATATAATATTAAATTATCATAATAAATAAATAAATAAAAGAAGCTAACAAGGTGGGGGCATGAAACGAGATGGGAACAGAGAATGCATTCTCTATCCTCGTTTAGCCTTCGGATAATTTTTTTTTCACCTAAATAGGGAATCCTACCCTATTAGCTAGGGGAGTCCCACGAGAAGAATGAATATGTATATATATATATATAAAAGGTGAATGAGAAGAAAAAATCACTTAAATTAATAAATAGAATATTAATGAAGGGTTTAAATTGATTCACGTATAAATAGATTTTTCTAAAAAAAAAAAATCAAATTGATGCAATCTACTTGATTTCGTTAGATTTATCCATTTAAGCTCGTATCTCACAATTTAAATTTTATGGATTGTTATTAAATTATATATTTATTTTACAAATATTGTTAACTCAAAATATTTACCTTTAAAAGATATTAAGAAAATTTAAATATAATTTAGCTCCTATCTTATGAGATCTTTTGAATGTTTGAATTGTTTTGAAATCACTCTTATTAACCAACACATAGCTAACAAATTTAGAAGTAATCTATACTTTACTTAGGTTTATAAAAAAATTAAAATCATAACTTAGCCCAAAAAAGTTTGTAAGTTCAACTAAATAGACACATGCAACATTAAAAAATAATTTTCATTTCTACCTTTTTCAAAAGAGCAAACCCTCTCACAAAGATCTCTCTTTCTCACTATATATAGCAAAGAGCCTAGCATTTGGTTAATGCACCAAAACAAAAAGAAATCATTAGTAAAGATGTCTCTTGGGAGCTTAAAATTTGTGTTTCTTCTATTATCCTTCCTCTTCCTTTTCAATTTTGGTATATACTAATTTTGCTTTTTATTAATATTTATCCGAGTTTGATTGATCCAAACAAACTCTAAATTGATTACACATATACAGGGAAAAGCCAACAACTTATTGTAAATTACTACAATCAAAGTTGCCCAAAAGCTGAAGATATAATCAAAGAGGAAGTTTTTTCTTTATACAAAAGACATGGAAACTCAGCCATTTCATGGATTAGAAATCTCTTCCATGATTGCATGGTCAAGGTAGGTATATGTATATATATATGAATAAATTTTATTAAATTATTAAATAATTTGTTTTAATTTTTAATTGTTGAAAACAGTCATGTGATGCATCTCTTCTGTTAGAGATGAAAAAGGAAGAAGGTGTAATTATATCAGAAATGAAGTCTTCAAGAAGTTTTGGGATAAGGAATCTCAAATATGTTAATAAAATCAAACAAGTCCTTGAAAATGAATGCCCCAACACTGTTTCTTGTGCTGATATTATGGCTCTTGCTGCAAGAGATGCCATTGTTCTGGTAATTATTTGTTTATAATTTAATATAAAATTATTGTAATTTTGGTGTGGTTAATTAATTTGTTAATTTGTTAATATGTCATTAGTTAGGGGGGTTGGAGATGGAAATGAAAACAGGAAGAAGAGATGCCAAAGAAAGCTATGGAGGAATAGTGGAAGAAATGATTCCAAATCATAATGACTCTCTTTCATTGGTTCTTTCTCACTTTCAAGATATTGGAATTGATGCTCAAGCTACTGTTGCTCTTCTAGGTTTAATTTCATCTCCCTTTTATTTTTATTTTTATTTTTTGGTAATTATTATATATTTTCTTTTTTATTTTTAATAAATTTTCTGAACAAGAACTTGAAATCATAGCTTTGATTACAAGTAGAGATGGATTTAGTATGGGTCCATCCTCAATTTTATTTTGAGTCTTTTACTTATAAATTTTGTTTATTTTAATTAGTATCGATTTATTTTGGCTTCTTTTAAAATGTTTTGGTCCCTATTTGCAAAATTATAACCTAAAAAATTGATTTAGGTCCATGCTTGTTTATTTTATTAATTTGTCTATTTTGTTCAACTTAATTTTTTTTTTAAAATAACCATTTTGATCTTTATTTGTCCCCAATGAAAATCCTTTAATACATGTTTATAATACATTTTAAGTACATTTTAAAAATTTAGTAAATGAAGTGTAGTACTAAAATTTGGATGCAAAGAAATGAGATAAAAAAAAATAAAGACTAAAATCAATCACAAAAATCAAAAGTTGTAGAACCAACATAATATATTTAAACCTAAACTTGAAAAATTGATTGAAAATACATATTTTATTGAGCAATACTTGAGTGCATCTCACCCTAATCTTAATTCCATGTATTAGGAGCTCACTCGGTGGGTCGAGTCCACTGTGTAAACCTAGTAAACCGACTCTATCCGACCGTGGACCCAACTTTGGATCCGGATCACGCAGAGTATCTAAAAGAAAGGTGCCCGAACCCGAACCCAGACCCGAAGGCAGTCCAATACGCTAGAAACGATTTGGAAACCCCGATGGTGTTGGACAACAATTACTACAAAAACGTATTGGGCCACAAGGCCCTTTTGTTAGTGGACCAGCAGTTGGGCTCAAGCCCAATAACTCTTCCTTATGTCCAACAAATGGCCTCCAATAACACCTACTTTCTGGCTCAATTTGCTAGGGCATTGCTCTTGCTGTCTGAGAACAACCCTCTCAGTGATGAAGAAGGAGAGATTAGGAAGGATTGTCGACGTGTCAACATTTGATAGGTCAGAAAATGGTGAGAGAGAGAAGTTTGGTTGTGTGATATACAATATGGTTTAATATGTACCTTTTCATACTATATCAGAAACTATGCAAATTTATATTGGGGGATGTGGTTTTATTATGAGCTCAATTTGAATTTATATACTCTTTCTTGTGTGTTTGATTTTGAAGGGATATTTTGTTTTAGAGTAATGTCATTTATTTTAACTTGTTTAATTGTTTTTTCTTGAATTGGATGGTAACAATCAAAATAAGACGGAAGACTAATGATAAGATGTTATATTTTTTAGGTTAAATCATATGTAATGTCTCAAGTCCAAGATCCAAACCATTTCCGTGCATCCCTCGACATGAAAATGTCATCTAGACTATATCCACAAACTGTCTTTCGGGATGTCACCTAACTATAATTGCTCTAAACTAAACACATGGGAGTTCTTAAGATTGAGAGATCTATGTAGTAACTTTCAATTTTTTTTAAGTCTTTATCCTCAAATTTTCCAACTTTAGTCTTTTGTTTAAAGATATCAATTCTCTCGGATGTTAATATTATCTTTGAACTTTCTTAAATAAAAAGGTAATTAAATAGAGTCATAGTAATTGTTTTTAAAAGAAATGTAAAAATATAGGCTATACATACTATTTTAATTGAAAAATAACAAAAAAATAGGGGGGGAAAGGAAAAAAAAAACTCATACGAGAGTCTTTGATTTTTTTTTTCATTTTTAAATTTTATTTAGTATAAATTGCAAATCTAGCATGTCTATTCGGCCCTTAATTTTTAAAATTATAAATTTAATCCCTTTGAGTTTTTATAATTGACACAAATTTCAAACTTACATAGACAAATATCAATTCACAATAATTTATAATTGAAGAAATTAAATGTTTTGCGCCATATTTTTCAAACAAAAATTAAAGAAAGATGTAAATTAATATGTTTAAATTGATACTAAATTGATATTTGTCTAGTTTATATTTACCAAATATAATTAAGTATTTTATTGAAAATTCGAAAAATCTAAAAATATTTATATTTTTAAATATATTTTATATTTTAAAAGGCCCTTTTATTTATTCGCTAGTTTGTCAAAAAGCAATAGGAGAAAATGCCAAAAATTCAAATACGGCGTCGTTTGAAACTCCGTGGGCGGAAATATCGTAAATCCACAATCCGCCATTTTCAATTTCATATCTTTGCTCTTTTGTATTTTTCTCGAAGCTTCGGCAGTTCATCTTTTTGTAGAAAACTATAACAGTAGCTCCTTCCAAAGGATCTCTCCGCTTCTGAATTTCAGCCATGGAAGACGATTTCGACTTCGGCGACAAAGTCCCGCCGGCCGTCAACCGCATGGTACTCCACACCCCTTCACAGTATCGCCATCTCATTTCTTTCTTCCTTGTTTGCCGCCTAATCTGAGTTCTCTTTTAATGCACCTTCTCCTTTTCTTTTGATTTCGACATGGTTCAGTGCGTTTACTTTGATTGTTTACCTATAATTATAGAGATTTTCCGTTCGCATTTGATCTCATTTTCGAATTTCGCTCGAGGTCTGATTGTCTCTGCAATCGACTGTAGAAATAATGCAGTTGAATTTTTTAGGGATCTGCTCTCCGAGTACCCTTATAAAACTGCATTTGGTGATTGAGTGTTCCGTTTCTTCTTATATACACACCTTGCTCGGTAATTCTCTTGTATTCTTAGTTTGTCTGTTCTTAATTTGGAATCGAAGATCTATTTTCCTGAAGAATGGGGCTGTTTTTTGGAATGTTTCAAAGATGATATGGATGCATGTGATCAGTGGGTTCTTTGTTGGGTGGAAAAGATTTAAAAAACTGCACACCTTTTTGCAATTTCCTCAAAATGGACCATGGGATGCTACACGAATTTGTTAATTCGATCCTACATGTATGACCGATCTTCAAATTGAATAATGGTTTAATTGATTCCTTTCCTGATCTGTTTGATATTGTGAGAGGATGTTGCATGCATCTTTGATGTTGTATCCTCAGCATCTTTCATAGTAAGAATCAGATTAATGGCTACTAGGAGTACGACGCTACAATTTATCTCATTTTTAATCTAGCTCGAGTTTTAAAGCTAGTTTACCCTTACCCTTATGCTTATATAGTGGAATGAGTATTCTTCGTATTCAAGTGGAATAATCATGGAAACGACCCTCTTAATCTGATGCATTCACAAGTCAGAAATAAGACATTATACATCAGATATTTATTTATTGTTGGTTGAATATATGCCTAAACTAGTTGAATTATGACGCTCAAGTTGCCCAGATATACAGTTATTGTTGACACATAACTTTGCTGGAAAACGTGTAGTTAAGACTTAAGATCTCTATGCATGAGATTGCTGAAAAACAATCGGCTTCCCTTCTGGGGCTTTACAATGGCTCATGAATTCCTTAAACAATTCTTTCCTTGTTGTGTATGTTCAGTGGTTCATGTAATAAGCAGTTAATATTGGCCTTGGTTCATAGGGTAACGTGATTAGGGATGCAGATGCAAGAGGATTCAATCCAGGACTGATTGTGCTGCTTGTAGTCGGTGGGCTGCTATTGGCTTTTCTTGCTGGGAATTATGCTCTGTACATGTATGCGCAGAAGACCCTCCCACCAAAAAAGAAGAAACCAGTTTCTAAGAAGAAGATGAAGAGGGAGAGATTGAAGCAAGGTATCTCTGCACCTGGAGAGTAGAAGTGTAGTAGTTGTGGTGTAGTGGTAGCCTTTTCTCGTATGTGCTGTATTTGTGTTCCTCACTTTATCGAATTTCAGTGTTTGAAGAGTTGTTTTGTTTATGTTGTTAAAGTTGGTTAGTATCTGAGCATATATTTAGAAGTTTATTGTCCCCTGTATCCTTAGTAGAGATGAGAAATAATAATAAAAACATAGTTTATATGGTATATTTTGATCCAATGCTAACCTCTGGTGCCCCTCCTAGAATTTTCTCACATTGGCTGATCCAGGAATAATTCCAAATTAGATCAAGGATAAGGGAATAGGGTGGTTACTCAGGGCATGTCCGGTAGGTAATCCACATTATGTAATATGCTTATGTTATCATAATAAATTAAAAAATATATTATATAATGTATCATAGATTGTATGTTGTAATAAAATAACAATTATACAAAGGTTTTAACATAAAAATAAAAGTTCGATAATAGTTTATATTTAAGCTAGGAAAATTGCATTAATATTATATTTCAGCATCCATGTGATCGACTTTTAAAATATTGCAGTTATGGTAATATCTTTAAAATACCTAAATTCATGTTAGTGTTTAGATTGGGTTTGTGATATTTTGATTTTTTTACTTCAATTTTTTTTTTCAATTTCATAACTATCCTCGTAATTAAAATCACGTTAAAAGAAACTGGATCTTCTCCTCCCGTGTTTATTTCTTCGTGCGTCTTCAACCTTCTACAATAACCCTAAAATGTTCAAGATTTATGTTCAATTCATTGTTTGAAATTTGTCCTCACCTTCTCTAATTCAAGATTGCGCTTGCAACAGCAATTTTGTTTTGGACCATTTCATTGCTTTCGATTTCGTAGCTGGAGATTTATTGAAGCCAATTTCTCTATTTTCAACGGTAGTGTTTGATTTTTTGCTTGAATTTCGTCCTCGTCTAAAGATTCTTTGTAGATTATTGATTTTTCTTGTTTTTCCTTATCGATTTTGTGCGTAAGTTAGTGTTTGATTTAAGGAAGTCATATAGCAAGACTGTAGCTTGAAGTCAAACATGTTTAAGGTTGAGTTTTGGTTTAAGTTTGTGTTCGTCCTTGCCTGAAAACATGTATGAAGTTTGTACAAGTCATATAAAATGAGGGAGAATTTGTTGGGTGGTGTCAGTCTTGTAACAACCAAATCTACATTACCTTCTATCTAATTGTTCTTTGTTAAATCTCTACATTAATGGTTTCCCAAAAGAATAATATTATAATGATTGTGCCTTCCTTTTCTATTGATTTTGTTGGGATTTGAAGAGATTGCATAGTGTAGATTCATCTATCGGGTCTATTTAAGTTTCCTTAGTTCATATTTTGGCTTTATATTTGATTATCATATTTGGTATTATATGTTTGTGCATAAATATGAGTTATATCAATGTGACTGATTTCTATCTAATTTCTACTGTAGAAGTATTTTAGAGGCGAATGACATTATACTGCCTTTGATTGTTGAATGTCAAGAAAGAAGACCTCAAAAGTAAAGGATTCCTTAAATGGTTGAATTAGCAAAGCGCACGAAGTGTAGCCGTTATAAGCATGTTGGTCATGAAGTACTTTGTGATTTTTGTTTGGTTTTTATGCGATTGCTATTTGATTAATCTTTGATTGATATATATGATTGTCATGTAATTTTCATTAGATATTAAGTACTTTATAATGTCTATTTGATTGTCATGTGATTACTATTTGATTTCCATGTAATTGCTATTTGATTGCCATGTGATTTTCATTAGATGGTACTTTGTGATTTTTATATGATGTCATGTTATTGCTATCATATTGATATATGATTTCTATTTGATTACCATCATTGGAATTATATACTTATATATGAACGTGAGTTATATCTTATTTTAGTTTTTATATTTTTGCTGTATATTGTAGTTATGGTTAAGCGTCCAATTATGTGACAAAGTATATAAGGTAAACATGTGGCAGCCAGAAGACAATTAGATGACAATATGAATAATTTGACGAAAAAAGATACAATCAAAAGGCAATCGGAAGACTATGAGAAATGTTATCAAGCAATTGTTACCAAATTATATTACTTAATTTTTAGAAAATAAATTGTTGCCGAAGATAGCCTAAATGATTACCAAACAATTTTTTTTTTGTATAAGATAGACAAATATATACTTTGAGTATATTAATGATGCATCAACATTAAATAAATACTAATCACAAATATATACTTTGTAGGTTTTAATTTAATGGTTGATACTATGACCTCCCCTCATAAATTACTTAGTATCAAGGTAATAGATTGCTATGTGATACCCAATAAGTGATTGCTAATAATATACCCGTTAAGTTATACACACAATTTTGATAGAATGCTAAGTGATACCTAATTAGATGATCCAATGAGTTGTACCTTTTTATAATAAGGTATATTAATGTAATAACTAACTTGCTAAGTGATATACAAATGTCAGAAATAGACATGTGATATCACAATGATAGATACGTAATACACAATTTTGGTAAAAACTTCTTGTTCCTGGTGGCTTTATAGTTTAATATATTATTGAAAAAAAACTACGTGCTAATATGAATGTTTAATATAAAGTATAAGATAACAATTATATACAATATTATTCAGTATGTTATCAATAAAAAACACAAAGTCTAACATCAAAATCTACAAGTGAAAACTCAAGATATTACCTGATTCCAAGACCCAAATAGTCGGAGGACTCTTCTGACCAAACGTTCATTCTAATCACCATTCCCATATAATTCTATATAGAAATTCTTTTATTTAAAATTGAATTGCATAATCAATTAGAAATAAGTATAAGATAGTAATAAGATAGAAATATAATAATAATCAGATAACAATCATGTGATAATCAAATATCAATCATATGACAATCAGATAACAATCATATGATTGGAAGTCAAAATTGAACAATGATACAAATAACTATTCTTAAATTATAAGGTAATCAGATGACAATCATAAAACAATATAAAAAACTACTAACTATGTGATAAAAAAAAAAAAAAAAAACTAACTACTAACTATAAGGTAATCAAATAACAATCATATGACAATTGGATAGCAACCATATGATTGGAAGTCAAAGCTGAACAATGATACAAACAACTATTTCTAAAATATAAGATAATCAGATGACAATCATAAAACAATATCAGAAACTACTAATTATATGATAAAAAAAAAACTAACTACTAACTATAAGGTAATCAAATAACAATCATATGACAATCAGATAGGAATCATATGATTTGAAGTCGAAATTGAACAATGACACAAACTACTGTTCTTAAAATATAAGGTAATCAAATGACAATCATAAGACAATATGATAAACTACTAACTATGTGATAAAAAAATTTGAAGATAATCATATGACAATTAGAAATTACTAATCGTATAACAAAAAATAAAAAGTAATTAGAGGGCAATCAAAAGGGATGCAAACAAAAACTACTAATTATGTGACATAAAACATTGGGAATCAGATGGAAAACATAAGATAATCAAATGACAATCAATAGAAGGTAATAGTAAACTGCATTTTTCAACAACAAAAAAATTAAACCATGGGAAAAAAAATGGAGGCATTGAAAAAATGGAGTGGATGATGAAAATGGTAAGAAGAAGAAACTAATTTATGCAGATGAGTTGCAAGATACTAGCATCGACACTAACAATTCTAATGACTTTACTAAGAATATGAACACCAAGTTGGGAAGGACAATATACATGAATCTTTATCCCTAGATGAATGGTTTAACATTTATGTAACATAATTCGAACTGATCTCAGATTGTTAATATCTCCATTGAGCTTTTCATCCAAAACAGGCATGTTGGATGGTGGAGATTTTGCAATGAAGGAAGATTTTTGGAAGATGAAGAAGAAAATTCACTGAAGGAAGATTTCACGACGAAGGAAGTATAGATGAATGAATGATTTTCCAAAGATGAAGAAGTACCCTAAGATTTCACGATGAAAGAATGGGAAGTGAAACACAGAATTAATCAAGTACGTGGATATTTAATTGACATTTCTGCAACGACCCCTTTGACCTAATAGTTAGTGAATAACTATATTAATTCTTTGGTTTATAAATACATTATCAAACGTATTCCTCATTTTCAAATTTTTTATTTTTAAATTGTCTATCAAACATGTCCTTAATCATTTAGATTTCCATCCATATTTAAATTTACTCTCTGAAACATTTTCCCATCTAGTGTAGCTTCAAAAGCGAAAATCTGAATGAAATCAAAAGAAATTTACAAATTGCAACTCAAAATTCAAACTAAAAGAAACAAAGCTGGTCCTGCTAGTGGTGGCCATGAAACTTCGACACATTCTATACATAAAAGAACAATATTATCCACCAATATGATATGTCGTCTCATTCAGATAATCTTGTCAGAACATTTTTCCCTTTGAAAAAACTTAACATCCAGATCATCAAACCCCAATTACATCGCAGATTAGCAGCAAGACGCCACTGTATAGAACATGAAAGAGTAAGGAGGAGAATGATCTCAAACTCCACGCCCCATGGACTGTTCTGCTGGCGGGATCATGACTAACACAGGACGAGCATTGAACCCCGGGTGAGGCATCCTCCGACGAAGTTCACGACCTTCCTGGCAAAGTGCGCATGTGTGACAAAAGACATGAGTTGCAAAGTCACAAACGGATTCACAGTGCTCACGTTGAACTTCGTCTTCAACACAGAGTTCGCAACAGCCACATGACCTATGAAGTGCCTCGCAATTACCCTGCTCGTCATGAGAAACGTAACATTTGATTTATAAACTCTCCTATCAATTGAATTGAAAGGTAGGCAGGTTAAGAGAAAGATGCTTCAATGATGACCATGATCAAGCCCCCATAGTAGCTATTATGAGGTATAAAAGCAAAGGTCATCCGTCTCAACAAATTCAAGTCAGTTCAAGTCATAAGCCAACACAAGGCATTAGTTTGCAGATATTGAGAGACAATAATGGATTATGGATGCAGATATCAAAGGAGTAGGTCTAACTTGCCTCTAGATTGAACATTCGGCGAATAGCTGAACGGGTAGGATATGTAAACCATGGAGCAAGGCAGTTCCAACCAAAGAAAGAGGTTCCAATCAAGTAGAGACCAGAATATGACATGCAATGATTTGCAAAAGTCCCAGGAGCAGACTCAAGTCTCTCTGCATTGGTTCCATACAGCATACAAGGAGCCACACTTCCAAGAAGACCTACAAACAGTGATTGTTAGTTGCTTTACCTTATTTTTCTCTAATTCCATTTCAACTTCCCCCCATCCTGATCACTTTCAATATGAAAAATTGAGTTCCTAATTTTCTCTCTCGTAGTTGAAATAAGATGTTACCTAGGGAATAGTTACAAAAAAGCTTCAAAACTGAAGCCCAAAATGAAACCTCACCCTAAGAAAAAAGTTAATACTAATACCCTCCTTGAAATTGTCCAAATCTCTTATTGATTGACCTACAATTCTCTCCAATAAATATCTTGAAATCTGTTGGGTACTAGATATTTAGTGTATTAGGGTAATTAGATAGATAGGTGGTTATTGAATGAAGGTAGTTACTAGATAAGGGTAGTTATTGAATAAAGGTAGTTACTGAATATTGTTATAAGTAGAAGGAGGGTAAGAGTGAAAGGAGGTTAGTCTGCGGAGTGATCTAAGGCTTGGGTGAATGCACTCAAGAGGAAGATTCTAAGTTCCTTTATGCTTGGGTTATCTAATATTTTTATCTTTATATCTCAATAAAATTCAGATCTCCTTCTTGTTAGGAAGGATTCTAACAAATTCCTCCAGCCCCTCCTCCTCATGAAGAGTCATCAGCCAGACATGCCAACCAAGAAAATGCAAGGACAGAAGAGCATTCCTTTTCTTATTGTAATTCAAGCCATGGACACCAAGGATTAGAATGGGTATTCATTGGAGGATTAAGGATTAGGCATAAGACTATTGAATTCTAGAACTTGTTTGAAACAAATTAAAAAGACTGGTTATGGTCAAAGATGACAGAACTCAGCTCAACAATCTTTACTGCCTAACCACCCAATACAAGTGATAGAATGGGATATTAGAGGACCAAACAATTCTGCATACCCCAGATCTTATCTGAAACTTTATTTGAAGAAATAACAATATACTATTGCCTAAACGAGGTCTACCATATTAAGATGTCCCATGCTTAGATCATGGGTTCAAAAAACAAATTGAATCATCTAAGAGTTCGATACAACATCATAAGGATGAGTTACGCTACATAAGATTCCATAATCAAACATCCCAATCTTCCTGTAGAAATTAGAGAGGAGATTTGAAAAGCCCAAGTTTCGTCCATTTCATCATTTCAGATTAATTTCATCGTTAAGCAATACAGAAGGATAGGGATGGATTGAAACTTCATGAAATTAGTGCCCGATCGAATTCAAATTAATGAGATTCATCATAAAGAAATTTCCCCTCAGATGCAATCACTAATCGCTGAAAAATCACCAGAGTCTCAAACCCCAAAATCAGGGATAAAGAATCACAGAACCCCAAAACCTAACAATACACCCTAAACTCAATTATAATAGAGAAAGGAAGAGAAACGAAACGACTTACAAACTTCAAGATCGCTACTACAGAACTCATCGTGGCGACCAAGACAAGCGCAGAGACCAGTTTCCCATTGGGCCCGACCGACCGGCTCCCCCACCACGCTGCCGTGAACCGGCAGCCCATCAGCAGTCCACCCATAATCACAGCCACCGTCACGATTTTCCTCCTCCGTATCTTTGCGAAAAGGAGGCGGCGGAGGCACCGCATCGGGCCCAGCCGCCGTGGAGCTACGATGAGTATCCTTCTCATCTGCATTTTCAACGACTTTGCCAAGAAGTGGGCTGGATTCCTCAAGGTTGTCGCCGTTGGCCATGATGAATTAGTGAAGAAACGAGAGAACCCAGATCAAAAATTTCGAAATCGAATGCGAAGAGATGGGGAAGACGAGGTCAGAAACTTAATGGAAGGGGAAAACAAAGTCTACGCGCTTCAGCAGCGGTTTATTTGGGTGTCAATATTTCCCACCACACGTAAATTGTTCCTTAACTATATTTACGCATTAAACATTATTCGTTAAAAATAAGAGATAATAAATATTGAGTTTAGTTTTCATGTCACTTAAATTTATAGAATTTATACTATTATATTTAAGGATTTGATCCAAAAAATTGGAGTTGAATTCCACTCTTGATTAGTCAAAAGAGTTCGTGATCTATAACTAAAGTATATCAATTTTATACTTTATTAATTTCTTATATTGTGAATTCCATGGCTTCATAATTTTATTTTACAATGCATCTTTAGTATTGATATTTTTATTATTTAATAATATAATTTTCAATTAATTAAAATTTAAAATAATTATGAAATAAACTTTTGATTAATTTTAGTTTTGACAGAGAATATTATTCAAGGCTAAGTTAATAGAATCTAGAGACCAAAATAAAATTAAATTCAATATTTAAAAGTACAAATGTAGCATTTTAAAATATAGGAACTAAATGAAAACAATAATAAAAATTTGGAGATAAAAAAAAGTATATTAAAATTCTATTTTAGTTTTTATACTTTGAAGCTTATTCAATTTTAATTCTTGAATTTTCAATTGTCTATTTATGTCACACTCCGACCCAGACTACTTTCTGAGCCTAGGATATGATTGCAGCAGATATCAACTCTTTTGTTGACACTTACTGCCTACTAAATCTAGCGAAAATCTCTAATACCAACATGTAACTCATACACAGCGGATGCCTCTTAGGCAAAATTTATTAAGTTTAAAAACACAACATATTTAGAATGATTACATTACTAGTTTCACAAGTCTCGATGCCCAAAATCTTAGTCCCTATATGAACAACTGTAACATGTGTACAATATTTACAGTAACCACCTAGCAAACGGGTTACAATATCTTTGTCCTTTAGTGGCATAGCAGATGCAGAGCTATCTCCTAAAGATTTGACCGCTACCTGGGGGAAAGGAAAAAATTTGAAAACGAGACGAGCTTGCTAGCCCAGTGAGTGACTTAAGAAAGAAAACTGATTTTCATGCAAAAATCTCAATAAGGAGACTAAATTGAAATATAAACTTCTACATTAACTTTGTATTGTAGTATAAGCATTTTCCAAGCATATAAAGCATATAAAGCTGTTTTTATCAGAAAATATTAACACTGTTCCTTAGTTGAGAATAACCCTACTGTGGTTAAATCTCAACGTCAACTTCTAGTCAAGAGAGAATCCTTTTGCTCAATCTCTGACTTTACCTACCTACATGCATGTGGCCATACTAAGTACCGTCATATCTTAGGTATTTCTGCTCGGATACCTTCTCTAAACTCGTCCTTTAATATCGAGCTGCTCGGATACCTTCTCAACTATCTTTTGGTATCGCGTTTCAAGTAGAACTAGTCATAAATGACTTTCTCTTTAAAGCATGTAAAACATAACGCATAGAAAACATGTCTTTAAAGATACTATCGCATGCTGGGTGTATTTAAACGCACATAAATAGTTTTTCAATAAACTTTCATACATGGCATGCATTTAAAACATAACTCATGGTTTGCTTGGAAATTACTTTGTAAAATTACCTGGCATGAGAATAATCTTTCTTTAAAATATGGTTTCTTTAGAACATTGTAAATATTTAATCAAATATTTTAGTAACTCACCTTGATCATTTAGGAACCTTTCTCTCTAGAAGTTCCTTGTTTACCTCGGGCTCCCTTTTGAACCCTAATATCCAGATTCAATTTAAAACTCAGATTATTCATAGTTCTATGCCTTATCTTGAGATACTTCCTTCTACAAACATGCTCTAAAATATCTCATAAAGCTTACCCTAAAATTTGAGCTAAAAAATTCTTGTGGTTTGGCCGGAATCACAAAATCTTTAAGACTGGCTCAAGCTTACTTGATAGCTAACCCTTCTGTCTTTTTCTCAGTTTTCAGCCCGATCCCTTAGAGCTTCTTCTCCGGCAGCCCTACCTTGAAAAATAGACTCACAGAGCTTTCAGGTGGCTTTGAAATCACTTTAAACGAATAAGTATGCTGAGAGAACTCCTTGTTCCAAATTGATGTTATTTCCAGACTTCATTGTCCAACTGCATCTCCTCTTGAAGCTTTATGACCGATGCATAGATTTTCTATCAACGCATAGTTTAATCAGCTTTCACACTCTTCTTAATGTCATTTGAATTATGATCTGAAGAGAAGTCCTTGGCCCTATTTATAGACGTCCAAAATCTCTCCAAGGCCGACACCTCCTACTTGGCCGCATGTCCAAGTATCTTGTCCCTACACTATCAACGCAACCTTCAAATCACTGCAATCTAAGGTGTCTTCCTCTTCCTTAGCCAACACAAAATGTTTAAATTTACATGTCTTCTTATGCGTCCACCTCATTTACTTAAGGCTTAATATTTCTTTCCAACAAGTCACATGTCCAGATGACGACTTTGAATGCGTCCATCCAACCTCATATGCATTCATCTAACCACACATGCACCCATCCAATTTCCGTAACATACCTATGTCCGGACACCACCAATTGGCGCATGCGCCCATTCAACTTACCTTGTGCATCTAATTGACGCAACTTGGTCACATATGCTAGATGCTTGCAACGCTCATCTTTGGCCGCATATCCTTCACTTTTGCATGACTTACCTTTGCCCTATGCGCTCAACTAGGATAATGACTAACACCCTTTCAACACATACTATTAGCCTTGTCCTCTGCGCCCACATGCCCTCGATGTCCAACACATAGCACATCACCAATACATAGTATTAGCCTTGTGTACTGCAAGCCTTAGCAATGCAATACGTTTCACCATGCGTCCATCATGGCTTGTCTCATCGCCGCATAGTTCATCGTCTAGTGCTGCTGCCGTATAGCACCATCGCATAGCACTGCTTCTTTTACTACCCGATCAACCAGCTCGCGCAACTCCAACGCCCAACGCCTATGTCCACGCAACTTGAGGCTGTCGCACGTGTTGCCAACCTCTCACGACATTGGTTGCCGCATGCGTTTCTCTTGGCCATACTTCGGCTTCCTTCAACGCCCAAATAACCTCTATATGAGCAAGGCCAACGCATAGAACAACACTTAGCCAATTTTCTAGCTTCCAACGCATGGGTTATACTTAGCCAATTCTCCAAGTTTTACCCAAGAGTCAAGCTTTCAAATTCACACTTTTTTTCTAATTTTTCACCCTTTTCTCTACAATTACACATTAGTTTTCACATCAATCTACTCATCATATTGGTCTCAGTAGGGAACATACTCAAGTAGAGAAATTAGGACTCAGGGTTCACAATTTAGTCCTTCCACTTTCAATAAATCTTAAACTTAATCGCTCAAAGTTAATTTTTACCTTTGTCAAATAATAAATAATAATTTTCATGCAACAAAATATAATATGTGAATATGCTTTTAAAATTTGTAGTAAAATTGTCAATAGATAACAATTTTTCTTTTTAAAAAATCAATAATAAACTAGCATTGAGAACTAAGTTTAAGATTTATTGAAAGTATGATGATTAAAATTAGATAATAAAAAGTATAGTGATTAGAGTTGAACAAATTTAAAGTTTAAGGACTAAAATGATATTTTAACGATATATTTTTTCCCAAAATAAAATACAATTATTTAGGTCGAAACCACGGTCCGGTTTGGTTTGTAGGTTTACTGGAACGGACCCAAATGGCGTTTGATTTTAGGGGTCTCACTCACACTGAGGCACCGTCATTTACATTTTACTGTCGTTGCTGACGTCTACTCGACCACTTGGTCGTCTAAGAACCAACTATTCATCGGTTCAACAACAAAGAATCAACCATCTTGTAGGTTTTGTTTGAGGTAATCTCACTTACAATGTAATAAGGATTTAAACTAATTTCTGACCCAAATATTGAATTTGTTTCTTACCAGGGAAGTTCATTTGGCTGGCTTTAAACTGGGTTTCTTTTTGCTGTTATTTGCTATTCCCTTCAAATTCTTAAAGCTATAGAATAGGAAATGTTGGGAACACATGCACCTAATTTGATTTAGTAGAGGAAGAAAGAAGGAAAAAGAAAAAAGAAAAGTTGGCTGGCTCAGCAATGGAGAAAGTTTTGTTGGGGTTTCTATTTCTATTTATTCAATTCGAGTTTCTCCCTAAGCCCTTGAATATTGATTCTGTTTTGACTGAGCATTTGAGTATTGAAGACTGAAGTTCAACTTTTGAAGGGCTCAAATTTAGCTTGAAATTAATAACAGAATAATTAAAAGAGAAGGTTTAAAGAATATGGTAAAAACCAAGTTTCATTATAATTTGAAAATTATGAGAATCTTCATCTTATGAAGAGAAGATTGGTATTTATGGATGAGGATCAATTCATTATGGCTCAAAGGATGCTCAAATGGGGAGCCTTGGGGGAAAAAAATAAACTGATTCAGTTTTGTGGTTTTAAAGTTATGAACTTTTAAGTTATATGTTCAATTGAATAGATTTTGAAAATCTACAAGTGCTTTCTATTAGAAACAATTCTGGAATTTTGTCATGTTACGGGTTGATTTATTACTAAATCTTTGAAATAAGCATCATAATAAAAAATTAGGACCATTAATTTATTTGGATTAGTAAAAACAAGTTATAAATGTTTTAAATGACTTATATTCTACGGGAAAAATGCCGGAAAAATTAATTGGGTTCTTAGATTTGAATATGGAAAATGTTTAGGAAAAAGAAACGCTTGATGTCAGCATTGTGAATAAGAAGTAATGGAATTTCTAAGTAAGCATGAGTTATGGCAAAATTTGATACAATGATTTACGGAGATCGATGATTGCATCTGAGGAGGAATTTCTTTTTTTTTTCCCTTTTTCTTTTTCCTGACGATCTGGTATGATAGTTTCGATTGCGTACTAATTTCAGCAAGTTTCAATCGACTCCTCTCCTTTTGTTGTTTTAATTATTGCTTAATGAGGAAATTAACCTGAAATGCTGAAATGAAACTTGAGCTTTTCAAATCTTCTCTCTCTAATCTCTACCGGATGATTAGGATGTCTGATTGTAGATTCATATATAGTAGCTTATCTTTGTGATGTTTTATCAGACACTTTGGTGATTTCATGTGTTTCTAGACATAAAAGAAATCGTTTCTATATTTGTTGCTATTGAAAATAAAGAGTAATAGAAGAATAAAAAACAAGATTTACGTGGAAATCCCTAGCACAGGGAGAAAAAAACCATGATAGAGGAGTTTTATTAATTTTGTCACACATATACAAAGCACCCCAACCAACCTCGGATATAAATAGAGTAAGGAGAAGCCCTAATTCAGTAGGCATAAAGTAAAAAGACAAAAATGCCCTTAGGGCTAAAACATCATATTTCAACTCCCCTCAAGTTGGGACATAGATATCAATAAGACCCAACTTGTTAACCTAAGTTTCAAAAGTCTGTCTTGGTAATCCTTTGGTGAGAACATCTGCAACCTGTTGGCCTGAAGGAACGTAGGGAATACAAATAATGTCGTGGTCGAACTTCTCCTTATAAAGTGCCTGTCAATCTCCACATATTTGGTTTTATCATGTTGCATAAGATTATTGACAATACTAATGGCAGCCTTAGCTTCATAGGTCCAGGACTGTCCTGGTGAAGATCAGACAAAACTTTTTGTAGCCATATTTCTTCGCACACTCCCAGACTTATAGCCCTATACTCTGCCTCAACACTACTCCTAGCAACCACACCCTGTTTCTTACTCCGCAAGGCAACCAAATTTCCCCATACAAAGGTACAATACCCTAAGGTCAAATTTCTATCTGTCATTGATCCTGCCCAATCTGAGTCAGTATAAGCCTCGATGCAGAATTTGTCATGTTTTTTGAACACTAAGCTCTTTCTTGGGGTAGACTTCAAATATCTCAGAATTCGAGTCACAACTCCCATATGTTCCTCGTACGGACTCTGCATGACTGACTCACCATACTCACAGCATATGATATATCTGGTCTGGTATGAGACAGGTAAATCAATTTTCCCACAAAACGTTGTTACCTCTCTTTATTTACAGGAACTCCCTCAGTAGTATTTCTCAGTTTACTATTGACTCAATAAGAGTGTCAATGAGCTTACATCCAGTCATCCCTGTTTCCTTCAACAAGTCCAGTGTATATTTCTATTGAGACATGGATATTCCTGCTTTCGACCTTGACACTTCCATCATAAGAAAATATCTTAAATTGGTAAGATCTTTAATCTTAAATTCATTTGCAATCATTTGATATAATTTTTATGATCTTTGTTGTATCGTCACCTGAAAAAATGATATCGTTGACATAAACTACCAGAACAACGATCTTCCTTGATGGCGACCTTTTGGTAAACAAGGTATGATCAGAATGCCCTTGAAAAAACTCTTGGGATTTAGCAAATTCGTGAATCTATCAAACCACACTCTTGGAGACTATTTAAAACCATATAAGAACTTTCTGAGTTTACAAACATGATTCCCAAACTTTGCTTCAAAACTCGGAGGAGGACTCATGTAGACCTCTTCTTCTAACTCACCATTCAGAAAGATATTTTTTACATTCAGTTGATGTAGAGGCTAGTCCTTATTCACGACAACTGATAGAAGAACTTGGATCGTGTTAAGCTTCACTACTAGAGAAAAATTTTCTAAATATTCAATCTCGTATGTTTGAATGAACCCTTTAGCTACTAACCTGGCCTTGTACCTCTCAAGCGTTCCGTCAAACTTATACTTCACTACGAACACCCATTTGCACTCAACTATTTTGTGACCTTCAGGGAGAACCACCAAATCCCAAGTTTTATTCGCTTTGAGGGCTCTCATTTCTTCCATAACCGCTGCTCTCCACTCGAGGATTTCCATGGTTGTGTGCACACTAACAAGTATTGCCATGACATTTAGTTTGGTAGTGAATTCCTTAAACACGAAAGACAAATTACTGTAGGATAGGAAACTATGTATAAGATACTTAGTATATGATCTGGTTCCTTTCCGTAGGGCAATTGGCATATCAAGAGTGGTATCATAGTTGCCAGACTTTTCTGGCCTCTTACCAATATCAGAACACCGACTATGCTCATTCTTTTAAGGCACGTTTTCACTCTTTTGAGTACCCCCTGCAACTCATTACCATCCGTAGTCTCAACCTTTTCTAAACTCGTCTCACCACCTTTAACACACTCATTTCCCTCTTTGAGAACATTATCCGAAACAGATAAATCTTGAGCTGGTGCTGGTGCTGGTTCTAATTCTTGGACCGTTTTCGATGGAATAGGGGGCGTTATTTCCTTTCTAAGATTTTTCCTATAGTACGTTATCCAGGGAACCTGTGTAGTAGGGAGGACAGGGACATTTGTATCTGGGATAGGTTCAGGAAGGAAATCAACAAGAATGGAGTATATGGAAGTGTTAGGCTCTTCACTAGAGGTCTCCCCCCTAAAGATGACTAACAGGAAAAAAAAGGTTTATCTTCAAGGAACGTAACATCCATAATGACAAAGTACTTCTGTGAGGATGGGTGAAAACACTTATAACCCCGTTGATGAAAAGGATACCTGACAAACACACACTATTGAGCATGTGGGGTAAACTTAGTTTGGTGAGGATTGTGAGTATGAACGAAGGCTGTACACCCGAACACTAGAAGAGGAATATCAAGAATAAGACGCGTGGATAAGCAGGTCTTTGAAACACTCAAGGGGTGTTTGGAATTTAAGAACATATGAGAGCATCCGATTAATGAGATGGGCGGCAATGAGAACATCTCCCCATAGATACGATGGAAGAGATGCAGGAATCATTGGAGATCGAGTAAATTCAATGAGATGGCGATTTTTGTTGTTTAGCCACCCCATTTTGTTGCGAAGTGTAAGCATAAGAATTTTGATGGACAATCCATTTTGAAGTCAAGAACTCCCGGAGGGTATGGTTGACAAACTCACGTCCATTGTCACTTCGAAGAATGGCAATCTTCACTCCGAAGAATGACAATCTTTATATCAAACCGTGTTACGACTGTGGTGTAAAATTGTTGGAAGACAGACGTGACCTCTGACTTATCAGTAAAGAGGTACACCCATGTAAGCCGGATATGATCATCGATAAACTTGACAAACCACCATTTACCAGATAAGGTAGAGATGTTAGAAGGACCCCAAACATCATTATGGATCAGATGGAAAGGCTGGTAGGTTTATAAGGCTGAGAAACGAAGGTAACACAAGGTTGTTTTACACGTATACAGACATCACAAGATAGAGAAGAAACATTCACATTATGGAATAAATGGGAAAACAAATACTTCATATATTGAAAGTTTGGATGTCCAAGGTGAAAATGCCATAACAAATAATTTTTTTCAGAAACAGTAAAAGATGATAAAAGACTAGTCCTAAACAAACTCCTAAAGGAGGCTTCATCAGAAAGGAAATAGAGGCCCCTGTTATACCGCACAGGTCCAATCGTCGTCCCCGAACTCAAGTCCTGAAACAAAGCGACATCTGTTGAGAAAACGACTCTACAATTTAAATCTTTTATTATTTCATTGATAGACAACAGATTGTAAGAAGTTTTCGGCACATGTAGCACATTCGATAAAACTAATCCCTGAAATGGAGAAAAACGACCTTTCCCTGCAACAGAAGCAAAGAACCCATCTGCAATCCGAATCCTCTCATTTTCAGCACTTGGACAATATGAGAGAAATCGATCAAATGAGCTAATCAAGTGATTGGTCGCTCATGAATCTAGAATCCACAATTCATTTCCTTCAATAAAAAAAATTAAAGGATTGAGGAGTACTTGACTGAACAACTGTTTCGATCCCTACAGTACCTGAGTCACCTAGGTTGGTCACCTGAGGTTGTGTAGTTACCTCAACAAATTCACTCACAAGAGCCCGACCAGATTTTGACTTGTCATTTGGAGGGCGACATTTGCCAATGGGAAACCGACCATGTAGTTTCCAGCACTGATCCTTCGTGTGCCATGACTTTTTGCAATGTTCACACATCGGAGGCATTTTTCCATTCTACTTGTTGCTGTTCGATCTAGAGGATTTCACCCCAAAAGCAGCATACTCCACAGTGGTAACTGCAGAACCTTTCATAGCACTTGACCTATCTTCCTTCAATCGGACCTTAGAACAGACCTCCATAAGTGACGGTATCGGCTTTTACCCTAGTATCCGACTCCAAACCGTGTCCAATTTTGAGTGTAATCCTGCAAGGAAGTCATAAACACGATCAACCTTCTCTATCCTTAAATACTGAATTCCGTCATGTGAGAAATTCCAAACAATTTCCCGACACAAATCTATCTCCTGCCATAATAAGGACATTTTGTTGAAGTATGAAGTCACATCCATGGTCCCTTGTTTATATTCATGGACCTGTTTGCACAAGGTATACAGTCGTGATGCGTTTTGTCTTTTAGAGTATAACCTTTAGACTGTATCCCAAATGTCCCATGTAGTAGCTGAGTAGAGTAAGGGTATTCCAATCTGAGGTTCTATACCATTCTAACAGATTGGGACTAGAAGAAATAATTCTGGCCATTTGGTTTTTCCTCTGTTATCATTCCTGCAGGACTTCCCATAGTTCCAGATAAAATATTTGCAGTAGGTAAACTAGGAAACACAGTTTCCAGATATTCCACATATATTAGTAGATTAGAAGATTCCTGGCCATTCAATTTTGCTCCAAAAGCTGCCATCTGTTGCTGGAGACTTGCCAATTCCTGTTGGAGTTCCCTATAGGGTGTGGAAACCGGATGTTTCTGCCCATATAAGACTGAAGAAAAATTCTCCCCCATTGGGTCACCTACCCGAATTTGAGGTTGGATCGGACACCCATGATGAGACTGTGGGTGTTGAAGGTGGATCAGATACCCATAAGGTTGGACCGGATACCCACTCGACTACATCACGCCATTGAAGGGAATTGCCATGGCTGACGCTGCGACTAGAGGTGTGCTGGATGGAGGTGCGATCGACGCTGGGTATGGCACGAGTCACTTGCCGCTACTGGCAGATTAAGCCGCTGGGTTCTGCCCAAATCGATCACTGTTGATACCGGAGGAGGACGTAAACGGAGTGGTTGGATTTTGTTCAAAACGACCACAATTGGTGCTGGAGGAGGACACAATTGGATGTCATCCGAACTGATTACCACGGGTGTCAACCGACTGCCCTTCACCTTCCTTCGATTGATCAGCACTGTCTGGGCAAAAAACCATTGACGGCAGGTCCTAAGCTCCTCTTATCTACTCGGTTGGATTGGTCCTCACCAACTGTCTGTGTTGCTCGAGATTTAGAACCGATCGAAGATATCGATCAACAACTGCTTGGATAGCCACTAGGTTGGTTCTTCTGTCACGGTCCCATCACCTACCAAGGTTGATGACTGAATTTCTTCTATCAGGGCTAGGGTTTCATCATGCTCTGATACCATATTGAAAATAAAGAGTAGGAGAAGAATAGAAAACAAGATTTATGTGGAAAATCCTAACACAGGGAGAAAAAACACAATAGAGGAGTTTTATTAATTTTATCACACATATACCTCCGATATAAATAGAGTGAGGAGAAACCCTAATTCAATAGGCATAAAGTAAAAAGACAAGAATGCCCATGGGGCTAAAACATCATATTTCAACCGTTGCTTATTCCGGTCAATTTTTTTTCTTTTTAGTTAGGGTTCTTTATCTTCTATGTTTATGTTAACAATCACTGTTCATTATCTTCTATGTATATGTCGACAATCACTGTTTGTACTTTGTAGGTATTTCTTGGAATTGTGGCTCCTTTTGTTGCTTCGACACTGCACCTACAAGATCTGCCCATCCACTATTCCAGTTTCATTGCCATAGTTTTTGGCGTCACGGGTATATAAACCCTTAATGCCATGGACACTCAATATTTCTCTACACCTCCTTCTAAAGGAACTACTTTGAAATCTGGAAGCATTACGACCCCAGGCTCATCGCCTCTACTTCCGTCGATAACAAGGCTATGGAGGCCATCAGCACAAAGGAACATTAGGAATCAATGGTCGAAGTTGTCGTCACTCAAACAACAATGGGCTTCTTCTTCTTCAAGCGGGCGATCTCATGCTACCTCCATTGTCAATGCTTATTTGTCTGAAAAGTACTTCCATAAACTCCTCCATATGCTCCAGCTTTATAGGATTGGTAGATCTTTCTTTTGTGGGATTTTTATTGTTGGTTCTATGGTTTAACTCAGGTACATGCCTTCTATGGAGCTGGGTTCTCTCAACGACATGATTGATATACGAAACAAAGCTTGTTTGAAATTGTCTAAGCAGCAGGTAGTTTTTATCTTAGCTGATAGTCTTGCTGTATGTCATAACCTTTGGTACAACTTTGAATTCTTGGTATAAAGTTTAGAAAGTTTAGAAATTCAACTTCTCATTGTGATTGCCCTATCAACTTAATTTTTTTGGCCTGCTGGTAATTTAGTATGCTACAAGACCAAAGACCTTTCTGTTCTAACTTCGCTCTAAATGATTGCTTATTCATGAGTCATGACTTTTGGGCATGGGGAGATGAATACACTTTTTCAGGTTAGCATCATCTTTTTTTATTACTAGTAGTTAACTTGGGATTTACAAGCTAATTTTCTCCCCACCATATTGTATCCTGAGAGTTTTGTGCTGAATACTTGTTCATTAGTCATTTAACCTCATTTTCAAATTAGGATCACCATTTTATCTCAATAACTGGTTTCCTATGCATGCCTATCTATCCGTGTGTGTGTGTTTGTTTATTTTATTTTACGTTTAAGTAATAGATGGGATTTCCATAGGCCATATTGGGTAAATTCATATTAGTCTTGTTTAAATCCTTGATTGATCCTTTCTAATTTCCTATTTGGATTTTAGTTCTCCTTTTTAGTTTCTTTTAGGATTTTATTTTGCTTTCGATTCTCATATAAATAGAGATCTCCTCTCATGTATTCTCTGTGAGAATTCTCTCCTTTAATCCCTTCGGCTACATCAGATTCTTACTCTCTCTCTATGTTCTATTCAATCTTGTTTCAGGAACTTTATCGAAGTAAACTCTTATCTTCTTACAAGGAAATGGTATGGGTTTTCTTCTTCCTGTCAATCCATTATAAACTAGGTCAAAATCATTATGTAATCAATTGTCTTAGTTTGAAAACTCTGCATAAAGTTGTTTTCTAGGCCTTCAGAGTTCAGCTATGATTGTTATCTAATCTGAGGAAGTTGTATGGCATAAGCCAAATCTGTTCTCTGTCTCCAGAAATGACTAACTCATGGAAAAACTTGAAGCTTCTATTTAGCCAAAAAATTATGCCGTGTGGATTAGCCACAGAATTAATTTTACCTTATTTTATGAATGTCAACTATAACTTCAGGAAGCAAATCCAGAAGTTTCTTTCTCTCTTCACATAATTCTACCAGTTCCTTATTCAACTGATGTTCTGTAACATATGTGATTTCAAAAGCTTTTTGCAGGTTGATGTTGTAGTTCAGATGGTAAATGCAAGCAGACTAATGAAGTGTTATTTCAAGAGATCAAGTAGTAGTTCACTCATACAATTTTCAACTAGCTCTGAGGACAATCACAATGAAGATGCCGGAGATGGTGGTGGCGTCTCAGTATTTACATTATTGACAATCCCTTGCTTTGGTGCGTATGAAGTTTTTAAGATCTCCCTAATCACGGCTTACATTTTTGAGTTCATAATGAATAAAATTTACCTTTTAATGATTGATCTTAGATAATTCCAATCTTATTTGCAACATCTAAAGAAATATGCAGACACCTGAAAACATGCTTTCTTAGTCCTATTAGGTCTCCATTTTTTCCCTCTTTGTTGTAGAAGATGAGGCTTTTACTTCTTTTTTTGAAATAGAAACTTGATCTCTTGAAATAGAAGATGATGCTTTTACTTCAAGAGTAAATGAATGTGCTCCATTAGACAACGATTGAGATTATGTTGCTTGCCAATGTGCTTTTTGTTATTGTGTATACTGCGTATAGATCACAGTAGAAAAGAATGAACATGACGGAATTAGGGTCAACACAAACTTACTATGACCTTTTTTTCCTCCTGAAAACAATCTCAGAGAAATTGGCAGAGGAGCTTGTTCATATGTTTGGGTTGGAGCTGAATCTGAAGGTAACTGAAGACAAGTTGCTTTGAGACTTCGTTCTGTACGAAAACCTTTTGTGTAATATATTTGTTTATTTTTACTTCGTTGATGCAGCGTCTGCTTTTGATGGAACTACTTTCTCTTAGTTCTGAATCCTCAACCAAAAGCTTGGTCTGGTCGGAAGAGCTTTACTCGGGGGAATTCAACAACTTGCGTTTGTGCAACTTGTGGTCCAAGGAAACCAGCGAGCTGCTCCATCCAACCTTGAAGGGTCATGAATGCAGTACACCTATTGTCAGTCGTACCCAACACCCAAATGCAGAAGTTTTGCAGGTTTTGAACTCTTTGCTATCCATCATCAGTGCTTTAATAGTTAATATTCATAAGACATGCATAAACTCACTTGTCCAATATCACTTTACTCGGATCATTTTCTTTTCTCCTTCGACGTGTTCCATGACAACACTAACAAGACTACTTGAAACAGGTTTATCTTGTCACATGGCTTGCAGATGTGAACATACACACAAAAAGGTAAGAACAAGAGTTCTTTTTAAGTTATTTTTATAGTCGAGAGTGAAACATAGAGATAGGCAGGTAAAGCTTTAAGCAATTGGGTTAATATATGTTTGAAGAGTTCAAATCAGGCATGTTGTGGCATGAATAGAAGTTTGTTAATTAGAGGTTCTCACATTGCAGAGTAGATGAAATATTTGAATTGGTTAGTGAGGAGATTCATGTCAGCCTATCCTAGGAGGATAGATAGGAATGCTTAATTTCCTCGTGATATTGAAGCTATGAAGGAGCTGTGATTCTTCGTCGTGTATCGACCAGCATTGGGGCGTGCCCCTAAAGAAAGAGGAGATGGTTTGTGAGAGTTCTAAATCGAACTCTCATAAAGGTTTTGGGAGGATTGTTGTTTATGGCAGGAATAAACAACCATTTATGCTTAAAGGGTTTGTGCAGTTCGTTTTCCTATCAATAGGGCTAAGTCCACCCATGCTTGTTATTCAGGTCTGTTTGAAATGATTTTTTAAGTGTGTAAAAATACTTTTTTCACTTAAAAAATACTTGTTCAAGCACTTAAAAAGTCATTTCAAACAGGTTCTTATTTAGTGATAGTATAGCTTAAATCCTTATTTGATTAGGCAAGACTAAAAATGGCTAAAGAAAATCTTTATTATCTAAATTTGCAGTGTTGGGTGTATATATATATGATTTATTTACCATATATTGTATTTGTCTATTATAGGCACAACTAAATTGAAAAAGTTGTCAGTGAGGAAGTTAACATGACCTTCTTTTGATCATCCATCATCCCTGCAGTTATTCAAAGAAACTAAATCGAAAAAGTTTGAAAACACTTAAAAGGAGGTGTTCGATTTATCAACCTGAGTTGAGTTCAGTTGGTATATTACACTAACTCAATATTTGGTCAATCAACTTTGAATGTTGAAGGAGTTGAGTTGGTATATTTTATCAATTCACCCTAATTCATCTCAACTCTTCCTTTTTCTAATATTTTCAATGGCTCCACCGATCGGTCACTGTCGGCGACTATCACTGCTACACTTCGGGAACCAACTCCCGGCTTCGACAACCACCTTCAATGACAATTCTGACGACCAATTTTAGGTTTTAGCAATCACCTTCAATGACAACTTTGGTGACCCAACTTTGATGACACCTTCACACATACCAACTTAGATGGTCAATTTTGGGCTCAAACAATCACCTTCAACAACAAACTTCAATGACCAACTCCGACAACCACTTCTGACTACAAACTCTGACGAAAATCATCTTCGATAATCAAATTTGATGACCACCTTTGAGCAAGCAACTTCGACGATAACTCTGGGATTCAATAACCACTTCTGATGACAAACTCCGACAATCAACTCTAATACCACTTTCATGTGACCAACTTCAAGCTTCTACTACAAACTCCGACGAAAATCATCTTTGATAATCAACTTCTACGACTACCTTTGTGTGACTAATTTCGGCCTTCGGAAACCACCTATGACGAAAAACTCTGGCGACCAACTCCAATTCTACCTTCATGTGACCAACTTCAAGCTCTGACAATCACCTCCAACTATAAACTCCCGTGAAAATCATCTTCAATAATCTAACTTCGACAACCACTTTCGACTATTATAAGACCAATGAATATTAAAGTATGTTGTAGGGTTGATTATATAAATAATGATATTTTGTCTGCATTAAGTGTAATATTTATACGTAAAATTTGTAAAATATATTTTTATTTAATTGAATACACATATCAAATGAATGTTAATGATATTTTAAAAAGTATGTAAGTAGTTGCAAGTTTGTAACACAACAAAAAAAACTATAAAATAGAGATGTGTTTCTTGAAACATTTGATGGTAAGAATTAGTGAAAAATTAAGATTTGTTTCCTGATGATTCTTCAAATTTGGAAGAATTGAAAATGAAATTGTCGAAGAAATGTGGTGATATTCCATTGGCTACTAAGATGACGAGGAGATTCAACTAAAAAAAATCATGACTCTAAAAATAGAGAGCAACAATAGAAAGAAGAAGAAAAAGATGATGAAATTTATTGAGAAAAATTAGCAATCAAAAGTTTTGATTTCTCTTTGGTTTTCCATTTTATTTAACTATATTTCTGCAAGAAATACAGTGAGTTAATTGTTGTTCATTACTTTGAAAAAAAAAAGAAAGAAAAAAAATTCCAATCAATTTTTTATTCAACACAAATATGGATAGAATTATTGAATAAAAATTTCAAAACAAAAGTAATCATTATAAAAACAGATTATTTAGAGTTTAAAAAATTACATAAGATACCTCATACATATGAACTCAACGTTGTACCTTAAATACTGACGTATAAACTCAAACCAAATAATTTTGCACCCTAAACACAGACTTATAAATACCATAGATATATGAACTCTATAGACATATAAACTTCAGATACCATATCTTAATTCAACGCCCCTAACAATCCTGAAAGCTTTATATATATTGTTCCAATGGAGCCCAATGGACAATTTTTTTGATACTATATTTAATCTTTTTTTTTTTTTTTAAAATTTTTTTTTTAAATAATATGGGACATGAGAGAATTGAACTTTTGACTTTGAGGTAAGTAATACAAATACTATGCTAGTTGAACTATGTTTATTTAGGCTAAATTTTGTTCGTTTTCATATAAGAGGCATTTAAAAAATTGTGGGACTCATAAATTAAAAAAATATATCACATGTCAAAATTTGAGAAGAAATTACGATAATACAATAAGTTCTTTTTAATATTCTTTGAGATTGAAGTTAATAGGAGATTGTTCACCTTGTAAAGTGGATGTAGATCTCGGTGGTCCAACCACTATAAATATTTGTGTTCTTTTTTCTACTACTCTCACTTTGATTTAGATTATGGAATAATGTTGTTTAGTGTTAACTAATTTGATTTTTTGTTTTTATTAATAAGCGTGGTGGATTATGTGATTTTTCACAATTGAGAGTGTAATAGTCTATTCAAGATATAAGAACCACTTTTTTTTCAAGATGAAAGTATTAGTCTTTTTTTAAGAATAATTGTAGCTCGTGTATAAGCCATCACCTTGATAATTTTACATCAGCCATCTCAAACAAAGATCTTCATCCCATTAAATACAAAATTGAAAGTTCAGAAATTTAATTGACATTTTAAAAGTTAAAAGATTTAAAAAATATACACATAATAGATGAAGTTTATTGTAAGATATTTGTTGATTCTTACTCAATTACTAACGTACAACCGTTCAAACTTCAGATGCACACACAAAAGATTAATGCAACCACAATCTGTACAAAATTATACTTTAAAAAAGGATGAAATTTATATCTCAAGTTTACCAAATTTGGTTTAATTTTTTAAATATTGAAACAATACTTTTAATTCCAAAACTTCTTCAATCATGCACACCCGCTTTGCTTCCCTGCACAAGTGAACAGAATAATTGGAAACTTGACATTAAAGCTCATTTTAAACTATCTCTAAATTTAATAATTAAGATCTTATTTGATATTTTTTTTTAAAAAAAAATTAAGCATATTTTTTTATTCATTTCTTATAATGATTTGGATCTTTTTTTAATACAACAATTAAATTCTTAACCAAAATTAAAAAACAAAATAAATTTTTTAAGCTTTTTTTTTTTTAGTTTTCAAAATTTAGGTTGATTTTTTAAACCATTGATAAAATGTAGACAATAAAAAAGAAAATTTAGAGATGAAAGTAGTGTCTATAGGTTTAACTTTCAAAAATAAAAAACCAAAAATCAAGACCTCATTTGGTAACCATTTGGTTTTTGGTTTTTGTTTTTGAAAATTAAGCTTATAGACACTACTTCCACATCCAAATTTCTTCATTTGTTATCTACTTTTTGAGTTTAAAAAACCAAGCTAAATCTTGAGAACTAAAAAAAAAAAAAAGTAACTTTTAAAAGTTTGTTTTTGTTTTTAGAATTTGACTAAGAATTCCAACAATTGTACTCAAGAAAGATGCAAATCATTGTAAGAAGTTAGACTTAAATTATAAAAATAAAAAATAAAAAATAAAATGATTACGAAACGATGCCCAAATGATTATCGAACAGAGCTTAAGATATATATATATATATATTGTAATCATTTGATTTTTTTCGATATTTTTAAAATTAAGTTTATAAATATTTTCACCTAAAGTTTTCTTGTTTCATTTTATCTTCTTATTACAAATTTTTGTTGATGGACTAAGTCACATGTTAGTGTCTAAATATGCTATAAAATAATCATTTAATGATATATAAACCTTTGATTTCTCCCTTAGCACAATTGTTATACAAAAAAGGGAAAATATTTAAAAATTTTGGAACCATCCATAATATGTTCAGTCCATTTAATTGATAGATATCTCTAGTATTTTGGATTGTTTTTTTCTTTCCAAATTTGGAATTTGATTATAAAAATTCAAAAGCCTTTTAGTTTTGAAAAATTAAGAATAAGAGAAAACAAACAACAAAATAAGTTGTAATGTTAAATGAAGTCACAAAACTAATAAAATTATTACCTAACACATTTGGAAAGAAACAAATTCTTTACGTACTTACTTATCTAATGAATAGACAACATAAAAGAAATCTCAATTTATAATTTTGTACATACTTTTCATCGACACCAAGCGTTATAATTACTAATTAATAGCTTCGTCATTTAATTATTAACATGATATATTTTACCAATCATTTTCATTAATAGGATTATTGGCTATCTTAGATCCCGTAACTATTTTTTTTTATTTTTAATTTTTGAAAATTACCTACCAATATTCTTACCACCTCTAAATTTCTTGTTTTGTTTTTACTTTTTACCTATATTTTCAAAAATCAAGTCAAATTTTGAAAATTAAAAAAGTAATTTTTACTTTTAGAATTTAACTAAGAATTCAACTCAATTTAAGAAAAGATGCAAACAAAGAAATAGAATTAATTTTTTTTTTTAAAAAAACAAAAATCGAAAGGAATACTAAAGGAGGATGTTTAAATTGACATTTGAAGATTCATGTGATAGCATTTACATTTTTTTTTATAATAAAGAAAAATAATAATGTGTTCACTAACTATTTTTTCTATTAAGAAAATAATAAACATGTTTTTTTTCCCTTTTTTTCCCTTTCTTTTTTCTGGTTCTCTAAAATAAAACTTTTGCTTGAAACCGTGTTTTTTAATTTAAATATCGAAAGCTTTAATGTCATAAATTTTGTATGATGTTTATTATGCATTTTAGAAGAAGAAGAAAAAAAAAAAAACAAATAATACTTGTATTTTTATGTTTTTGAAAGGGGAAAAAAACTTAAAACAAAAGGGGAAAAAAAGCTTGATTTTATCATTGCATGCTTCCAAAATTTTACACAATTTTAATTAAATTTTTTTAATAACCAAATACAAGGAGCAGGAACAATTTACCAAACTTATACTTTTTCAAAAACTTAAAATAAAAAAAAAAAAATTATGAAACAACCTCTATAACTCTTAACTTTTATTTACTATATAACCTAGATTAAATTAAACAAACTCATACTTACATCAAGCTATCTTTTCCCACAAAAAGCTATGATATTATTTAATAATCTCCCTCATGACACAAAATGACAAACAAGGAAAACAAATTACCTAAAAGAAAAAGTTGATTTTAAAAGAAAAAAATTGAGCTAATAAATGAAAAAAAAAAAAAAAATCAATGTTTAACCTTGAGTGGGTATGGATCAGGCTTGAAAGGAGGTTGTTTGGGTTGAAGTTGATGTTGATCATGATGATTAATCCAAGGCCTTCCATGGGAATGATCAGGTGGAGAAATATGAGATGAGTGAGTTTCTGGTCCTCTATAATCTATTTCATAAACCTCTGATGAAGAAGAAGAAGAAGAAAAATCCATTTCACCATTTTCAGATCCACCTACAAAAATTTAAATTAACATTTTTTTAAAAAGATAATAATAACACATCATTATATAATTAATAATTCAAACTATAATTAAAAGAGATAATATAATAGACCTTTAGGAGAAGAAAGTGAAGGGGTAGCAAGGAGGAAGAGGAAGAACATGGTCATAAAGCTTATCATCTCCATTTGGGAAGGAAAATTAGAAGCTTCCTAGTTTCTAAAGAAGAAGAATATTTAAAGAAATCAAAAAATATATAAAGCCCTAATTATTGTTTTTTTTTGGGGTGGGGTGGGTCAGAAAATTAAGAGAGGAAGAAAGAAGATAGAGTAGGAAAAAAAAATCCAAATTCTTGAGAAGAAGAAGGAATGATGAAAATAGGGGAAATGGGAAAAAAAAAAAACTTGTGTACTTTGTGTAAAGATATATCTAAATTTTCAAATTAAAAATACCTTTAAACTTTTAAAAATATTAAAAAAATATCCTTATCATTATTTAGGATGGAAAACGTTAATGCAAAAATATCCTTACACTTAAAAATAAAATTTAAGAGTATTTTAAAAGTTTAAGGGTATTTTTAATTTAAAGTACTAATGGTTTCTATCCAAAACAAATATTAAGGATATTTTTCTTTTCAACTTTTATTTGGACACAAAATATAATATAGGAACATTTTATATAATTTATTATTATTTTATTTATTGCATGTATTTTTTTTCCAGCTTTTGGCAAATGAAACCGTCACCATCCTTACAGCAATAAGTTGCGAGGTAACTGATGTAGATGTGTTGGGTTGGAACATTTATTTCCCTTATAAATAACCTCATATACATATTATATATATAAATATATTTCAATTATGATTGGATTATTTTATTTTATTTTAACAATAATACGGAGATTTGAACTTCGGACTTCTAGAAACGAGATACTTGTCAATTACTTTTGAGTTATATACTCATTTTAGCAAAGAATAAATTTTGAAAGTTGAAAAAAAAACTTATTTTGTTTTTGACATTTAGCAAAAAGATTCAAATGTTTATTAAAAAAAAAAAATGAAAATCATGAATAAAAAAATGGTGAGAAAACAACCTCAATTTTCAAAAACTAAAACCAAAACCTAAATACTTACTAAACAAGACTTTAATGATTGTGTTTTATTGTTTTGATCACATTCACGCTTAGTACTTCTCTATTTCATTAAAAACAGTACACACTTAATATTTACCAGTTGGGAGTTTACAAAATTTAAATGTGAAAATAATCTCCTTTTTTTCAAATTCGAAGTAGATAGTTTGTAGTCAACATGAACATAACTCAATCGGTATATTGAAAGTGTCTAACCTGAGGTCTGAGGTTCAATCTCTCATCCCATATATTATCTAAAAAAAAAAAAAAAAAAAAAAATTAAAACATTTAATCTCATGTCAAAGGTATATGGTTATACTAGTTGAAGTTTAATTCGACTGACTCTAGAAATATAACTTTTAGAAGATAGCTTTGATGTCTGGTCATTTATCATTAATGACGGTCAATGATGAATTTAACTTTTAGAAGATAGCTTTGTTTAATAATTAATAATTAGGACACATACAATCAACTTACTGAACCACCAAAATTTACATAGTTCAAACCCAAATATTATTTAGAAAAAACTTAATTCCTATCAAAACCTATCCTTGGTCAGATAGGTGGAGCAAGTTATGCAATTAGCTAATCCAAGTAGATTAGAATTATATATGAAGTTGAAAGTAAAAAAAAATTCTCTAGAGGAGTGTCATTGTATGGTGGGAAAAAATAGTTCTAAAAACAAACAAATAAAATAAAAATATATCAACTAGTTCTTGGTTCATAATCTTTACTTATACTGTTAAGATTGAGTTTAAGAGGCCTAAATTTGATACTAACTGAAAAAATGTCATAAAAACTTAATTTTGGTGTATTTTTTTTACCAATTCATCTTGTAGGTTTTTATTTCATAAACTAAAATGGTATATGGAGTTAAAAAAATCTAAGTATATAATAATGTAAGATGTGTGAAATTAGGAAACCTATATAATTTAAGATATAGTTGAATTAATGTATCAAATGTAAGATCAATTTCTTTGTCACAAAATTTGAACAACTTAAAATAACAAGTGTGAGGAGCATGATAAGTTAAACCTTGGGCAGTCAAGTTACATGGACGGATTTTGCGTATCAACATTCTGCTGTATAATTAGAAGACCATCCTCCATAAGGAGATTCCGCTATTCCCGCTGATTTCCTTTGTCTTTGATTTTTTTTTTTTGTACGTTTATTTGTACTAAGAAAATAGTGAGTATGAGGCAAGTGCATGTGTGCATATAAATTGTAATGTCCTACCATTAAGGTTCTCTGGCTAGATATATTATAGCATTATACTTCATTTCCACCTACCTTTCTTTTTATTCCATTGCTTTTTTGTCTTCAAACTCCAAAGAAAATCAACCTCAACTTTCATATTTCAAAGCCTTTATTACTCTAAAAGATAGAATTTTTTTTTGTTTTCCCTTTCAATCCTATGCCTTGCCTATCCAACAAGCCACTCAAATAATTAAGACTCGGAAATTTTGACTTCAGAATCACTTAGAAAAAAAAGGATATTTTGGAAATTTCCATACACACGGCACGGGTTATTATAGTTGAGTTACAACAATATGTATTTGAGGTGTAAATTATTTTAGTTTAAGAAGAAAATAGTAAACATTATAGTCCCCTAAAAAACAAAGATGAAATAGGATGTAATTGGTCAAACTTGAAATTAATTAAAATAAATAAAATATTATATCCATTATTAATAATATTTAACTATATATAATGATTCAAAATGGAGGCTAATTCAATCATTTCTCTTAATTGCCAATTTGATTATAAGCTCAATGAATGAAAATATATATTTTCGATTAAGAGGTTCTAGATGTTGTCGAACTATATGAAATAATCACCATCCCACCTCAATTTGCCTCTAATTTTTTTTTATCTTCTCATTATCAATGTGGAAAATGATATTTGACTGAATAATATCTTGTATATAACGTGAGTTTGCTTAACCCAATTATAACCTAAATACATAAACAACGTGAGTTTGTAAGCAGATAAACTGAAATAACTAGAGGATAGAAATTGAAGAAGCAATTCTAAATCAAAATACGGTAGATCTGGGCGGGAGGCAGAAACCCATGGAACATAGAGAACTTCTAGGCTAGAAACAGGGGTTAGAATCAGAGACCTAGGTAGGCTTGTCAGAAGCAAAGCATAAGTGGGTTTGGGTTTTGTTTTGCGGCAGATCTGGTCAAGCACCAAATTGGTGGGGGGGGGGGATGGGGAGAGCGTCGGATTGAGTTCTTCATAGTGGGGATCATCGAGTGAGTTTTGTTTTGGACCGGATCATTGAGTTCTTCATAGTGGCAGATTTGGGCGAGTGGAGCGAATTAGAGATGGATTAGTGGGATTGGCCGTGGACGGAGGCAGAGATCGAACAACAAGACGACGACTAAATAATAGGGGCTATATCTTGTATATAACTTTCTCTGAAGTGGGCGAACACTCGGCCCAGCGGGCGAACATGGCGGGCTCCGGCTCCGCGCACCTGCTGACACCCTGTCTCTTATACACATCTAGATGTGTATAAGAGACAGGGTCCGGTCGCCCTACGCGACTGGCGCGGCCGAAAGGCGAAACTCTCGTCGTAGTTTGGCGACCTAAGGGGCGGACACCTTTTTTTGTTATCTAAAGGCGAAGACTCTGAAGTGGGCGAACACTCGGCCCAGCGGGCGAACATGGCGGGCTCCGGCTCCGCGCACCTGCTGACACCTTTCGAAGCACTTTCGAGTGTGCGCTTTAGTTTTCGAATGTGTCGTTCAGCCTCACGAGTCTACAAGCCTTTCTCATTCCAGTGCTCGCCTTTTAGTAGGGGCCTTTAGTCTTTTGATTAGAGTAGGGGTCCCGAGAGAGCGGAGCGTGCCGCCCGGCCATAGTCGCGAGTCTGTTTATAGTCGCGACTGTTGTCATAGTTAACAAGGTTGAAACTTCCAGGAAAGGCCAAGGTAGAGATCGAACAACAAGACGACGACTAAATAATAGGGGCTATATCTTGTATATAACTTGAGATTTACATAGGAAATTTACAAAAAGGACGATAACCTAATTATAGTCCGATAATCCAGTTATAGCCTAAATACATAAATTGAGGCCTAAAATATCTCAACAATCGTGATCATTTACTTATGATTTTTTAATTTTTTGTGAAATTTAAACTTCAAAGAAAATATAAATTGTATCTTAAACCTTAACAATTGAATTATGCTTGTATTGACTTTCAACTTCCATTCTCATTAATTTGATCATTGTATTCACTACTTATGTGTATATATCATGTAAAAAGAAACTAAATAGAAATAAATAGTAATTTTTTATCCGCTTAAGATATTGATTCTCAAAGTTATGTTTTTATTTTTCATATATTTTTTTTTAATGAAAAAAGACATACTAATGGTTAGTAAACCAACTTATTTTTAAAAGATATAATTGTTGCATTGTTGATATAATGAGAGTTGATGTATATTACTGTACGGTGAATTCTTGATATCGTTAAATCGTTTTATCAAATGGGAAAAAAATGATAAAACTCTTAATCAACAATAAACTTTAGAAAAGGATTAAAGAACGCACAAAGAAAGAAGAAGGGAAAAAAGCAAAGGTAAAAACCAGAAGTTAAAAGTTTATAAATACGAAAGTTACTTAAAAATAAGTTGAAGTCTGAAGTTCTATTCTCTACCGTACAAAATGTAGAACAATTACTTTGTTTCCCTCTCTTTTTTCAATCCTTAAGTTTTCTCAAATTATTTTTTATTATTATAAAACTTTAAATATATATATTTAATCTATAAAGAGCACCCACTTGCATCCTCTAAATTTAATAATCAAGACTATAATTTCCTAGAAAATAGGTTATAAGAAATTTGGACTTTTAATTTTATAACAAATTACTCTTTCTATTTTAAAAATTATAATAATTTTATTTTATCAAAATTAATGATCAAATTTTATTATAGAACAACACTTATTCTTTATAGTCTATAACTATATTGTGTTTCCAATCAATTTATCCATCTACATATTAAAAGATTTCACTAGATCTCATTGAATCTTAACAACATTTTTTACAACCGACACATCTTTATAAAATTTAAAATATATAGACTAAATTTTATATATCAAGTTGATAGACATTATTATAAAATTGAAAAGTACATGAATTAAACTTCATTATGAATAAAGTTCAAAACTAAATTGTTATTTTAAAAAATTTGACAAAAAAATATTATTCCAATTTTAAAATACGAAGTCCCTAGATTTTGGGTATAGTTTCTATTTAATCTTTAGATTTCAAAATGTTACACATTCCGTCCTTAAGTTTTGAGTTTGGTTTCAATATAGTCCATGTGATTCAAAATGTTATAATTTTATCCTTGATATTTGAGTTTTCCTTCAATTTGGTCCCTATATTTCAAAATTTACATTTTTAAACTTGATTATTCATTAAATACTCATTTTTTTTGTCTTTAGTATTAATTTATGTTAATAAATTATAAATCATTAAAAGAATTATAATTAATTAAATTTCATTATTTTTTATAACTTTTAAAATTAAATTCAAAATTTCAATTCCTAATTATTTTTAATTAATTAATAGAGATCAAAAGTGAATATTTAATGAAAACTTGAAATTAAAAATGTAAAATTTTGAAACCTAGGAACTGAATTGAAATAAAACTCAAATCTTAGAATAAAATTATAATATTTTGAAATATAAGGACTAAATTGAAATAAAACTCATAATTTAAGACAAAATGTATAACATTTGAAAACGTAAAAATGAAATAGACACTACCTAAAAATATACGAATCTATTTATCTCTACCCACAAAAATTTGTTTTCTTTTTAAATTTTATTTTCAAACCAATTTCATCACTATCTTGTAGATTTATTTGCTACCTAATTTCAAAGCAAATTGGTTTGAAATAAAAGTTGAAAATAAAATGGCATGCAAGATATACACGTGGGTGGCTTATGATGACAGCCAATCAAACAGCGATACGTGTTCGCCAGCTGGGCAATATGCTATTTATTTCCTGCATTTAAGCCTGGATCCACCTGCTTCCTCGAAAATATATATAATTTGTGTAGAATTTAGCCAAAAAAAAAAAAAAAAAAAAAAAAAAAAAAAAAAAAGAAATATATATATAAGGCTAAAACAAATAGTCAAAAGGCAAATTATACACCAGTCTCTTGTATTTTGAATAATTCTCAGATTGGTGTGGTTCTTTTAAAATTATCAATAAATTTATTGTTTAAATTTTTTTGTTATATTATAAATATTGTAAAATAGATGTTTAGATAGATATCCATGCTTTGTCATTTATTACCACATATATGAGCTATGTGACATATAACAACCTATGCTTAGTATACAAATGTGTCGCATCCTATTTGCTAAAATTCCTATAAATAAGTGGTCATTTGTAGATTTTGTAGGCATGCATGTAGTGAGAATTCAAATAATTTTGGAGAAGTTGGAGAAGTTTCATATTTTCATAATTTTACTTTTACTTTTCCTATTATTATTATTATATTATATTATATTTCCCTAATATTAGTATTGTCGTAGTGCGTCGTTTTACTCTTCAATTTTACAACACGTTACCATCCAGAGCTTATGAGGTTTCACCAGCTGAATGTAGATTTTAAAGGTAGCTCGTTTTTTTTCTCTTTATTATAATTAATAAATTAAATGTTATTTTTGCATGTTCAGTATATATTAAACATCTAATATAAATATAATTTTTGTGATAATATTACCATGAAAAATCTTACAAAACTAGACTTCGCAACACTTGATATTAATAGTAACAATTATTTGTCATGGGTGTTTGATGCTTAAATACATCTGGATGCTGTGAACCTTGGAGAAACAATTAAAGAATGGAATACAACATCTAGTCAGGAAAAGACAAAAGCTAAGATTTTCCTTCGTCATTATCTCCACGAGGGATTGAAGATGGAATATATAACGATAAAAGATCCTAACATCTTGTGAAAAAAATTTGAAAGAGAGGTATGATTACCATAAAGCAATCATTCTTTCTAAAACTTGTTATGAATGGATGCATTTGAGGCTCCATGATTTTAAATCAGTAAGTGATTACACTCCTAATTATTTAAAATTAGTTCAAAATTGTTGCTATGTGGAGAGAAAATTATTGATGCAGATATGTTGGAGAAGACATTTTCTACATTTTATGACTCGGATATACTCCTGAAATAACAATATCAAGAGAAAGGTTTAAATGATATTCTGAACTAATATCATGTCTTCTCATGACCGAAAAAATAAAGAGTTACTGATGAAAAACCACAAATCTCGACCAACTAGAATAACATTATTCCTTGAAGTGAATGTTGTGAATTTTAATCGTGGTCGAGGTCGTGCCTGTGGTAGAGCAAGAAATAATTATTCCTTTCGTGATGGTCGTTATAATCATCTAAATTTCAAAAGAACCACATGAAATGACGATCATACATAAAAAGCTCCACAAGATAAGAGTTAGAAAAATATCGAACAGAAATGTTTCTGATGTGGTATGATTGGGCATTGGACACATATATGTTGTACATCAAAACATGTAGTTGATCTTTATCAAGCTTCCCTAAAGGAAAAAAGGAAAAAAAATGTAGAAGTAAATTTTGCAAACCAGGATAATGATATATTTGACACATCCAATATGAAAAATTTGAATATGGCAAACTTCTTTGAATCTCTAGAAGAGAAAATTGGCACATTTGATGGCGTAGCAATTGTTTCTTTTGATTTTGAGAATATTTAGAATTAATATTGTTTGTTTTGTTTATCTATCTTTCATGTATTTTAAGGTTAAACTTTTCTATTTCAAATTTTGTCTCTCTTATTGTAATTGTCTTGTTTAATGAAGAAGCATGAACAGTTTTCATATGTTCAGTGACTCAAAAATGAAGAACGAAGATCTATGTCTGGTAGACTGTGCAACTACGTATACAATACTTACAAAACTGATAATGCTAGATGCAAAAGTCAATTGGATTTGGACAAGCAAATATTCTTTTTCCTAGAGGAATAAAATTTACAATTGACAATGCATTGGTCTCTAGTTAATCCAAGAGAAATTTACTAAGTTTTAAAGATAAACGGTACAATGGTCATCATATTGAGACTGATAGAAAAAAAATGAGATAGAGTATATTTATATCATATTTACTGTCTCACATGAAAAACTTATACTGGAAAAGTTGCTGCTTTATCTTCTGGATTATATTATACTCATATACAAGTAATTGAAACATATGCAACAATGAACTTGAAGTTCATGAATCCAAACATATTTTCTATTTGGCATGACAGATTAGGTCATCTAGGGTTTACAATGATGAGAAGAATTATTGAGAATTCAAATGAACACCCATTGAAGAGCCAAAAATCTTTAATCTAATGAATTATCATATGATGCTTGTTTCCAAGGCAAATTAATAATTAGATCATCACCAACTAAAGTGGGAACTGAATCAACTGCATTTTTTGAATGAATTCGTGGTGATATATGTGAATCTGTTAACCCACCAAGTGGACCATTTAGATATTTTATGGTATTAATAGATGCCTTAAGTAGATGGTCACAAATATGCTTATTATCAAGGTGAAACTTTGTATTTGCAAGATTACTTGCTCAAATAACTAAATTAAGAGCACAATTTTCCTAATTATACAATTATGACCATTTGTCTTAATAATGCTAGTAAATTTACATCACAAACTTTTAATAATATTATATGTCAATTGGATGAGTGTTGAACATCTTGTAGCTTATGTTCATACACAAAATAGTTTAGCAGAATCATTTATAAAATGTTTGTAATTAATTGCTAGACCATTGCTTATGAGAGCTAAGTTTCCTATATCTGTATGGGGTCATGTAATTTTGCATGCTTGGTCACATGTACGTATTGAAGGAAATCTTATCAAAGAAACCCGTGAGTGGAAGCGAGATTGTTCCAAACCCCATTGTTACAGAACATACACATTTACAATCTAATAGTAATAGTTATGCAAAATTCAAAATTACAGCATGCTTCAAAAGGGAAATACTAAGGTTCAAGAGAACTCACCCTTGAAGAACTATTCTTCTCGTTCCCTCAAACTTACTGAACGATCGTTCACCAACACAGACGAATCTACACTCGAACAGTAATCTCCTAAGCAGTCTCTTCGAACAAGAACAAATCTTCACTCGTCCCTCGAACAGTAAACATACACCTCTAGCAGATTACCTTGGTATCCTCGGTGTGAAAATCCAGGAGTTGTGGGCTCTGTAGGATTTGGTAGAGGGTAGGAGGAATTTGACAAATCGTGTAGGCAAGCGAGTAAGTGGGAGATGGTTTTAGTTTATCATATAGACAATATACTCAATCGTTTAGAAGATAAGTGACTATCCTATAGAGAACTCTTACACGATCGTGTATGCTCTCAAGCTATCGTATATCTAATGCTATTGTTCGCACGATTCTCAATCGCTTGATGAACGCATTACGTACAAATGAAAACGATTTTCATTTTAACCATCAATTACCATAACTGATCACAACTTCCCACTAAGTTGGTTATGAGAGAAAAAAATTGTAACAAATTATTCCATAATTGATTTAATTACAAATATGATCAATATATTCATAACCTGTAGTTTTAATATCACATTTCATACAATATATAAACTATAGTTCTTTTTCTCCCTTATAGAAAATAATAATTCCTCCAATTAATGTATCTAATATATTAAGTCAATTATATCTCATATAATTGACGCAATTTAATTATATCATATATAATCAAATTTTCTCTTGTTAATTTGAACATTTCAAACTAACCTAAAAACTGATTCTCAACATGAATCCATTGAGCTACCAAGAGGACCTTATGGACCTATAGCTTGAAGCTCCAACAATACGTGAATAACTGACTAAACTCTTTAATCACGATATCCACCATCCGTTAACTACCGAGCATTCCACTAAAAGATCGACAGCTGCACTTTTCGCGCTACAGATATATTTCTGTGTCCATTGGATATAACCAATCAACAGTATCGTTGGAAGGTACCAATGTGCAGCGGAAGAAACCAGGATTCATAAGCACTCTAATTCATTAATTTTGGCAGGAAAAAAAAACATGCTTCAATAGAAATTAAATGGGTTTCATGACATACCTTTGAAGAACTTCCTCTAAGCTTTGATTCAGCTACAAATCTCCACAAAATCTTATTGTAGACCACCCCAAGATCTTCCCCACTATTCTCTTGGAGCTCAAGATTGAGTAGTGGGACTCAAAATAAGCTGAAATTAAGGGAATTTGGAGAAGCTTACAGTAGCAACCATGTAGAAGAACACCCTTCTTCTCTCAATTTTTTCTCAAAATTTTGTTCGGTTGCAATCCCTCCAAAACACTCCAAAATCTTCTATATATTGCAGACATTCATGCAAAGAAGTTTGTTGCATGAGATGCACCTCATGCTTGGAGTTAATGAAGAGTTAAAGTGGGTTGTTGGTGAGCTAGTAGAAGAAGACAAAGGAAAACAATTTTTCCACTTTTTGTGTTTTTCTTTTCTTTTTCAATTTTATCTAAATTGATTTCAATTTTAATTAAATATTAAATTAATTTTTAACACAATTCCATCTTCAAATATTTAAATCATATTTAAATATCATTTCTCCAAATTCATTTAATTCTAATTTGAACACTTCAAATTAACTTATCACGCTATTCTAGAGCTTATGCATTTACGAGCTAGTAGGGGGACCTCGCGGACCTACAGATCATGGGCTCCAACGATCCGAGATTAATCGGCTAAACTCATTAGACCGATCTAACGTCCATTCGTTAACTAATGGGTGATTCCACTAAAGTCCATAGCTATACTCCCCTTACTGTAGATATATTATGTTCACTCGATATAACCATGATTAGTAAGTTAACCCTTTATAGGTTGCTCGTAATAGCGGCTGGGTCGAATCTCTGTTTTACCTCCAAAATTACCTCTTATTCCTTAAGTTCCACTAATCCTCTAATGAACAATTGATTTGTGATCCAATCAACAAATTGAATCTCTCTCAAGCCAATGAGAGGGTGAGGCCTCTTGTTCAAGACCCAGAATCAACACTTAAAGGGAACAACCTCTCTACTAACCATAATCAGGTAGGAGTGAATTCTCTCTTATACCCTATGTCCCCAGCTATTCATCCGGTCTTATCCCCAAAATGGTAAGCTTATTGAGTAGAGGCAATTGGTCTATTCTTATCGTTTGCAGATAAAAAAATAATCCCGAACAAACAGGAGTTTATAGTTAGCTCAGGATTAAGGTTAAGTTACCCAGGTCATCGCTTTGAAATAGTCAGTCTTAAACAATAAACAACGTTATAAAGTAAGAGTGACTAGTTTCGTGGTTCGATCTTGCACAAAACTTATTTGCACAGGACACCCCCACTCCTCATGTCTCCACATGCACGAATTAGGATCACTTTGTATGTAGCACTTTACAACTCTGTGTAACAACTACAGAGTAGGCCGCATCCAATAGTGTTACCAGAATAAAGTACCCAACCTTATTTATATACTATAGATCATTTTAACTATTTACTCGAACGTGATCCACTAGTATGTCTCCACATAAAGTTCAAGTACTTATATAATAGTCAAGGGACTTGGGTTTATTGGATTTCTAAAAAACAATATTTTCAATAACAATTATCGAATTTTCAGAATAAGTTCTAATGTTTACAAAACCACGATTTTTAGGACATAAAACCCAACAAATACGATGACCCTTCACAAATCGGTCGTAAGTATAGCCGGATCAATTTACCGTTTTGCCCCTATAATTACATCTAACTCCTTAAGTACCATTGATTCCTCTAATGAACAATATATCATAGTCCTACTATGAGTAAATCCTTCTCGGGCCAAGAGAAGGTGTGGCACCACATTGTTCAAGTCTCAAAATCAGTCCTTAAGGGAGCAATATATCTACTTACCCCTAAATTCAGGAAGGAGTGAATTTCGTCTTATGTAGCTGAGTTCCCAACTCCCCAATCAGACGAATCCCCAAAGTGGTAGGTTTGAGTTGGCGATCTGGCCACTCTTACCCATACAAATCAAAGGACTGCCCTCATAGGCAAGAGTTCCCAACTCATTTAGGATTAAGGTCATGTTACTTATGGCCATCCTAGTGAAATGAAAGTCTCTATCATGAACGACATTATATAAAGAGATAAAACATTTCGTGGTTCGGTCTTATACAAACTCTTTTGTATAGAGCATCCCCACTCGCATGTCTAATACATGAATGGTAAGGATCAGACCATTTTTAGTACTTTACAACACTTGTAACAACTACAAAGCGGGCCACACTCGTAGTGTCAACAGGATAAGGTTTCCCTCCTGTATCCATCTACTATAAACCATTTAGATTATCACTTAAAGCACGATCCATTTGTATGTCATCATATACATGCTTAAGTTACAACGATAATTAGGGATCTTAGTTTATTGGTTTGTGGTTAATGCAATAAAATATCTCATATATTAAAGACTTTAGTGAATAAAATATCTCATATTTTTACATCACATAATGTTTGTTCATACACGTGTTTACAAACTACTGAACCCTACGAGATTTAAGGCATCAACCCAAACACGTATTAGGTTAGTAGCTTATTATAAGTACTCGCCATTACAATTAGCTTATGGCCATGAGCCACATACTCCCCATTTGAGAATTTTTTATGTGCAATATATGTTCCAACTACTCCACCACAACGCACTAAGATGTGTCCTCAACGGGGATTAGGAATATATGTTAGATATAATTCCCCATCAATTATTAAATATCTTGAACCCTTGAAGGATAATGTACTTACTGCACGATTTGCTGATTGTCATTCTAATAAGACAAATTTTCCAACAATAGAAGAGGAATTAAGAAGTTGGAAAAAGAAATTATATAAAATTCATCTTTATTATCTCATTTAGATCCCCATACAGATCAATGTAAACTTGAAGTTCAAAAAATAATTCATTTGCAAAATATAGTAAATCAATTACCACATGCATTTACATATGCTAAAAAAGTAACTAAGTCACATATACCAGTTACAATTGTTCCATTGAAATTTGATATCCCAACACAACAAGATGTTACTAATGAGTCTGGGATAAGCTAGAAGCGTGGTAGACCAATGAGTTCCAAAAATAAAAATCCTTGAAAAAGAAAAATAGTCAATAGTACAAAAGATTTGGTTGAGGATGTAGATATACATGAAGAAACCCTGGACATGACTGATAGAATTAGAATGAAGGTAAAATATCTAATGATATTAATGGGATTCCAATAAACTATATCATGATAGGAAAAAGATGGAATCAAACTAATGTTATTATTGACAATTTTTTTGCATATAATGTTGCTTTTGATATTATATATGAAAATGAGGATCTTGAATCAAAATTTATTGAAGAATATCGACATAGAAAAGATTAACTTAATTAGAAAGAAGAAATCAAGGCAGAATTAAACTCACTTTCAAACATCAAGTTTCTGGATTAGTAGTCCAAACATTAGGTGCCAAACTTGTGGGATACAAATGGGTATTTATGAGAAAAGGAAATAAAAATAATGAGATCACAAGACATAAAACAAGATCAATTGCACAAGGTTTTTCACAAAGACCTAGCATTGATTATAAGGAGACATATTCTCTGGTGATGGATACAATTACACTAAGATATTTAATTGATTTAATCATGTATGAAAGTTTGGACATGCATCTTATAGATGTTGTTATAGCATATTTATATGGATCTCTTGATAATGACATTTCATGAAAATCTCAAAAGGATTTAAGATACCTGAAACATATAAATCAAGTTTTCGGGAATTGTATTAAATAAAGTTACAGAGCTCACTATATGAATTGAAACAATCAGGATGAATGTGGTACAATCGTCTAAGTGGATATTTAATAAAAGAAGGATATCAAAATAATCATGTTCATGTATTTTTATAAAGAAATCACAGTCAGGATTTACCTTGTGACTTTTAGGCTATCTGGAATTAACCACAACACCACTATTATCACAATAAAGGGTGATGAACCTTGACATATCTAGAACTACTTCCAGATTAGTCAAGAATTTCCTGAGCCAGACAACCTTCTTGACAGCTTCACAAGCCACTACAAATTATGCCTCTATGGTGGAGTCAGCAATGCACTCTTACTTGGTGCTTCTCAAAACTATAACTTCTCCATTAAGAGTAAACACTGATCCTGAAGTGGATTTCCTAGAATCCCCATCAGTCTGAAAATCAGAGTCAATGTATTTTGTAAGAATCAAATGCTAAGACCCATACACGAGCTTGTATTCCCTTGTTCTCTGAAGACACTTAAGGATGGTTTTAACGACAATCTAATGATCTAATCCTAGATTAGAATGATATTTATTGACTATCTCCACTACTTAGTAGATGTTAGGTATAGTACATTTTATCGCATACGGTAGGCTGCCAACAACCGATGCATAGGGAATTCGTCTCATCTTCTCAACTTCTTGAGGTGTCTTAGGACATTGTTCCTTAGACAAAGGAACTGTATGCCTGAAAGGAAGCAAGCCTCCCTTGGAGTTTTGCATCGAATACTTGAGAAACATCTTATCAATATATGATGCATGAGACAAGACCAACGATTTGTTCTTTCGATCCCTAAAGATTTGAATGTCTAGAAAAAACTGCGTCTCTCCCAAATATTTCATTTGGAATTGGGCCGCCAACCACTGTTTTATGTCAATCAATAGACCTACATCATTTCTAATGAGTAGGATTTCATCTACGTACAACACTAAGAAGGTTACTAAACTATTGATGATTTTCTTGTAAACACAAGACTCATCAACATTTTGATCAAAGCCATAAGATTTGATCACAGTATCAAACCTTATATTCCAAGATCAAAAAGCTTGTTTCAGTCCATAAATGGACTGATTAAGCTTGCAAATATTTTGCTCTTGACCTTGAGTTATGAATCCCTCTGATTACTGCATATAGATGGTCTTCTCAAGATTGTTATTCAGAAAAGCAATCTATTTACGTCCTCAATTGCCTTCTTATAGGACAATAGATCCTCAACATCACCATCAAATATAACAGCTAAGGTTTTTGTTAAACCCATATAATGAATAGGCAGGTTCGCAACCCTCCCACTGTTGGGGTTGATGCTCTAAATCTCGTAGGGTCTTGTAGTTTGTAAACACTTGTATGAACAAACATTTTGTAATTTATAATATATGATATTTTATTCACATTGTCTATGAAATATATGATATTTTAATTGCATTAACCACAAAACAATAAACTAAGATCCATGATTATCGTTGTAACTTAAACATGTATGTGGAGACATACAAGTGGATCGTGTTTAAGTGATAACCTAAATGGTCTGTAGTATATGGATAAGGTTGGATACCTTATCCTGGTGACACTACGAGTATGACCCGCTTTGTAGGTGTTACAAATGTTGTAAAATGCTACAAATGATCTGATCCTGATCATTCATGTATTAGACTTGTGAGCGGAGATATTCCATAAAAAGGAGTTTGTATAAGACTGGACCATGAAATGTTTAGTCTCAATATATAACGTCGTTCATAATTGAGACTTTCATTTCACTAGGATGACCATAGGTAAGATGACCTTAATCCTGACTGAGTTATGAACTCCTGCCTATGAGGGTAGTCCTTTGATTTGCACGGGTGAGAGTGGCTAGATCGTCGACTTAACAAGCCTACCACTTTGGGATTCATTTGATTGGTAAGCTAGAAACTCAGCTACACAAGATGAAATTCACTTCTTCCCTGAAGTAGGCATAAGTAGATAAATTGCTCCCTTAAGGGCTGATTCCGGAGCTTGAACAATGTGGCACCACACCTTCTCTTGGCCGAAAGGGGTTTAGTCATAGTTGGACTATGATCTATTGTTCATTAAAGGGATTAGTGGTACTTAAGGAGTTAGATGTAACTATAAGGGCAAAACGATAAATTGGCCCAGTTGTACTTATGAGCGATTTGTGATTGGTTATCGTACTGTTGATTGATTATATCCAATGGACACAGAAATATATCTGTATTACGAAGAGTTTATGAAACTTCTTACCCTCCGGATGGAAATAAAGAAAATTCGATGTAGCTGTCAGTCTTTAGTGGAGTGTCTGACAATTAACAGATGGTGGATAATGTGATTAAAGAGTTCAATAAGTTATTCATGTACTGTTGGAGCTTCAAGCTACAGGTTCATAAGGTCCCCTTGGTAGCTCAATGGATTTAAGTTGAGAATTAGTTTTTGGGTTAATTTGAAATGTTCAAATTAATAAGAGGGACTTTGATTATATATGATACAATCAAATTAATTCAATTATATTTGATATTATTGATATAATGTATTTGATACATTATTGTTTGATTGGAGGAACTAATATTTGAATATGATTCAAATATATTTTCTATGAATAAGATTCATAGTTATTAAATTTCATATAAATATGATTTATATTAAATGCCATAAAATAGAAAAAAAGAACTATGATTTATATATTGAATATGATGCAATAAAAATTATAGATTATGAATATAATATGATAAGTTACTTATCATATTTATTTATATTTATTAATTATTTGATAATTAACTTATTTTTCTTTATAAACACCCTTAGTGGGTAGTTATTTGGTTTTATGGAAAAAGTGGGATAAAAGAAAAAGGGTTTCTAATTATTCCATGAGACATGATTAACAATTAAGAGACTATACGATAGTTTCAATATATAAACGATTGAGTTACATTGTCTATGCGATAGACTTCATCATCACACAATTGCCCTTGTTCATCTACTTGATCGTCTTCTTCCTCCACATTAAACTTACCCTCTAACCAAAAAAAGCCAGAGTCCACCACTCCTGGATTCTCATACCGAGAATACTAAGTTCACCAAGTGGTAGTGTTCGATTGGTTCGAGGATAGAGTTGCTGCTTGCTTTTTGTTCGAGGGAGTTCGTGATTTGTTCGTTGCATTTGTGAACAAGTTTGATCGAGGAATTACTTGAAGAAGGGTTCTTCAAAGGCATAGTCTCTTGAGGAGTTCGTGATTTTTATTACAAAGCATGCTGTAACTTAAGATTTATGCATAATTTGTTATGTATGACTATAAATGTATGAGTTCATTCACAATGGGATTCGGACGATCCGCTTCTGCTTAAAGGTCCTCTGTAAATGGAGTTCCCTCACCCACTACGTCGAGGTTTCTTCAACAGTTGAGGTGGATGTAACCTACTAGATGAACCAACATCAACAACTCTTGTTGACATACTTGGCTCTTCAACAACTCTCTTGAAGGCTCAGTAGTTTCACTGGAAAGTTCGTTCAATACTATCTTACTATGTAGTTTGTGCTCCCTAATGTATACCTCTTCTAAAAATGTAGCATTTGTCGACACAAATACTTTATTATCTTTAGGATCGTAGAATTTGTAGGGTTTTATGCCCTAAAACTCGTAGATAGTAGATGTAAATAATTGACCATCATCAACAAAGAGTTATCAATGTTATTTCAATAAATATTATTGATTGTTTTGTATTCTATTTTGTCTTCATAACCCTAATCCAATAAACTAACATCTTAGGCTGTCTGATGAGTTTTGAACTGTATGTGGAGACATACAGAGATCAATGTTCAAGATACATCTTAAAGGGTCTATAGTATATGGATAAAGTTGGGTACCTTATCCTTATGACACTAGAGATACGACCCATTTTATATTTGATATAGATACAATGATCCAATGTGTTTGCGTAGGTGACATGCGAGTGGGGGTATCCTATGCAATAAGTTTGCATAAGACTGAACTGCGAAATAGTAACCACTAGATATAACACCGTCGACTAGTTAGGTTTCTATTTCAATAGGATGACCTAGACAACTTAGTCTTAATCTTGAGTGTATTATAAACTCCTGCTCATGAGAGATTGTCATTTGATTTGCATGGATGAGAGTGGCCAGTTTTTCGACTCAATAAGTGTACCATTTTGGGGATAAAACCGAGTGGGGAGCTGGGAACATAATAATACAAAATAGATTTCACTCCTTTTCGACTTTAGGGCAAGTAGATGAGTGTTCCCTTAAGTGGTATCTCCGAGACTTGAACAAAGGGCCCTACCCTCTCACTGGCTAGAGAGGAGTTTTTGATTAATGGTTGGACCATAAACAACTTGTTCATTAGAGAAGCATTGGTACTTAAGGATAGAGATGTCACCTAGGGGTAAAACGATAATTTAACCTAGATGGTGTACGAACACTCATGAAGGACTAACTTGTTGTTATTGGTCTATATCTGTAGACATATAAATATATCTGCAATGAGAAGAGTGCAACTATGAGTGTGGGTCTTTAGTGGAGTGTACCTACAGTTAACGAATATTGATTAATTTAGTTAATGAGTTTAGTCAATTAATCTCATGTCGTTGGAGCTTTTGATCCGTAGGTCCATGAGGTCTCCTTACTAGCTCGTAAAGGGAATTGAGGTAACTATGTCTTGAATTGTATTTGAAATGTTCAAATTCACTTATGGAAATAATATAATGTATAATGATCCATTATAATATAAAGTTGATATTTTATTTAAACTTTATAATATAAATTTAATTTTGGATATGATTCAAAATTAATTTATGAGAGAATTAAACATTTGAAGGAGTTCAAATATTAATTTAATAAGAATTGGATTCGTATTAAAACCTTAGGTTAAAATTAATGTGTATTTGATGCACATTAAAACTATAGATTATGAGAAAAAATACAATTGAATATGATTCGTGTGGAGGTTAAATTAAATATTTGATATTTAATTTAGTAATTATTTAATTCGAGAATTAAATAATTGTTTAATTTGATTTACTTTTTTTAATTAATTGCATTAAAACTATAAGTTATATGAGAGATGTTTTATTTAAATATGATTTAAATGAAATTATTAATTAAATAGAACCTTACCTGCGCTTTGGTGCTTTTGGCTAGATTTAATTAATTAAATTAATTAATTGATTTTAATTAATAGTTAACTCCCACGTTGGGAGTTAATAGGAATGTGGGATGAATCTCATGTTTCACTATCTCTCTCTCTCCTTTGATAAAACTCCGGCATATCGTTTGCAGAAGTGTTGGTTGTTTTTTTATTTTGATCTGAATATATAGAAGTATTCTGTATTTTTTGCCTTTCTAAAATTCTCCATGTTTTCCTAAATCAATTGGTTCTCTCAAACCAGAACATCTCAAGTTTCTCAAGAGAATATGATTATAACCTTTTGGTGTTTGTTTGTGAAATCAATTGGAGAATTGATTCCTGTTTGATTCTACAAAGGTAAATTCTTTTTTCTTTGTAGTTTTAATTTCTATGCATTCTTAACCTAGTTTTTTTTTTACAGTAGGTAATTTTGATTGGTCTCTGTAATTTTTTGCAATTGCCCTATATATGGGTATTTCAGAAAATGAAAATTAATAACGAGTTAGGTTTTGTGTTTTTCGCTGCAACTAGGGCTTTCATCCATACAATTGACATCAGAGCCATTTCGTTATATTAATTTAGGTTTTTGAAATTTGCACTGAGTTTTTTGGTGGGATTAAATTGCATTATGAATGTTAATTTTTTACAAATGAATGTTTATGGTAATTTTATGGTCATAGATTTCATGTTTTGATTTGATTAAAAATTGTAAAGGCCCCTACGTTTTTTATCATTTATCATTTATCATGAAATGCGTTGTATTATGTAAGTTTCCATTCAGAATTAGGGTTGTCTTTGATGAAGGACACCAATTTTGGCCAAAACGAAGAACAAATACAGTTTCTGCCCATAAACGCAATATGGAGTTGTAGCATTGCAACGCTGCTCATGGCGTTGTAGTGCTATGACAATGCAACACTAAGGTTGCATTGCGCACGACTCAACGACGTTCCAGGGTGGTTCGATCTGGTTCAATCAGTTCAAGTTGGTTGGTCCGATTTAGCACTGGGTTGGCTCGGTTCGTGGTTTTGAGTCTGGTTCGAAATGGTTCGGATCGATTTGAGTTGGTCTGGTCTGGTTCTGGAGCAGCAAAAGCAAAAGCTTTTTAGGATAAAATCAGCATAATTATTATAATTTATTGCTTTATTTTATCCTAGGGGCCAAAATTACCAGTTCATTTTCTATTTAAATTGTTTGTGGATGTCATTTAGATAATTTCCACCATAGGTTAAGCATGATCATGCATCTTTAATATGTTATAAGTGTTATAATGTATGGTTTTAATGTATGATGTAGAATTGATTTCATGAGTTATTTAATGTATTATGATATGTTAAATATATGAAATTGGAAAAGCATGATGCATGATATTACTTAAATAATATAAAGAGTTATATTTATTATGTCTTGTATATGCTTGGTAGACTTTCATGAGTGATTAATATAAGTGTTATATTAATAAAGTTTAAAATCAATTTGCATTGAGCATGACACATTCATAGTTTAATATAATTGCTATATTGAGCCATGAAGTATTGGAGTTAGCAAGCACTCAGCAGAAGCATTAAGCATTCTAATTCAAATTTAGCAATAAAGAAAACATGTTCATAAGATAAAAAGAGGGTTTCAGCAACATACCTTTGAAGAACTCTCTTCAACTTCGAATTAAGTTTGAATTTCCATAGCAACTTCTTGTAGACCACCATTTGATCTTCTCTACTATTCTCTTGGACCTTTAGATTGAATTTTGGGATTCAAAATGAGCTTGAATTTAGGGAAATTTGGAGAGAGGAAGACTGAATATTTTGGTTGAGTTGAAGAATTCTTCTTCCTCGAAAAACTAGCAACAAAAATAACTTGCATGGCCATAATTATCAGCCTTTGAACCGAGTATTTGTTGACCTTCAACATGCCATTGATTTCACAAGAGAATGACACCTCAATCGTAAGAAATTGAGTGGAATTGTGTATTTGCAAATGCCAAAAAAATGAGATAATCCCACTTAGTGGAATTTTCCAACTTTTTAATTGAATTCCTAATTCAATTAAATTTGGAAATCAAAATTTCAAAAATTACAATTATTTATATACATATACACACACACACACACATATATATATATATATATATATAATTCAATTTAATATATAATTTCGTGAATTTTTTACAAAATAATTCAATAATTAATTTTCAAATTAAATTAAATTTTAATAATTAATTAAACAATTTAATTAACTATATTAATTTAATATCAAATATTAAATTAATAAAACACCAATTCTTTAATCATGAATCTCTATTCATGTAATTAATATTTAAATCATATGTAAATATTACCCAATTCTCCAATTTCGTTTAATTCGTCAATTAAACGTGTAATTATATCATATATATTACTGATTCCCTCAATTTGAATTTGAATGTTTCAAATTCTCTCATCACGCTATTATAAGGTTTAATCCATTTGTGAGCTAGTAGGGGAACTTAATGGACCTATAGATCATGGGCTCCAATGATCCGAGATTAACCGGTTAAACTCTTTGACGTAATTAGCAAACATTCGTTAACTACCGGGTCACTCCACTAAAGCCCAATAATTGCACTCCCCTCTCTTTAGATATATTTCTGTCCATTTGATTTAACCGTAATCAGTAAGTCAACCCGTCACAGGTTGTTTGTAATAACGGCTGGGTGAAATGTTGTTATACTCTTGAGATTACATCTTGCTCTTTAAGTCTCATTGATCCTCTAATGAACAATTGGTTTATGATCCAATCATCAAATCGAGTCCCTCTCAGGCCAATGAAAGGGTAGGGCCCTTTGTTCAAGACCTAGAATCAGTACTTAAGAAAACAACCTCTTTACTATCCCTAAAAGCGGGTAAGAGTGAGTTATGTCTTGCACCCTATGTCCCCAACTACTTTCCGGTCTTACGCCTAAAACGGGAGGCTTATTGAGCCGACGCTGTTGAGCCAACCCTCACCTATGCAAATCTAAGGATAATCTTGAATAGGCAGGAGTTCATAGTTAGCTCAGGATTAAGGTCGAGTTATCTAGGTCTTTGCTTTGAAATAATGTCTTAAACAGTAAACAATGTTATAAAATAAGATTGACTTATTCCTTGGTCTGGTCTTATACAAACTTTTTGCATAGGATGCCCCCACTCGCATGTCTCCACATGAACAATTCAGGATTACATCGTTTGTACTTAATACAAAGTGGGCCGCATCCAATAGTCTTATCAGAATAAGGTATCCAACTTTATTCATATACTATATAGTGTTTTGACTATTTACTCGAACTTGATCCATCGTTATGTCTTCACATAAAGTCCAAGTACTCATGTAATAGCTATGGATCTTAGTTTATTAGATTTAATCTTTACAAAAGCAATTTTCATATTCAACAACAATTTTATTGAATAAACGTCAATAACACCTTTATTGTAAATAAAATATGTTTAATCTTACAAATTGCGAGTTTTAGGACATACAACTCAACAAACTCCCACTTGGACTAAAACTCCAGGGCATTAAATACTCAGTATGAAGTGCATGTAATATGGTTTTCTTGCTAATTAGAATTTGATTGTTACTCAAGTAAACCATAAGAAGCATGTTTATAGGGCTAATAATTAATTTTGTAATAGTTATAAAATTGATAATTAGCAACCGTCAACCTATAATAAAGAGTTGCATGTAAACTTAAGATCTTAGCGAATTGGATTTAATTTTAAAATGTTTAAAATTAATCTAAACCTTAGAGCACATTAATTCAAATAAGATTAGAATTACATCCTATTTAATTTAATAGATTTAAAATATGGCTCATAGGACAAACAAGACTGTAGATTTTAAGGGAACTCTATTGGTGAAGTTCTGTCTAGGTTGGGGGCTCTCAAGATGACGGTTTACGGAAAACCTTCTACCTTGGAACTGATTTGGAACTTGAGTTGAATTAACCTTAATCCTACTAGCATGCAATGCCATTAGGTTAATTAAATGGTTTAGTTCACCAAGAATATTAGAGTAAAGACCTTATTATAAGAGTTATAATAGGCATAGACTTAGATAGATTCATTAGCTGGTATTTAATTAAGTATAATAAAACCCTAAAATAGTATAATATTTTAGTAGGAAAAAATTGGTATATTGGATATATTAATTTTTAGCTCTCATGTCCCTAAGAGTTCACACTGTGAGATCCATGCTCAGTTTCGTGTCACCCTGAGCGCGACCTCTCTTCGAAAAGTTTTTGCATGGGTCAACACCAAGGTGAATAAGGAAAGTATTCATAGTAAGTGGGAGAAGGACGCCTGTCAACGTATCCTACAGTCTTGTCCATTAGGTTGCACCATGAGATTACTATGGTCTGCCTATGTGTCATCTCGAAGCGACCATCCCTTCAGAGGGCCTGATCACAAGATTGGAAAAAAAAAAAACTTCAGTATTGGATAGGGTTACTTAGGTTAATCTTGAACAGTTATCTTTCCTTACAGTAGCCTGTTGAAACGTACCTTTGGGATCTGAAACTGGGAGGGTCACACTTAAAGGATGAATTAAGCTAGTTAATGAATCGTTGACCGAAAAATGGTAGCTAAGAACTATAAAAATAAGAGTTATTCTAGTATTAGTAATTAGCTGAGATTGTCTCAATTCAGGGGAGGGATAGCTGATTACCCTTCGGTGATTGTTGCTTTAAACCTCTGAAGTATCATTGCAAAAACTAAATCAATAGTTTATTAAGGTTTTGTGATTGTCTATTTTTGCTGAATTGATTAGATGCCTATTTTTTTTTGTATGTAATGGGTTAAGATATAACTAATACGGTCAATTATTTGTTATTCGTTTCAGCATATCTTCTATAATAATTTCTTTGCTTAAGAATGAAAAACTAACCGGAGAAAATTATGCGACATGGAAATCTAACTTGAAGATGATTCTAGTTATAGATGATCTACGATTTGTCTTAACAGATGAATGTCCTCCAATCCCCGCTCGTAATGCATCCCAAGTGGTAATGGATGCTTATGATTGCGAATGAAGGCTAATGATAAGGCCTGTGTCTATATCTTGGCAAGTTTATTAGATGTTCTTACCAAGAAAAACGAAGCCATAATCACTGCATGTCAGATCATGGAGTCCCTCCATGAGATGTTTGGACAACCTTCCTCTCAAATCCAGCAAGAGGTCCTCAAGTACGTTTATAACGTGTGCATGAAGGAAGGCCAATCAGTTATAGAACATGTTCTCAATCTGATGGTCCACTTCAATGTCGTTGAGATGAACGACGCGGTTATCAATGAGCAGAGTTAGGTGTTCTTTATTTTGGAATCTCTTTCGAAGAGTATCCTTCAATTATACAGCAATGCGGTTATGAATAAAATAGAGTACACTATGACTACCCTCCTGATTGAGTTACAGACTTATCAGTCTCTTATGAAATGTAAGGAATCAATAGAAGGAAAGGCAAATTTTGATCATTCCATGAAGTTCCACAAGGGTCATCCTCTAGAACTAAGTCTGTTCCCTCATCTTTTGGTTTTAAGAAGATCTAGAAAAAGAAAAGAAGGAAGGGGAAGGCTCCCGCTGCTAGGAAAGGCAAGGCCAAGGCCAAGGTGTCCGATAAGAGCAAGTGCTTCCACTACAATATGGATGGAGACTAAAAACGCAATTGCCCCAGTACCTCGCCGAGAAGAAGAAAGGGAAGGAAGGTAAATATGATTTATTGTTTCTAAAAACTTGTTTAGTTGAAAATGACCATAATGCATGGATACTTGATTCAAGAACCATTAATCATTCTTGTTCTTCTTTTCAGGGAATTAGTTCCTTCCAACAGCTCAAAGAGTGTGAAATGATGCTCAAGGTTGGGATGAGAGACGTCATTTCAGCTCGTGTAGTGAGAGCTGCTAAATTGTTTTTAGGAATAGATACTTAATTTTAGACAATTTATATATAGTTCCCAAAATTAAGAGAAACATTGTATCTATTTCTTGTCTAATTGAACAATCGTATTCCATTTCTTTTTCATTTAATGAAAGAGATGTTTAAAACTGCAAATACTCAAACTAAAAGGCAAAGAATTTCTCCAAGTAACAATAATACATATATTTAGCATTTAAGATTAGGTCAAATAAATATCGATAGGATCAGGAGATTGGTAAAAAATGGACTTTTAAGCGAGTTAGAAGATGATTCATTACCTCCACGTGAATCCCGTCTGGAAGGAAAGATGACTAAAAGACATTTTAGTGGAAAATATTATAGAGTCAAAAAGCCCTTAGAGCTCATACAGTCAGATCTTTGTGGTCCAATGAATATAAAAGCTCGATGAGGGTACGAATACTTCATCTCTTTCATAGATGATTATTCGGTTACTTATACCTAATAGAACATAAGTCTGAAGCTCTTGAAAAGTTCAAGGAGTATAAGACTGAAGTTGAAAACCTATTAAGTAAAACGATTAAAACACTTCGATCAGATCGGGGTGGAGAGTACATGGATTTAGCATTCCAAGATTATATAATAGAACATGGGATCCAATCTCAACTTTCAGCACCTGGCACACCTCAGCAGAATAGTGTATCATAAATGAGAAATAGAACCTTGTTAGACATGGTTCGTTCGATGATGAGCTATGCTCAATTGCCTAGCTCGTTTTGGGGGTATGCAGTAGAGACTATAGTTCATATCTTGAATGATGTTCCCTCGAAGAGTGTTTCTGAAATGCCTTTCGAGTTATTGTAGGGGCGTAAACCTAGTTTATGTTATTTCAGAATCTGGGGTTTTTCTATACAAGTGCTAGTGACAAATCCTAAGAAGTTGGAACCTCATTCAAGGTTATGCCAATTTGATGTTTACCCTAAGGAAACGAGAGCTGCTCTATTCTACAACCCTCACAAAAATTATGTGTTTATATTGACAAATGCTACATTCTTGGAGGAAGACCAGATGAGAGATCATAAACCATGGAGCAAATTAGTATTAAATGAAACTACAGAAGAATCAATAAAGATTGTTGATGCAGCTGGTCCTTCATCAAGAGTTCATCAAGGTTGTTATTGGTGTATATCCGTGGACATAGAAATATATCCAATGAGAAGAGTGCAGTTGTGGGTGTGGGTCTTTAGTGGAGTGTACCCATAACTAACGAATATTGATTAATTTGGTCAATGAGTTTAGCCAATTAATCTCATATCATTGGAACTTTTGATCTGTAGGTTCATGAGCTCCCCTTCCTAGCTCGTAAAGGGAATTGAGGTAACCATGTCTTGAATTGAATTTGAAATGTTCAAATTCACTTAAAGAAATAATATAATGTATAATGATACATTATAATATAAATTTTATATTTTATTTAAACTTTATAAAATAAATTTAATTTTGGATATGTTTCAAAATTAATTTATAGGAGAGTTAAATATTTGATATTTAATTTAGTAATTATTTAATTCGATTTAATTTATTAAAACTATGGGTTATGTGAGAGATGTTTAATTTAAATATGATTTAAATAAAGTCATTAATTAAATAATATTTAATTAATTATTAAATAATGAATGAATGAATTTATTTATTTTTATTAACAGCTAACTCTCACTAGGGTGAGAGTTAACAAAAACATAGGATGAATCCCACGTTTCACTATCTCTCTCTGTCCTTTGATAAAACTTCTTTATATTGTTTGCAGGGGTGTTGGTTGTTTTAAATTTTGATCTAAATAACAAAAGTGCACTATATTTCTTGCCTCTCTAAAATTCTCCATCTTTTCCCAAATCAATTGGTTACCCCAAACCAAAACATCTCAAGTTTCTCAAGAGAATAGGATTGTAACCTCTTGGTGTTGTTCGTGAAATCAATTTGAGAATTGATTCCTATTTGATTCTGCAAAGGTAAATTCTTTTTTCCCTGTAGTTTTAATTTCTACGCATGCTTAACCTAATTATTTTTTACAGTAGGTAATTTTGATTGGTCTCTGTAATTTTTTGGAATTTTCTAGTGAATATTTCGAAAAAAAACCCAAATTAATAACGAGTTAGGTTCTGGTTTTCCACTGCAATTAGGGCTTTCATCAACGGAAGTAACTACCTCTTGTCCATTAGTGTAGTCTACAAATAAACATAATTTTGAACGAGATTCCAATTTCTTTGGATTAGTATCAAGTATGTGTGTTGGGCAACACCAGATTCTGAAATGACATAAACTATCTCTACGACCATTCTATAACTTAAAGGTGTTTCAGAAACACTCTTAGATGGAACACGATACAAAATATAACTATAGTCTGTATTGCATAACTCTAGAACGAATCAGGTACGCAAGCGTAACTCATCATAGACCTAACCATGTCCAACAAGGTTTGATTTCTCATTTCTAATACACCATTCTGCTGAGGTGTATTATGCGCTGAGAGTTGGGATACAATTCCATGTTCTATCAAATAGTCTTAGAATTTCAAATCCATATACTCTCCACCTCGATCAGATCGAAGTATTTTAATTGTTTTACCTAATGCATTCTTTGTTGCAGTTGATGCCCTAAATCTCGTAGGGTTCTATAGTTTGTAAAAGTTTTTTTTAACAATCTCTATTTATTTAATAAAATATATGATATTTTATTCCATATTTTAGTTGCATTAACCACAAACCAATAAACTAACATCTAAAGTTATCTTGTAGCTTAAACATGTATGTAGAGACATACGGGTGGACATGTTTAAGTGATAACCTAAATGGTCTTTAGTAGATGGATAAGGTTGCGTACCTTATCCTTGTGACATTACGAGTATGACCCGCTTTGTAAGTGTTACAATTGTTGTAAAATACTACAAATGATGTGATCCTGATCATTCATGTATAGACATGTAAGTAGAGATATTCTATACAAAGGAGTTTGTATAAGACCGGACCACAAAATGTTTAGTCTCATTATATAACAAGTTCATAATAGAGACTTACATTTCACCAGGATGACTATAGAAAAGCTACTGAGCTGTTGATGATCTTCTTGTAAATACAAGGCTCATCAATATTTTGATCAAAGCCAAACGATTTGACTGCACTATCAAATCTAATTTTCCACGATCTTGATGTTTGTTTCAGCCCATAGATGGACCTATTCAGCTTGCAAACTCTTTGCTCTTGATCTGGAACAATGAACCCCTCTGGTTGAGCCATGTAGATGGTCTTCTCAAGATTACCATTAAGAAAGGCAGCCTTGACGCCCATTTGCCATATCTCATAATCATAAAATGTGGCTATGGACAAGAGTATCCTGATAGACTTCAACATGACAACATGTGAGGAAAGTTTCCTCATAGTCCACTCTCTCGATCTGAGTATAACCCTTTGCCACGAGTCTAGTCTTAAAGGTTTGCACCTTTCCATCTATACCTAGTTTTCGCTTGTAGAACCATTTAAACTCTATAGGTTTTTGTTGGGGATGATGCCCTAAACTCTCGTTGGGTCCTATAGTTTGTAAACACAGTTTTGAACAAACGCTTGTGATGTAATAATAAATGATATTTTCTTCACTTTTGTCTATGAACGTTGGATGTTTTAATTGCTTTACCACAAACCAATAAACTAAGATCCCTGGTTGTCGTTTGTAACTTAAGAATTCATGTGGAGACATACAGGTGGATCATGCCTTAAGTGATAACCAAAATGGTTTGTAGTATATGGATATAGGAGGGAAACCTTATCCTGGTAACGCTACGGATGCGGCCTGCTTTGTAGAATAGTTACAAGTGTTGTGACTTGCTATAAATGGCCTAATCCTGATCATTCATGTGGAGACATGCAAGCGGGGACATCCTATACAAAGGAGTTTGTATAAGACTAGACCACGAAGTGTTATAGTCTCGTTATATAATGTGTTCATGACAGAGACTTCACTTCACTAGGATGACCATAGGTAACATGACCTCAATCTTGAATGAGTTGGGAACTCCTGTCTTTGAGGGCGGTCCTTTGATTTGCATGGGGTGCGAGTGACCAGATTGCCGACTCAAATCTACCACTTTGGGGATTCATCTAATTTGGAAGCTAGGAACTTAGCTACACAAGATGGAATTCATTCATTCCCCGAAGCAGGGGTAAGTAGATAGATTGCTCCCTTAAGGGCTGATTCATTAAAGGGATCAGTGGTACTTAAGGAGTTAGATGTAACTACACAGGCAAAATGGTAAATCTGTGAAAGGTTATCATACTGCTGATTGGTTATATCCGATGCACACAGGAATATATCCAATGCACAACAATACTAATCATCGAAGATCTCACGTTCGTCCTGACGAGGATTGTTCTCCTATTCCACCTTCTAACACCACTTGAAATGTTCAGAAGGCCTACGAGCGTTGGACACGAATGAATGAGAAGGCCTGAGGCTATATCTTGGCCAGTCTTGATGATGTGTTGGCCAAAAAACATGATCTCATGGTCTTAGCGTGTGAGATCATGGAGTCCCTGTGGGGATGTTCGGACAATCTTTTGGACAGCTCAAGCACGAGGCTCTAAAATGCATCTTCAATTCCAAAATGGAGGAAGGCACCTCTGTTCGTGAACACGTGCTTAACATGATGGTCCACTTCAATGTGGCGAAGATGAATGGGTCTAGGATTGATGAGGGCAGCCAGGTTAACATAATCCTTCATTCGTTGTCGGATAGCTTATTGCACTTGTCAGTAATGCGATTCTGAACAAAGTGGACTATACCCTCACAACTCTCCTCAATGAGTTGCAGACATTCCAATCCATACTGAAAAGTAAGAAGAAGAAGGGAGGAGAGGCAAATGTTGCATCATCTTCAAAGACGTTCCATCGAGATTCGACCTCTAGGACTAAGTTTGCATCTTCTACTTCTAACAATACTAAGTGGAAGAAGAAGAAGGGTGGTAAAGGGAAGAGGAAGGTGCCTGCTAACTAACCACCTGTCACCCAGTGAGGGAGGCGACCAGTGCCTAGAGATAAGGGAAAGTGTTTCCATTATAACCAGGATGGGAACTGGAAGAGGAATTTTCCTCGCTGGATCAAGGAGAAGAACAAGGCTAAGACTAAGGCCAAGAAAAAACAAGGTAAATATGATTTACTAGTGTTAGAAACTTGTTTAGTGGAGAATGATAATTATGCCTGGATTATTGATTCGAGCGCCATTAATTATGTTTGTTCTTCTTTTCAGAAGATTAGATCCTGGCGGTAGCTAGAGGTTGGTGAGATGACGATGCGAATAGGCACTGGGCACGTCTCAGCCGTGGCAGTGGGAGGAATCAAGTTGACTTTACAGAAGAAATTTCTTGTTTTACATGATGTATATGTAGTTCCTGAGTTGAAAAGGAACTTAATTTCTGTAAAGTACTTGTTGTAATGTAAATATACTCTTGAATTTAGTTTGAATAAAGTGGTATTCATAAAGATGGAGTAGAAATCTGTACAGCATATCTGGAAAATAACTTGTATGTGCTAAGGCCGTTAGCAACGAGTTCCTTCTATAACATAGAGATGTTTAAAACTGCCATAAATCAAAATAAACGTCAATGGGTTTCTCCAAAAGAAAATGCCCAATTTTGGCACCTTCGATTAGGGCACATCAATCTCAATAGGATTGAGAGGTTGGTGAAGAATGGACTTCTAAGCGAGTTAGAGGAAAATTCTTTTCCGGTGTACGAATCTTGCCTTGAAGGTAAGATGACTAAAAGAACTTTTACTGGAAAAGGTTATCGAGCCAAAGAGCCTCTAGAGTTAGTACATTCTGACCTCTATGGTCCGATGAATGTGCGAGCCAGGGGATGCTATGAGTATTTCATCAGTTTTACTAATGATTACTCTAGGTATGAGTATGTTTATTTGATGCAACAAAAGTCTGAATCCTTTGAAAAGTTCAGAGAGTTCAAGGCTGAAGTTGAAAATGCATTGGATAGACGGATTAAGACACTTCGATCAGATCGAGGTAGAGAGTTTTTGGATTCCAAGTTCTAGGATTATTTGATAGAACATGGAATTGTTTCCCAACTTTTAGCGTCGGGTACACCTCAACAGAATGGTGTAGCAGAGAGAAAAAACAAAACCTTGTTAGACATGCTTCGGTCGATGATGAGTTACACTTCCTTACCGGACTCGTTTTGGAGTTTTGCAGTGGAGATACTCAACTTTGTTCCTTCCAAGAGTGTTGCGAGAACATCTCTAGAGTTGTGGAACGGGCATAAAGCTAGTTTACGTCACTTCCGCATATGGGGTTGCCCAACACATGTGCTTGACACTAATCCAAAGAAATTGGAACCACGATCGAGGTTGTGCCTCTTTGTAGGCTACCCCAGAGGTACACGAGGGGGTTACTTTTATGATCCTATAGAAAATAGAGTGTTTGTGTCTACAAACGCTACCTTCCTAGAGGAGGATGATATTAGGGAGCACAATCCACGTAGTAAGATCGTGTTATGTGAGCTTTCCAACGAAACTACTGAAATTTCTATAAGAGTTGTAAGGGTATAGTCCACCTCAAGAGTTGAGGGAACCACGACGCAGTGGGAGGGTTGCGAACCCATCTGTTCGTTATATGGGTTTCACAGAAATCCTGGCTATGGTAGTCGATGGCAATGTTGAGGATCCGTTGTCTTATCAGAAGGAAATGGAGGATGTTGACCAGGATGAATGGGTCAAATCCGTGGATCTCGAGATGGAGTCGATGTACTTCAACTCAATATGGGATCTTGTAGATAAGCCTGATGGGGTAAGATCTACAGGTTGTAAATTGATCTACAAGAAGACACGGGGTGTCGATGGTTCGACTTGTGACAAAGGGTTATACCCAAGTGGAGGGTGTTGACTATGAGGAGACTTTCTCGCCTGTTGCCATGTTGAAGTTGATTCGCATCGTCCTGTCCATTGCCGCTTATTATGATTATGAGATTTGTCAAATCGACGTCAAGACTACCTTTCTAAATGGTAATCTTGAAGATACCATTTATATGGTGCAACCTAAGGGATTCATTGCCCAAGGTCAAGAGCAAAAAGTTTGCAAACTGAATCGGTCCATTTATGGGCTGAAACAGACGCCTCGATCTTGGAATATTTAGTTTGATACTGCGATCAAATTGTACAACTTTAACCAAAACGTTGATAAGCCTTATGTTTATAAGAAAATCATCAACAATTCAATATTCCTAGTATTGTATGTAGACGATATCCTACTCATTGGGAATGATGTAGGACTACTGACTGCAGTTAAGAACTGGCTAGTGACCCAATTCCAAATGAAAGATTTGGGAGCGGCTCAGTTTGTTCTTGGTATACAGATCTTTCGGGATCGAAAGTACAAAGTGCTAGCACTGTCTCAGTTATCATACATTGACAAGATGTTGCTCAAGTACTCAATGCAGAACTCTAAAAGGGGCCTACTGCCATTCAGGCATGGAGTTACTTTGTCTAAGGAAATGTGTCTTAAGATGCCTCAAGAGGTTGAAGAGATGAGACGGGTTCCATATACTTCTGTCGTTGGCAGTTTGATTTATACAATGCTCTGTACTAGACCAAACATCTGCTATGCTGTGGGAATAGTTAATAGGTATCAGTCTAACCCAGGCCAGGGTCATTAGACCGCACTTAAGAAAATCCTCAAGTATCTTTGGAGAATGAGGAACTACATGCTCGTGTATGGAACTAAGGATTTGATCTTTACTGGATACATGAATTTTGATTGTCAGACTGATAAGAACTCTCAGAAGTCCACTTTAGGGTCAGTTCTTACTCTTAACGGAGGAGCAGTAGTGTGGCGAAGCACTAAGTAAGAGTGCATCGCCGACTCCATGATGGAAGTCGAGTACGTAGCGGCTTGTGAAGCTGCTAAGGAGGCCGTTTGGCTCAGGAAGTTCTTGACAAATCTGAACGTTGTTCCAAACATATCTAGGCCGATCACCCTCTATTGTGACAATAGTGGTGTTGTGGCGAACTCGAGGGAGCCCAAGAGTCACAAGCGGGGAAAATATATAGAGCAGAAGTATTATCTCATCGACGAGATAGTGCATCGAGGGGACGTGATAGTCACGAAGATCGCTTTGGAGCACAGCATTGCTGACCCATTTAGAAGGCTCTCACGACTACAGTTTTTTAAGGTCACAATCAGAGATATTTTGTACTGGGCCTCAGTGCCCTAGTTTATTGTTTTGTACTAGTTGTTTGTACACCTGACTCGCTTTAGGACAAGTGAGAGATTGTTGGGGATGATGTCCTAAAATCTCGTTGGGTCCTGTAGTTTGTAAGCACAGTTTTGAACAAACGCTTGTGATGTAATAATATATGATATTTTCTTCACTTTTGTCTATGAACATTGGATGTTTTAATTGCTTTACCACAAACTAATAAACTAAGATCCCTGGTTGTCATTTGTAACTTAAGCATGTATGTGGAGACATACAGGTAGATCATGCCTTAAGTGATAACCAAAATGGTCTGTAGTATATGAATATTGGAGGGAAACCTTATTATGTAACATTATGGATACGACCTGTTTTGTAGAATAGTTAAAAGTGTTGTGACTTACTACAGATGGTCTGATCCTGATCATTCATGTGGAGACATGCGAGTAGGGGCGTCCTATACAAAGAAGTTTGTAGACCGAACCACGAAGTGTTATAGTCTCGTTATATAACATCGTTCATGACAGAGACTTTACTTCACTAGGATGACCATAGGTAACATGACCTCAATCCTGGGTGAGTTGGAAACTTCTGTCTTTGAGGGCGGTCCTTTGATTTGCATGGGTGCGAGTGGCCAGTTTTTCGACTTAAACCTACCTCTTTGGGGATTCGTCTTATTTGGGAGTTGGGAACTCAGCTATACAAGATGGAATTTACTCCTTACCCAAAGTAGGGGTAAGTAGATTGATTGCTCCCTTAAGGGCTGATTCCGGGACTTGAACAATGTGGTGCCACACACCTTCTCATGGCCCGAGAGGTGTCCACACATAGTAGGACTATGTTGTATTGTTCATTAGAGGGATTAGTGGTACTTAAGAAGTTAGCTGTAACTACAAAGGACGATAAATTGGCCCAGACGTACTTACGAGCATCCGTGAAGGGTTATCGTACTATTGATTGGTTATATCCGATGGACACATAAATATATCTGTGGTGAACAATATATTTCTGATGGACACAAAAATATAGTTTTGCTAAAACCTTATTGGATGTTATTTGTTTTACAATGAGTATTTGCTTAAAACCTAACGTAGGTTAGTGTGTTTTTTTTTTTAGCAACTCGTTAGTATTTCCGTTTAGTGCTTTTAATATGACCGATTACTTATAGTGGAAAGAATCGTATAAAACATATTTCGTGGCAAACAACCTCGAATTTATCATGGTTGAGGAGTGTCCTCAAGTCCCAAGCCTTGATGCATTGCGAAGTGTTCGCAATGCATATGAGGTATGGATGAAGGCTAATTCATTGGCCCGACTTCACATTTTGGCTAACATACTTGATGTTTTGGCCAAAAGGGTTGAGCACATGGTCATTGCACGTGAGATCATGGACTCGTTGCGAGATTTGTTTGAACAACAGTTCTTACTTTTCAAGCACAAAAGGATGGACGACAAAACCACTGTGTCAGTTATTCTGACACTGATCCCACTACTCTCTAAAAGAGAATGAAAGACAGTAAATCTGATTTATTGGTCTTGGAGACGTGTTTGGTAGAGAATGATGATTCTGCCTGGATCCTTGATTCGGGTGCTACCAATCATGTCAGTTCATCTTACCAAGAATTCAGTTTCTGGAAAATGTTGCCACAGGGAAAGATGACTTTTAGAGTTGGCACTGGTAAGGTTGTTTCAGCTATTGCTGTAGGCAGGCTGAAGTTATTTGTTGACAATAACATTATCTGTTACTGATAATGTTTTCGTAGTTCCTCATATTAAGAGGAACTTAATCTCGGTTTCTTGTCTCATTGAGCAAGGGTATACTGTCTCATTTTTTGAGAATAAAGTGTTTATTTTCAAGAATGGAATGGAGATTAGTTATGGTTCAATAGAAAGTTACTTATATATACTAAGGCCATTAGTCATAAAAGCCTTGTTTAACACTGAAATGTTCAGTACAGCAACAATAGCTAAAAGACCAAAGGTTTCTCCTAAGGAAAACGCCCATTTTTGGCATCTCAGGTTAGGTCACATCAACCTCAATAGGATTGAGAAATTGGTGAAAAGTGGACTTCTAAAGAGTTTTGAAGAAAACTCCTTGCCGGTATGTGAATCATGCCTCGAAGGCAAGATGACCAAATAACCTTTTACTGGAAAAGGTTACAGAGCCAAGGAAGCCTTGGAGCTTGTACATTTAGACCTTTGTGGTCTAATGAATGTTAGAGCTCGGGGTGGGTATGAATATTTCATCTCTTTCATAGATGATTATTTAAGATTCGGGTATCTCTACCATTTACAACGTAAGTCTGAAGCCCTTGACAAGTTCAAGGAGTGTAAGGCTGAAGTTGAAAACTCGTTAGGTAAGAAGATAAAAACACTACGATCTGATCATGACGTGGAGTATATGGACCTCCAAATCTAGAACTATATGATAGAACATGGGATTGTGTCCCAACTCTCAACCTTTGGTACACCTCAGCAGAATGGTGTAACAGAAAGAAGAAATAGAACCTTGTTAGACATGGTTCGGTCTATAATGAGTTATGCTCATATTTCAGACTTGTTTTGGGATTTTGTAGTGGAGACTACATGCTCATCTTGAATAATGTTGCCTCGAAAAGTGTTTCTGAAAAATCTTTTGAGCTGTGGACAGGCCATAAAGGTAGTTTACGCTACTTCAGGATTTGGGACTGTCCGGCACATGTGCTAGTGACTAACCCAAAGAAGTTGGAACCACCTTCGAAGCTTTGCCTCTTTGTAGGTTACTCTAAGGAAACGAGAGGTGCATACTTCTATGATCCAAGTGAGGGATCATAAGCCATGATCAAATTGTTTGTTTCTACAAATGCTATCTTCTTGGAAGAAGACCATATGAAGGATCATAAGCCACGAAGTAAGCTCGTTTTGTGTGAGATTTCTAGTGAGACTGAGACTGCTAAAGGTTCAACAAGAGTTGTTAAACAGACTGACAGATCAACAAGAGTTGTTGACGTCGGTACATCTAGTCAATAAGCTTAAGAGTTGAGACTGCCTCGACGTAGTGGGAGTGTTATGGGGTCAAGGATCTATTGTCTTTTAAGAAAGCGATGGAGGATGTTGACAAGGATTAATGGATTAAAGCCATGAGCCAAGAAGTGGAGTCTTTGTACTTTAATAACATCTGGAAGCTTGTTAATCTACTTGATGGGGTAAGACCTATTGGGTGTAAATGGATCTATAAGTGAAAGGGAGGTATAGATGGAAAGGTGCAAACCTTTAAGGCTCGACTCGTGGAAAAGGGTTGTACCAAGGTCGAAGGAGTTGACTATGAGGAAACTTTCTCACCTGTTGCCATGCTCAAGTCTACTAGGATACTCCTGTCCATAGCCACACTTTATGATTATGAAATATGGAAAATGGACGTCAAGACTGCCTTTCTTAATGGTAACCTTGAGGAGACCATATATATGACTCAACCAGAGGGGTTTATAGGTTCAGATCAAGAGCAAAAAGTTTGCAAGCTTGATAAGTCTATTTATGGGCTGAAACAAGCGTCTCGATCATGGAACATTAGATTTGACACTACGGTCAAGTCGTTTGGCTTTAATTAGAATGTTGATGAGCCTTGTGTATACAAGAAGATCATCAATAACTCAGTAGCTTTCCTAGTACTGTATGTGGCATTAAGAAATGGCTAGCTACCCAGTTCCAAATGAAAGATTTGGGTAAGGCACAGTATGTTCTCGGGATCCAGATCATTCGAGATCGTAAGAACAAAAGGTTAGCCTTTTCTCAGGCATCGTACATCGATCAAGCGTTGATCAGATACAGGATGCAAGATTCCAAGAAGGGTTTAATGTATGCAATGTTGTGTACCCGACCCGACATTCTAGGATTTGATCACTGGACGGCGGTTAAGACGATCCTCAAGTATATTCGGAGAATGAGGGACTACATGCTCGTGTATGGAGATAAGGATATGATCCTTACAGTGTACACAAACTCTGACATTCAGACCGATAGAGATTCTCGAAAATCGACATCAGAATCAGTGTTCACTCTGAATAGAGGGGTTGTAGTGTGGCGAAACATCAAGCAAGGATGCATCGTGGACTCCAATGGAAGTCGAATACGTAGCCGCTTGTGAAGCAGCTAAAGAGGTTGTTTGGTTGAAGAAATTCTTTTCAGATTTAGAAGTTGTTCCAAATACGGATTTTCCTATCACTCTTTATTGTGATAACAGCGAGGCTGTGGCAAATTCGAAGGAGCCTCAGAGTCATAATTTGGGCAAGCATATAGAGCGGAAATACAACTTGATCAGGGAGATTATGCATCAGATTGATGTGATAGTCATGAAGATCGCGTCGGAGCACAACATTGCTGATTCCTTTACAAAGGCTCTCACGGCTAAAGTGTTCGAGGTTCAAATGAAGAGTTTGAGTCTGCGCAACATGTGACATCTTGTCTAAGGCAAGTGGGAGATGATACTAGGGTATGCCTAGTTTATTGTATATTGTACATGTTATTTCTTGTATTGTACATTAGTCTTCCGAGGCATTAGGACAAGTGGGAGATTGTTGGGATTGGTGTCCTAATTCTCCCAGAATCTCGTTGTTTGTAATTATACACATTGTTTTATAAATAAAATAACTATTATTTCATTTTGGTATTTACTCATATCCAATAAACCAAGCTCCATGGTTATCTTATGTAAACTTAAACATGTATATGAGATATACAAGTGGATCATGCCTTAAGTGATAACCTAAATAGGTCTGTAGTATAAGGATTAAGGTGGGATACCTGATTCTGGTGACACTATGGATACGACTCACTTTGTAGAGGTTTGCAAGTGTTGGAAACTATTACAGATGGTAGATCCTGACCATTCATGTGGAGACATGTGAGCTGGAGTGTCTTATACAAAGAGTTTGTATAAGACCGGACCATGAGATGACTAGACTCTGTATATAACGTCGTTGATACTGGAGACTTCCATCTCACCTAAATAACCATAGGTGACCCGACCTCAGTCCTGAATGTTTTGGGAACTCCTGCATTTGAGGGTGGTTCTTTGATTAGTATGGGTGAGAGTGGCCAGATTGCCAACTCAACATGCCTACCTTTTATGGTGAGAGTGGCCAGATTACCACTGAATCCTCTGATTTGGGAGCTAGGAACTCAATTACACATTTGGAATTCACTCCTTCCCGAAGCAGGGGTAAGTAGATAGATTGCTCCATTAAGGGCTGATTCTAGGGCTTAAACATAGTGGCCACAACTTCTCTTTGGAAGAGAGTACTCAGTCATAGTAGAACTATGATTTATGTTCATTAGAGGATTCAGTGGTACTTAAGGAGTTAGATGTAACTACAGGGGCATAACGGCTATTGGTTGAGCTGTACTTACGAGCGATCTGTGAAGAGTTATCGAACTGTTGATTGGTTAAGATGGACACATAATATATCTGTAGTAAGGAGAGTTCAGTTGTCGGTCTTTAGTGGAGTGTCTGGCAGTTAACGGATGTGATTCATGACTAAAGAGTTTAGTCGGTTTTTCATGTACCGTTGGAGCTTCGAGCTATAATCCACCAAGGTCCTCTTGGTAGCTCAATGGATTCAGGTTGAGGATCAGTTCTTGGTGTTGATTTGAAATGTTCAAATTGACAAGAGATTCGATTATATATGATATGATCAGTATTATATGAGATACATCAAGTAGAGGATTAATGTAAGAGATTACATTAGGTAGCATGGAATAGAAAAAGAGCTATGATTTATGTTTCATGAGATAGAATATTAAAACTATATGTAATAAATATATTATGGTAAGTTAATTATGATTTATATTTATAATATAATATAATTATTGATAATTATCTTTTTTCTCTAATAACCAATTGAGTGGAGGTTATTGGTTGTTTCATGGTAACTTTGAGATAAAAGGAAAAATGTTTTCCTAATATTAGTAAGAAAAGAAAAGGATTTGTCAAAATTTGTTGATTTGAGATTTCCAATCTCGGAAAATACTCACGGAGAGTTGTCAAGTAAATCAGATTTACTAATGCGACAGCTTGAATTAGCTAAACGATCGTGGAGTGTTCTTACACAATAGACACTCAGCTAGACGATGAGCTAAACGATCGCATAGCTTTTGCTAGATGATCGCATAGCTTTCCTAAAACGATTGTGCATCGACCTATACACTAGGTTGTTCCATTTCCCACTTGCTCAATCGTTTATACAATTGTGGTTCCTCCTGTTTTTTGGCTCTAACCAAGTCCACACAGAGCCCACCCTCTTGATTCTCACACCGAGAATACCAAGATAACCTTCTTGGTGGTGTCATACTCAACTCGATACTATCGAGGTTTTGTGGAGGCCGTTCGCAGTTTCAAGGTGTTCGTGACCTTAGCAATCACTTAGTTTGAGTGCACGGTGTTCGTGTAGTGTAGCGGTCGTGTTGGACGAACGTTCATGTGTTGTTGTATTGTTGTGATCGAGCATTCATGATCAAGGAACTTGAAGATAAGTCTACAAAGGTTTGTTGATTCTTCCCTTTATTTATAGTAAAGCATGCTGTAATTTCTATTTCATGCATAACCGCATGTTTCTGTTTGTGATTGTAATTGTAATGTTCATATACGATTGAAATTTAGAAAGATCCTTCCGCTGCTCATGGAAATCCCCATGCCCCATTTCCTTCAAGTGCGATAGTCCTTCATAGATCGCTCATAAGTACAGTTGGACCAATTTACCGTTATGCTCCTGTAGTTACATCTAACTCCTTAAGTACCACTGATCCCTCTAATGAACATAAGTCATAGTCCTATTATGACTGATTCCTCTTTTCCAAAGAGAGGTTGTAGCCACTATGTTCAAGACTCGAAATCAGCCTTAAGGGAGCAATCTATTTACTTATCCCTACTTTGGGGAAGGAGTGAATTCTATCTTGTGTAACTGAGTTCCCAGCTCCCAATCAGATAAATCCCCGAAAAGGTAGGCATGTTGAGTTGGCAATCTGACCACTCTCACCAATACTAATCAAAGGACCGCCCTCAAAGGCAGGAATTCCAAAAACACTCAGGATTAAGGTCATGCCACCTATGGTCGTTTAGGTGATATGTAAGTCTCAAGTATCAACGGTGTTATACAAAGAGACAAATCATCTCGTGGTCCGATATTATACAAACTCTTTGTATAGGACACCCCTGCTCGCATGTCTCCACATGAATGGTCAGGATCATACCATCTATAGTAGTTCACAACATTTGTAAACCTCTACAATGCGGGCCGTATCCGTAGTATCACCAGGATCAGGTATCCCTCCTTAATCCTTATACTACATACCTTTTTAGGTTATCACTTAATGCATGATCTACTTGTATATCCCATATACATGCTTAAGTTTACATACAGTAACCATGGAGATTTGTTTATTGGATATGAGTAAATGAAAATAAAATAACTCTTATTTTATTCATAACAATGTGTACAGTGTTTACAAACTACGAGACTCCGGGAGAATTAGGACACCAATCTCAACAATCTTAGGTCTATGTGAATCATATTTTAAATAATTTTAAAAATGATTTTAACCTAAGGTTTGCATGCAATTTTGAATTATTGATTTAATTTCTAATTTCATTTAATTATAACTTTTATAAAATAAATGAAACTAATTAAAATTATACTGTTGCATTCATTGACACATTTAGTAAAATTATAACAACCATAAATTACCTAAAGTAGTGTCATGCTTCATGCAATTCCATTTCATTATTAACCATATATAACTCTTATATAATTAAAGTAATTATATAAATAATAACATACATCCATACATACATTCAACTACATATTATAACATTTATAATATAAATGATGCATGGCGCGAACCGGTTTATTCTTTCCATCTCAATGTTACGAATAGAACACTCCATTTGCCTAATTGCAACATTACAATGCTAGGGCACAATGTTGCAATGCTACTGTACAAAAGGCACTGTACAGTTGCGATCTTCTTCGAAATTCCTCTGATTTTGGCCTCGTCTTCTTTAGAATTCGACAAGAATTTCCATGAATGACTCAACAAACATCAAATACAAGCTCTATAATGATAAATTATGCCCAAAACACAAACCCTTACGAATCAAATTTGTAAAAAATTGAGGCTGTAAAGACTAGATCCAATCCCAAAATTATCCAAAATTGTAAACAATCATTCCATACATTCATTAACATCTAGAATGAAAAAAGCAATTGAAAGGAACCGGTGAAGGTCTTGAGTGGAAGTGGGGATTGGTCCCAAATCCCAATTTTTAAAGAACATTCAATTTTACAGAATAATTCAGAAAATTATGCATTCAAGTTTAAATTGTACATAATACAATTATAAACAAAGAAAAGGAGATTAGGAGCGAATACTAACCCTTGAAGAGCGATCTTCTTCATGTAATTCCTTCTCCAAAATGTCACATACTCAAAACCGTAATTGGCCACCACCACAAAAGTTTCCTCAGTATTCTCTAGGATAAGAATCCAAGGAGTTGTGTGGGCTCTTGGTATTTTGGAAGGGGAAAAAGATTGAGAAGACGGAGAGGGTGAGATCAGAGAACTTTTCTCTAAGAGATTTCTTTCGGCTTTTACACACCGCTCTCTCTGTGTGTATATATATAAAAGAAACTCAGGAAGAAGAAAGAGGTTACCACTCCTTGCACACCCACTCATGCACGTTATAAAGAGAAAAAATGGGAGGGAGGTACAATTCCCTCCCAAAATTATATTTCAAAAAAAAAAAAATTATTTTAATAAAACATTAATATATATTTATATGATAACCACTTTATCATATAATATATATTAAACTTTATGTTACATCAAGTATAACATATAATCTATAGTTTAATATTTGTATCAAATACAATATAACCTATAGTTTTCATTCTCTCATTAATGCATGGTATTTAATATAAATCTCATTTATACTAAATTTAATTATATGGATCCAATTCACAAAATTAATATTTGAATCATATTCATATATTTATTTCCTCTCAAATAAACTTTATATTATAATGTATCATATACACTATATTAATTATATCATATATAATTAAATTAAATTAATTATCACATATAATTAATTCCCTCAATTAATTTAAACAATTCAAATATATTCAAAATGGATTCTCATTTAATCCTTGTTGAGCTACATAGGGAACCTCATGGATTGTAGCTTGAAGCTCTAATGCTACTTGAATAATAAATTAAACTCCCTTAATTAAATTATTCAACATACATTAACTGTCGGGCACTCCACTAGAGACTGACAGCTGCACTCTTTGCACTACAAATATATTTCTAAGTTCATTGTATATAACCAGTCAACAGTGCGATGACCCTTCATAAATTGCTTATAAGTAAACAAGGCCAAAATTACTATCTTACCTTGTAGTTACATCAACATCTTAAGTACCACTGATTCCTCTAATGTACCATAAGTCATAGTCCAACTATGACCAAACCCCTCTCGAGCCAAGAGAGGGTGTGATGCCACATTGTTTAAGCCCCGAAATCAACCCTTAAGGGAGCAATTTATCTACTTATCTCGATGTTGGGGAATGAGTGAATTCCGTCTTGTGTAGCTATGTTCCCAGCTCCCCAATCAGACAAATCTCCAAAATGGTAGGCTTATTGAGTCGGCAATCTGGCCACTCTCTCCATATAAATCAAAGGACTGCCTTCATAGGCAGAAGTTCACAACTCACTCAGGATTCAGATCATGTCATCTATGGTCATCCTAGTGAAATGTAAGTCTCAATTATGAATAGCGTTATATAATCGTGGCCCGGTCATATACAAACTCCATTGCATAGAACACCCCCGCTCACATGTCTCAACATGAATGATCAAGATCAGATCATTTGTAGCACTTTACAAAATTGTAACATCTACAAAGCGGGTCGTGTTCGTAGTGTCACCAGGATAAGGTATCCAGCCTCATCCATCTACTACGGACCATTTCCTAATAATTCTCCAACTTAGATTAATGAGATTTGAACAAGTTAGTTACCCTTGAGTGCTTTAATATGGCATCAAAAGTTCTCTCTCTATCTTGACTTGAAGGTTCTTCAACTTGCATCCATGACGAACCCTAATACCCAAAATCCATTTCCTGATAATCATCTTCCTCAACAAATCAACAATCTAATCAATCTGCTCTTGAGCAACATGCCAATCCGTTCTTTCTTCATCATTTAGATAACACAAGTATTTTTCTTGTTTTGAATCTACTCACTGAGACGAATTACATGTCCTGGAGCCAAGCCATTAAAATCGGTCTTACCATGAAGAACAAGCTTGGTCTCATTGATGGTTCTATCACTCATCCTACTGATGATTTGCTTCAATCTTGGATTGGTTGCAACAGTGTTGTCACGACTTGGATTTTGAATTTGCTGTCAAAGAAAATTTTTGCGAGCGTGAATTTTTAGATTCAACACATAACATTTGGCTAGATCTACAAGAATGATATCAAAGGAAAGATCATCCATGTGTTTATCAGATTCGACATGAGGTCTCGATTTTGACATAATCGATAACTCTGTTACTACATATTATACTAAATTGAAGACCTTATGGAATAAATTGGCCTCATATCGTCCTTCCTGTCCTTGTGGTCGATGTACGTTCGGAGGAGTGAAGGATTTGAATACCTATTTTCAGACTAAATATGTAATGACCTTTCTTATGAGATACAATGAATCTTCAATCAGATTCGTACACAATTACTTTGTATGGCGCCTAAGCCTTCGATTAATAAGGCTTTTTCTTCAATCATTCAAGAAGTTGAGCAACGTGCTATTCCTTCATCTCACACATTTGCATCTGAACATCCTATACAAGTTGTTGCTATTATGGTAAAGAATTCTTCTTCAACTACTAATTCTACTTCTAATCGGTCTTCTTCGTGGAACAATACAAAGAAGAAAGAATGCCCGGTTTGTACTCACTGTGGCATTCAAGGTCACACCATTGATCATTGTTATAAGATTCATTGCTATCCACTTAGTTACCGCTCAAATCATAAGAACTCCTCTGTTTCAAAATCTGAATCCTCTGCTTCCGCATCTGCCTCCGATTCTACTAATAATGGTTCTCTTACAAGTCTATCTGCTGAACAGTGTTAAAGACATATTCTTATGCTTCAATCGAATCTTGCTAAGGCTAAGACTACTGTTGACACTCCTTCTCGGTCTCACATAGCAGGTTTGTGCTCTCCACTTATGTCTCAGTCAGGGAATGATGTTTGGGTATTGGATTTTGGTGCTTCCACACATACTTTCTATTCACGAAGTCTGTTTACTTCTTTACAACCTATGTCTGGTCCAACCGTATCCCTACCTAATCATACTAATGTGACTGTTGATTTTGTTAGCACTAGGCAATTAACTACTGAATTAGTACTTCACAATGTGATGTTTGTCGTAACACCTCAAAATTTTATTCTTAATATAATTTCAATATCTTCTAATATTTGAGGACATTTTAGGAATTTTGGAAATTGAATTTTTTATTATTGAGATTTGATTTAAATTGGAGAATTGACTTTTAGTTTTGGAATTTGGTTTTGAAGAGGAAGAAGAAAGGATTATATATATATATATATATACACATTTATAAGGTGTGTCTAGAAGGAAAGAAAAAAAATAAAATAAAATAAAGTAAAGTAAAGTAAAATCAATTAAAATTTTATTTTATTTTATTTTTCATTTTCTTTTAAAAAAAAGTCTCACCCTCTCTACAACCCTCGCTTGGATTTTATGTCCTAAAACTTGCAATTTGTAAAATGATAAACATTTTCTATAATCAATATACTTATTATTGATTTCATAAATTGTAAAAAGTCTAAATCCAATAAACTAAGACCCATGACTATTGCATGAGTACTTGGACTTTATGTGGAGACATAAGAGTGGATCGGGTTCGAGTAAATAGTCAAAATGATCTATAGTACATGAATAAGGTTGGGTACCTTATTCTGGTAACACCATTGGATGCGGCCTACTCTGTAGTTGTCACAAAGAGTTTTAAAGTGCTACATACAATGTGATCCTAATTCGTACATGTTATGACATGAGGAGTGGGGGCATCCTATGCAATGAGTTTGCATAAAATCGAACCAAGAAATAAGTCACTCTTACTTTATAACACTGTTTACTGTATAAGACTGACTATTTCACCTAGATGACCTAGGTAACTCGATCTTAATCCTGAGCTAACTATGAACTCCTGTTTATTTGGGATTGCCCTTAGATTTGCATAGGTGAGGGTTGGCTCAACAGTACCGACTCAATAGGACTCCCATTTTAGGGGTAAGATCGAATAGATAGCTAGGGACATAAGGTGCAAGACGGAGCTCACACCTACCCAATTTAGGGATAAGAGAAAGGTTGTTCTCTCAAGTACTAAATCCAGGTCTTGAACAAAGGGCCCCAACCTCTCATTGGCCTGGGAGAGTTTGATTCAGTGATTGGATCACAAAACAGTTGTTCATTAGAGGATCGGTATGAACTTAAGGAATAAGACGTAATCTCGGGGGTAAAAGAGATATTTGACCCAGCCGTTATTACGAACAATCTGTGAAGGGTCGACTTGCTGATTATGGTTAAATCATGTGGACATAATATATCTAAGAGGAGTGCAACTATGGGCTTTAGTGGAGTGACCCATTAATTAACAAATGGGGATTAGTCTGGTTTAATGAGTTTAGCCAATTAATCTCAGATCGTTGGAGCCCAAGATATGTAGGTCCGTGAGGTCCCTCTACTACCTCGTAACAGACTAGCTCTAGAATAGCGTGATAAGTTAATTTGAAATATTCAAAATAGAATTAAGGGAATTAGTAATTATATGAGATATAATTACGTGTTTAATTTGAGAATTAAATGGAATATGATTTAAATATATAAAGATGGATGTGTGTAAAAATTAATTTAATATTTGATATTAAATTAATTAAGTTTTATTTAAAAATTAATTTATGAAATTAATTTTATTTTTCAGTTTTAAAATCAAAATGGATTTTGGAAAAATCAAGTTTTGATTATATGATAAAATTGGAAAATTGAAAAACAAAACACAAAATGGAAAAACTTGGTTTTCTATGATCCATCATATACTTGCTCACACAAAAGCCATGATTATTGCCTTGTGTTACTCCAAGCATGAGTTGTAACTCATGCAACTCTCTCCCTTGTATGTTGATCTGCAATATATTGAAGAGTTTGGAGTAAAATTCGAGTATGCAATCACGAGAGAATTTTAGAGAAAATTCGTGCTGAAGAAAGAGTTCTTCACTAAGATTGCTGCTGTGAGCAATTCTCCTTCATCCCTTGATTCAAGCTTGTTTTGAGTCCCACAACTCAATCTAGAGCATCAAGAGAATAGTGGGGAAGATCTTGAGGCGGTCTGCAATAAAATTTGGAGAAGATAGCAGTTGATGAACAAGCTTTGAAGAAGTTCTACAAGAGGTATGTCATGAAACTCACTTGTTTTCTGCAAGAGCATGATTTATATTTTGCCAAAATTAATGAATTAGAGTGCTTAAATGATCCTTGTGCTTCCGCTGTTGTTGATACATTCCTACAAGGCGCCCCTCCCTCGTCGTCCAATCTAAGCCAGCCACCATCGAACGCTTCTTCTGTTGTTCAGTCCGAACCAATCTCCACCAGTCATGAAGCTCGATTGTCCGTGCCATCGATCGGATTCGATGCAGGCAACTGCACTGCACCAGATTGGAAGGGACCCAGCCATGAGCATCGTCATCCACGCCGGTCACAGGCTTCCAGTCATTTGCCCAGCTGCCTTTTGAGTTCCAACCCAACCAGCCGCTTAGTTTCGCCACTGCAAGAGTTGAGCGACCGCCGTTCATCTGTGCTGCTCGAGTACGTTCAGCCCTTAATTGCCATTTGCGGCCGTCCGGCGCCGTCCAACCCCTAGCCACCGTTGTTGTTTTGTCACTGGATCAGTTACTGGGTAAGTTTTTTTTGCAATTTGGTTGTTTTAGAGTGCCCATTGGATGGGTGTAAGCTTTGGGGCCATGATTTAATCTGTCTTCATTTTATTCTGGGTTCCTAGCCGTCGTCCATTGGAAGTAGAAGTTGACTAACGAGAGATTTTTGAGATTGGAATCTTGAGAACTTTTGTTGAGCGAGCTTTGTTGGGTAAGTTGATTAGTGATGGTTGAATTAAATTTTGTGTGTTTTCAAAGGTTGAAATTTAATATCATATTTTGTGTTAAGAGTACTGAAATCAAAGATTTGTAGTTGGAGACTGTTCGCTTGGATTAATATCTGAATCTAACTCGAGGTAAGTAATCATACTTCTGGAACTGCCTCGTGCCAGGCAATATTAAGCATGTTGTATTGAGGTTGTTTATTAGATTGATTACTACGTATAATTCCAGAGTGAGTTGCACGAACCAGATACACATGAAAGAGGATTGAATGCTAGCATGATTTAAGTACATTTTATTCTTTGAGATTTTGTTGAATCTAAGGATAATGAGATGTATATGTTTGTTATGGAACTATGATGATGAGATGGATATGTATGTTATGAGACTATGATGATGAGATGTATATGTATGTTATAGAACCATGTTATGATACTTGTGATGTTGAAATCGTGATAGTGTCCCCACTGTTAGTTAGATATCCACTAGAGGTTGTATGTCCTTTGGGATTCATCAGAGATTGTGTTTTCTTTGGGATTCACTAGAGGTGGTGGTTTCCTTCGGGATTCACCAAAGGTTGTGTGTCCTTCGGGATTCACTAGAGGTGGTGGTTTCTTTCTGGATCCACCAAAGGTTGTGTTTCCTTCGGGATTAACTAGATGTAGTGGTTTCCCTTGGGATCCATCAGAGGTTGTGTTTCCTTCAAGATTCACAAGAGGTGGTGTTTCCTTCGAGGTTCGCCAGAGGTTGTGGGTCCTACGGGACTTACTAGAGGTAGTGGGTATACTTAACTACAATAGGATAAAATTAAGTTATTCATGTATGTATGTGTCTCATGAGAACTAGGGGAGTGCTTACGTTCCACCAGAGGTAGACATCTAGAGGACATAGATGCGTAGCCTCACACTAGTAGTGGGGTTACTTATTGAGTATTTTATACTCATCCTTTCTCATGTTGATGTTTTAGGTAAGAGTAGGGACGCGTTGGCGAATGACAAACGGAATCCATGATCGAGCCACTGGAACCAGTTTTAATGCTTCTGCTCATATTTTAAGAATTCTTTTATGCTTTTAACTTTCGGTCTTATTATTTGGAAATTTACTGTTAAGATTTATTTTCAGACCTATTTATTGTTATTTATGATTTATGGGTACCATATTATTTGATTTTAATATTTGAATTTAATGGAGGTCATTTTAAATTGCCTTATTTATTTAGAATTTATTTCGTTATAAAAGGGTGTCGTTTTAAGTTCCATGCATGCATGTGTTTAGTAATGGTCTAGCTTGAGTCCTAGGGAGTCGGGTCGTTACGTTTGTCCCTGGCTTTCAGTTCAACCTTTTATCCATCAGTGCGTTGATTGCCTCTCAGCCTTAATTAGTATATTTTTATGATAATTGTTGCCTCATTCAGGACAAATTCTCCTTGAAGATGATTGGAAAAGCTAGACTTTGGCATGGATTGTACTTGCTTCACACCCAAACAAACAATACTACAGTTATACGTCTTCTACTGCATTACCTCATAGTACTAAATATGCTTCTCATTCTATTAGTCTTTGACATGATAGACTTGATCATCCAAGTTGTAAACATTTGTCTCCTTTAAAAGATCTTTTACATGTTCCTTTGTGTAAAGATAAACATCAATGTACTGTCTGTCCATTAGCAAAACAAAAGAAGTTATCATTTGAGTCAAATAATCATGTTACTAATAAAGCTTTTGATTTATTGCATTGTGACATATGGGATCCATATCAATCTACTATACATGCTGGTCATCGTTTTTTTCTCACTATTATTGATGATTATTCTAGATATACATGGTTATTTCTTATGAGACATAAATCTGATGCTTTTAGTGGAGAATAAATATATTGCTCGTGTAAATGTGTTTAGGTCTGACAATGCACCTGAACTAGAATTCACAAAATATTTTTTTGCCAAAAGGAGTTGTACATCAATTCTCATGTATTGGTCGTCGTGAACAAAACTCAGTCGTTGAAAGAAAACACTAACACCTACTTAATGTAGCTAGGGTTCTTTTCCATGCTATCTTCTTTCTTTCTTTAAATCATTTCATTCGTTTCCATTTTTTCTTGTGTCTCTTCATATTCTCATTTATTTTTCTTACTTCGTACACTAAGCTTACCAAAAAAAAGTTTATGAAAAAAAAAATACAGTACTATATATACTAAATGAAAAGATACTATGAAAGGATGAAACCTTTCATCTATCAACTAAATACATGAACCTTAATAAATGTAAATACATTGAAATAAATTAATACATCAAGCATTAAACATGGGGATGAATCTAAATTTCCAGTTCATTAGGACTTTTAGGTGCCCAAGTGATTCTTGGAACTTGAAGGGTTACAACTCTTCATGATGAGCTGGAAATTTAGCTTGGAAGCAAGCATTTAATCCTTCTTCAAGTCTTTTAGCTCTGGCTCTTGTCAATAGTTCTTGAGGCATAATGATTGCCTCATGATTGGATTGACTTGGAAAGTTCTTACAATGATTTTCACCACGAGCTTCAATTGAGCTGGTTTGAGATTGTTGAGCTTCACTTTCATCTTGTAGAACCTCAATATTTCTTATTTGGCCAGCTCCTTATGACTGTTACTTATTTGCTTATCATGAACGGTTTGTGGTTCTAAAAGAGTTTACAACGTACATGCAGAAGCAATTAGGATCTTAAGCACTCTAACTACATTAATTTTAGAATTAAAACATGCATGTTCATTCATGGAAATTAAGGTTTGAAAGTACAATCTTTGTAGAACTTCAAATTGTTGCAATTCCAAGCTTGTTTATGATCAGAATGGTTCGTGGAACACCAATAAAGTCTTCCCTGCTATTCTCCGACCTTAGAACGAATTGTGGGATCCAATTTGTGTGAGATTAAAGCAATTTTGAGGAACTGAGAGTTTTGGTTTATGGATAAGGAAAAACAATTTTTTCTTCAAAAATCAACTTGCATGAAGATTTCTTTAGCCATATTTTTTCTATTTAAAGAAGATATTCATGCAATCTAATTGCACAAGAAAATGACACCAAAACAATTTTAATTAAGCGGAATTAATAGGTGTTTTTGAAAGTGAAAAATTTGGGATTTTCTCACTAACTCAAATTTTCATTTAAATTGGAATTTCACAAATTCAAATTTTAAATTTAATTTAGTTTCAATTTAAAATTAATTCAAATAATCAATTTTAAATCAAATCAATTTCTTTTAAAATAATTTTAAATAAAATTAATTTTAATAATTAATTTTAAAAATTAATTTAACAATTTAATTAATCAAATTAATTTAGTATCAAATATTAGATTAATAAAACACCAATTCCAAACATGAATCCCTATTCACATTTAATATATTTATATCATATTTAAATATTTTTAACTCTCCAATTAGTTTATTCAACAATTAAACTATATAATTGTGTTAATTATATCACATATAATTAATTATAATTTCCTAAGCCGAGTTTGAATGTGTTAAATTCTCTCATTACACTATCCTAAGGTTTAGTCCCATATGAGCTAGCAGTAGGACCTAAGGGACCTGCAAGTCATGAACTTCAACAACGAGATTAACCAGCTAAACTCTTTAACCTAATTAACCAACATTCATTAACTATCGGAACACTCCACTAAAGTCTCGTAGTTGCACTCTCCTCACTGTAGATATATTTCTATCTACTTAATTTAACCATGATTAGTAAGTCGATCATTCACAGGTTGTTCATAATTATAACTAGATCAAAATTACCATTTTACCCTTGTAATTACATCTTGCTCCTTAAATCTTATTGATCCTCTAATAAACAATTGATTTGTGGCCCAACCACTAAACCGAGTCCCTCTCATGCTAATGAGATGAAAGGGTGAGCACCCTGTTCAATACTCAAAGTCAACATTTAAGAGAACTACCTATATACTATCTCTAGAGTCGGATAAAAATGAATTCCATCTTGCAGGACTATGTTCCCCATCTATCTACCTAGTCTTCCCCTTAAAATGGAAGGCTTATTGAGTACGCGATGTTCAGCTACTCTCACCCATGCAGATTAAAAGATAATACCGGATAAACATGAGTTCATAGTTAGCTCAGAATTAAGATCAAGTTACCTAGATCATCGAATTGAAATAGTCGGTCTTATCAGTAAATGGTGTTATAAAGTAAAAGTGACTATTTTGTGGTCCGATCTTATGCAAACTCATTGCATAGGACTCCCCCATTAACATGTCTTCATACGAACCATTCAGGATCACATCGTTTGTATCAAATATAATGTGGGTTGCATCTATAGTGTCCCCAAATTAAGGTACCTAACCTTATCCCTATACTATAGACTGTTTTGGCTATATACTCAAACTTGATCCACTTTTATGTACCCATATAAAGTTCAAGTGGGTTCTTAGTTTACTGGATTTAGGGTAAAAATGTTCATTCACATATTCAATAACATCTTTTTACTGAATAAACCTCAATAATATCTTTATTGCAAAATAGAATATGTTTAAAATTTACAAAACAACGAGTTTTAGGACATACAACCCAACAGGTTCCTCTTCCTTCGAATAATCTTCTATTGGTTGTAAATGAATCGACAAGATGAAGCATAAGACTGATGGTTTCGTGGAACAATACAAAGCCCGCTTAATTGCAAAGGGATATACAGAACAAGGAGGTCATGACTACATTGAAACATTTTCACCAATTGCAAAATTAGTTATTATGAAGGTTCTACTCAATCTTGTTGTTTCCATGAATTGGCCCTTAGTTCAATTGGATGTAAAAAAATGAATTTTTGCATGGCTATCTTGTTGAAGATGTTTATATGGACTTACCCTTAGGTTATAAGCATGATGTTGTTGCAAGTAAGGGGAAGCCTCCAATATGCAAGCCCCATAAGTCAATATATGGACTTAAGTAAGCTTCTAGACAGTGGTTCGAAAAATTTTCCCATGCCTTGTTACTTATTGGCTTCTTTCAATCCAAGTCTGATTACTCTTCATTCATTCGAGGAACTGATGCAATTTTTACTACTCTTCTTGTCTATGTTGACGATATTATAATCACTCAACTTTTGTTATGGATATTGATTGTTTGAAGGTTCATTTAGACTCTGTTCTTAAACTAGAGGACTTTGGCTCATTGCGTTATTTCCTTGGCCTTGAGTTACCTTGTTCATCCAAGGGTATTGTGATTTTCCAAAGGAATTATGTGCTGCAACTCTTAGAAGACACTGATTTTTTTGCTTCTAAGCCTGTTACTTTGCCCATGGATCCATCTACTAAATTGCAAGCTACGAATGGAGATTTGTTAGAAGATCCTTCATCTTACAGGCGGCATTGGCATATTATTATACTTTATTGTCAGTCGTCCAGATATTATATTTGTCGTGCACAAACTCGACCAATATGTAGCTAATCCTCGATAAGGTCATCTGCCTACGGTGCACATTTTACTAAGGTACTTGAAAGGTTCTCCTAGTCAAGGTATATTGATTAGACCTTCATCCTCTTTTCAATTACAAGCATTTATTGATGCAGATTGGGCATTATGTCTTTATTCTAAAAAATCTACGACGAGTTTTTGTATTTTCCTTGGAGAATCTCTTGTGTCGTGGAAATCCAATAAGAAAACTATTGTATCATAGTCCTTTACTGAAGCAGAATAAAGGGCCTTAGTTGCAACCACTAGTCAAATCACTTGGTTAGTTCAACTTTTGAAGGACTTGCAAGTTCCTGTGGTTCCTCCTTCATTAGTGTTTTATGATAGTACAACAGCAATTCATATTGCATCTAACCCCACATTTCATGAGCGCACCAAACATATCGAATTGGACTATCATTTCATTCGAGATCAGATTGTTAAAGGTGTTGTCAAATTGTTACTTGTTCGTACTCAGCATCAACTAGCTAATATTTTTACAAAGGCTCTTCCTTTATCATCTTTTAGTCATTTATTGGCCAAAATGAGTGTTCTTAAAACATTATAATGTCATCTTGAGAGGGAGTATTAAGTTGTATTTCTCTTATATTTTGTTGGGTAGTTTGTTATTACTATGTTATTAGTGGTTTAAGTCTACGTGTATTTCTCGTAGTTGGCTATTTATTTGCCCATCTCAAATTAATGAGCTTTGAGCAAGTTATTTATCGTGCTTTTGGTAAAATTAACTTTGATAGGAAGGTAGGTTTATACTTGAACAAGTTGACTACAGGCGTTTGATAAATAAATACTATACTGTTTTCGATATATATAATAACTAAAATGGACCCTATATCATTTTTAGAATTTATAATTATCAAATAATTATTTAAAATAGATATATAAAATAAATATATATTAATATTTAAATGAAAATTAAAAATTTCATTTACTTTTAGGAGAATCTAAAAGCTAGTAATGAAATAAACGTCGGATTTAGAAGTGATTTTAGGATTTAATCATAATAATGTTTTAATAAAAAAAAAGGTTAAAGTTCTTTTATAGTCACTTCTATTTCTCCCAAAATCACCTCAAAATGCAACATTAAGATCTCTTCCTAAAATATTGGCTAGTTATCATGCTTTTAGAAGAAGTAAAATAGTCTTTGGTAAAGTTTCATTTTAAATTAGAAAAGATTAATTACGATGTTAGTAAATTAATACTAAACCTATGTAATTTAGTTAAATGAATAAAAGTAGATTATCATTTCAATTATTTTTTATAACTAATAATTTAATTTATAATATTATTGTAATATAATTATTTGAAAATAATATATATGATTTGAATGGTAACTAATTTTGTTTAATTTAAATTATTTTATAAAATATTTTTTAAAATAATTATTATAAGAAATTGAATAAATTAAAATTTAGAACAAATGTGAGAATGGAATTAATATTTGAGATTGGTAGGAGAAGATACCAAATAATATATTTTTTACCAAACTGCCTAGATGGTTAAAGTTCTTCGACAATCGCCTTTTACTATTGCAAAATAGGGGCCTAAAAGGGAAATTTTTCAGAAATAGCATGCTTAAGCTTTCACCTTACGAAACTAGCATCCTTTTTGCAAACTTGTAAGAATAGTTTTTCTCGGTCCATCTTGGCCGAGATCGACCTCCGAGATTTAGTTAAAAAATTAAAATTTTCTAACCTATCGATTGTTTTAGGCCTTCTCGTACATCTCGTCTGATCGGATTTGCTAATTTTTTTACATAATCTTCCCAAATCTTATACCAGATCTTATATATTTTCAAATATATTTAACTTTTTTAAATTTTGGGAAAGATCAAATTAAAAGAAAATAAAAGTAAGATTTGGGATATATATAGAATCTCAATATTAATCATATCCGAGATTCCACCGAGAAAGCTCAAATATATGAATTTCGATATCAAAGCTCAAATATATAAAAATCTCGGTGTTATTTTATTGGGATTAACCTCGGGATCTATGTAATCATTTCAAATTATATGCAATCCCTTCAAATCTTATACCAACTCTTACCTTTCCTGAATTTTCTCTTGCAATGTTTCCCAAATCTTATATAAAATCTTGCAAATCTTACCTCCAATTTATATTTACACGAATTTCTAAATTAATATATTGATAATTTACCAATTATCTTTTTTAATTTTTTTCGAATTATGTAATATTCGAAAGTGTGATTTTTTTAGTTTTAGAAAGATTAGGATAACCTTTGGATTTTTTACATTTCTTACTCAAAACTCGGTGTATGGCGGGATGTATCGAAAAAGCCCCCAAAAATCGGTAAAATTGGAAAATTTTGATATTTTAATTAAAATCCCTTGGCTGATCTTGCCCGAGATGAACAGAGAAAAACAATTCTTATGAGTTTTAAAAAATGATGCTAATTTAAGCGTGCTATTTTTCATAATTTCCTGGCCTAAAACACATTGGATAATTATATTTTAGAAATTTTAATTTATGTTAATGTTTTTACAAAATAATATTCAATACATAAAATATTAATTAAATTAATTAGTTCCAAATTAAAAAAGGATTGCTTAAAACATTCATCTATCACACTCATTTATATTTTTCTTTTGTTCTTTTTTTAAATAGTAAAATTCCACTCATAGATCTTTGAATATAAAGTCAATATTGCCAAACCCACAAAAATCCTGAATTTCACCAAAACGCCATAGAGCCGTGACCATATCGAAGGAATTTTCAATTATTATTCATCTTTCTTTTTCTTTAGAAAGAATTATTATCCATATTCAACACCATATCTTTAAAACCATAATTTTATATATTGACAAAAAAGAATTCAAAAGGTTGGATTCCCTCCAATTCTTTCAATAATAATATTCATATATACTTCAAAAAAAATCTTTAAAAAATCAATAACACAAATAAAAAATTTAAATCTTTTATCTCGCATGTCGGTAAAAGATTCATATAGTGTTATTCTAAAGTTCTTTGAAGTCTTGTTAGGTTCTTTATCATTGAAATTTTCTAATTTTCCTCATAAATAGTAAACAAGAAAGTATTTTGCATGTAAACCATGTGGCATGTCTTTTTAATTAATGAAGTATTAAGTTTGAAAAAAGAAGATAAACATGTAAAATAAAAACTAAAAATCCTAATGTCCTGTATGATAATATTTCTGTTTTTAGTTTTATGTTTAATTTTTAAAAAGTAAAGTTTGTTCTCTTAATTTATCTATTATAATATTTGTTTATCTAAAAAAAAACACGGTAGTTTTTGGTCAGATTCGAAGAACAAAAACAAATTTTTGAATACTTTCTTTAGGTTTTCATAACTTAATTAGATTTTTTAAAAGTATGCATAGAAATTTATGAGAAATTATCCTTATAAGCTTAATATTCACACTACAAGAATTTTGGGCTTTAATGTCGGTTGAAAAAAGTAAAACCGGATGTATAATGTCGGTTTTGTTTTTTTAAAAAAAGTGGATCTTTAATGTCGGTTTTTAACCGACATCCTAGGTATACATTTAATGTCGGTTTAAAACCAACATTAAAGATCCAATTTTTCTTTTTTTTTTTTCCTTAAAAAAAAAAAAAAAAACAAAATCATTCCCTTCCCATTTTTTTTTCATTTTCCCGCTTATCCATATCTATCCTATTCTATCCCTTTTCTAAACCCTATTTTTCCCCACCAGCCACTTCTCCCCAGTCCCCCCATTTTTGTTTCTATGAAAAATGATATTAGGTTTACATTTTTGTTTCTCTCCTTTCTCTCTCAGATTTTCGACAAACTTTCATAGATGGCGAAGAAGAACTTCGAAACGAAAGCTACAAAAATGGTGACCAAAAAATGCCAAATAAAGCCAAATCTCTTGGATCATCACTCCTTTAAACACCTACTCGATGAATCTGTTTCTGAGGTAGAGAAGTAAGAAGATATGTGGACCAAACGAGAAATGGCAAAATCCGTTAGATAGGTCGGGCAATGTCGGTCCATGTAGTACCATTTGGAAATCGATTTTGCATCTTTTCGTAATTCCCGATGCCAATTTATAACCAAGCACTGAGAGTCATTAGTTCGATGCTATTGAGAAGATATTCCAACAAATGATTGAAAATAAATTGAAGAAAGAAAAGATGAGATCGTAGAGATATGAATGATTTGAATTGTTTCTAAGGTAATTCAATCTGCAAATTTCATTCCCCCCTTTTTAGCATCTTTTTCGCGTCATAGTTTTAATCTAGGGTTTGAGCTTTTCCTTGCAGATTGTCACCAGCCGTAATAGAAGGATATTGAATCTGTTTCTGAGGTAATATTGAAGGATTTGAATTCTATTCTGAGGGTAATGCTATTTGGCTCCATTTTAATGTTTCTGAACTATAACACCACTAAAAAACCACAAATGTCTAGAGTTTTGGTATACGATAACTTTTTTTGTTTTCATCATTTCAATCTGTTACTTCTTAGGGGAGAGAGGAATACTAGAGCATTAGAGATTTGTGGAGAAAGACTTTATTGATGTTTGATTCGTTGTTAGTTCATGTCTCTCTGGAAAGTGTCAAGCTGAAGAAAAAGAAGAACACACAGAGAACAGAAAGGCCCAAGTTGGTAATTCTTTTGACAATTTTTTTCCAGCACCATTTTTACATAAGTGTGCATATTCAGATATTCCAATCCTGCAGATGGTAGCAAAACTGTATGGAATACTGAGACCATTTCTACTTCGGAGAATGAATCTGATGTCGAGCTAATGCTGCCTGCGCGGAAGAAAGAAATCATAATATATTTGGTTATGATTTGAATGTAAGCACTGTTTTTAATCTAATTGTTATAGATAGATTCTATAACCATGCATCAACTTTCTCTTGTTTTCATAAATATTATTTATATATTTAAGATATATTATCTCCGCCCAAATCCCTCCCCTCTCGCCCAAATCCCTTTTGCTCTCGCTCATAAAGGCCAAATCCTCCCATCTCGGCTCTCGCCTAAATCCTCCCCTCTCGCCCAAGTCCCTAGCTCTCGTCATAAAGTCCTCCGCTCTCTGCTTTAATAATCTCTGCAGCGCAGCCCTCTTACTCTCGCTCGTCCCTCCACTCTTGCTACTCTCGCTCATACCTCCACTCTCGCTACTCTTGTTCTCGCTCTCTCGCTCTCGCACATAAAGTCCCCTCTCGCTCACCCCGCCCCAGCCCGTTTGCCAACCTAGAGGAAACTGATCCTATCTAGCACCTTGAAGTAAGTGTTGTCTTTTTCTTTTTTCCCTTTTGACTTTGTAAATTGGTGGTTTTTTCTCTTTAATTTTCTGGATTATATTCTTATCAATCATGCGTTTTAATAATTTATTCCGTGTCTTCCAATTGGATTTTCTCTCTGTTGGAGGGAAGGGGAAAAAGGCATGTGGATTAATTAGTATTCCTGTGGTGAACTGTTAATATCACCATCATTGTCAAAAGACTTACTTTCCAATGGTTTACACGAGATGTTTTAATTCATAGTCTTTGTCAAATTTCATGGCTGAAAATACAGTTAGCTACGTGTCATGGTTGTTTGTTCACAATAGTCCATGTGTGCTCAATTTGAATCATACATTTTTGAGTTAATCCTATGGTGGCCGCTTTATAATTTATTGTGTGGTGGTTTAATATTTGGTGATTGACCTTGTTAACAAGAATTATTGTACAGGAAGTTCACTTTGGGAAATTGATAGTCTTCGACACCATTATTGTCCTCCTGTTTTCAAGGTATGCAGTTTAATATTGAATCCAGAAACTTCTGTTGCTTTGGATTTCATACTGAAAACTAGTCCTTATGTTCTTGTAGGTTAGTTTTTATGCTGTATTTCCCCGTACAATCAAGTGTGTGAAGTGTTCAAGAGAGAGCTTGGCATGACACCGGATAAGGTATATTTACTTGGCTAAACCTGTTTCATATAATCAGATTATGCATTCATTTTGTTGAATGGAGATTACTTTTGCAATCTGACAGAAGGTGGTTATTTTGATTGTGTTACTGTTACATATGAGTTGGCACTTCTGTTTTCTGTATTCTGATCGCATTATAGCACATTTCAATGTGCGTGACAGATTGAAGTTTCATTAACATTTGGCCTTTCATATGATTATATAAATGTGGTTATGGTTATAATATTAATTTTTCTCCTTAGATCAGAGTCTGCCTAAGGTTAAATTCTTAATCTCAGGCACATTACTTGTTAAGTTGAAGTTAAATTCTAAATCTTTCCAATTCTTCTGTAGTTGTTGGATGAGCTGAAGAAGAAGAATCCTGATAATGAAGTCCATCTCAACAACGTATATTACATCTCTTAATCTCTCAAACCCTCCCAAATTTGTGGACAAATAAAATTGTGTTGCCCTTACACGGAAGATTCTATTGCCCTTGTAAAATCATAATCTTTGTATTACTTGTAATTTGTGTTTTCAAGTCTTGAATTATTGTACGCTTTTTAAATTATAATTCTATAGCAGAATTTGTGGATTAACTATAATAGATTTACAATCCATACATGAATAATGTCATAGCCATAGTGTTCGATGATGATGTGTCATGTTATACTTTTTTACCGAAAAATGGATTTGGCAAGGGAACTTTAAAAAACAGACAATAATTGATAAAACGGACAGATTCGGGCTTCAATGTCGATTAAGAATCCAAAAAAAAAAAATAAGCTTTAATGTCGGTTGCAACCGATAAGCTTTAATCACTAAATACCTTTAATGTCGGTTGCAACCGACATTGAAGGTTGTGTTATTGGTGTTATTGAAGCCCTTTAATGTCGGTTTAATTAAACCGACATTAAAGGGCTTTAATAACACTATCTTTAATGTAGGTTGCCAACCGACATTAAAACCCGATTTTCTTCTAGTGTCAAACCAAAAATAAAAATCTAAATGGTAAAGTAGTACTTGAATGCATCCTAAGATGCAATCATTACATCGTGCTCTAATAAAAAGAGATTAAAATAAAACATCAAAGATTTCAAAAATTAATTTTAAAAAAAAAACATTTTTATAAAAGTGAAAAAAATTTATGATTTGACAAATATAAAGTTCCACTTTATTTATATATATATATATATACAATTAAGTTGAATGTACATATAGAGTAAAAAATTGTGGAAGATAATCATTTTTAAGTTTCACTTTTCACAATCAGTCCGTTTTTTTAAAGTTTATTAAAATAACTGTTCTTGATCAAAATTTGTATAAGAAATTAAATATTTTAAATTTATATTCAAATTTAGATTTTCTAGGTGAATCTCAACCAACATGAGAATATTGATTCACATAATTTTCTCAAATCTTAACTAATCTTTCTAAAACTTTTCAAAATTCAATACAACGAAATATCTATAATTGGTCAATCCATTTGTAAATTTAAGTATTTAGATAATTGAATGCAAAAAATTTGAAATTTTCAATATAAGTTTATTAAAAATAACATAATTTAAACAAATTTTGAAAAAGTTAAGATAAGATTTGGTATACAATTTGAAAGGATTCTGTAATATTAAAAATAAATAAGTTAAGAGAATATAGAGATTCATTTTATACTAGATTTCATCGAAAGAGCTCCAGTAACTTTTCAGTGCTAATTCTAATAATTTCTAGGGTAATGTTTGTATTCAACTAAATATATTTAAATTAAAGATTCATCTCACTCAATACTCAATTAACCTTTAATCTTAATAAGCAAGCAATAAGAAGTTAGATTTTAACTCTAATAATTTACCATATAATTCCTCAACTCTATCACACAGGCTTTCATCGTTCTTCCATTTTGCCTCACCGAAAGTCTCCATTTCTGCACCCGCCAAATTCAATGAAATATAAAAATTCACACAAAAAAAAAAAAAAAAGAAAAAAGAAAAAATATACCTTGCGTTTTCAGTAATGGAGGAAAGTCAAGAACTAGTAAAGATTCAATCATCTAATTCAACAAGTAAGAATTGTTCTTAGCCATAACCGAATTGTTCTTAGCCATAACCGACCTTTCTTCTTCCCGAAGATTCAATTCTCCGTACATTTTCTCTGCAATTCTCGCAGGTTCCGATTTACATCTCGTCAGAATCAGCTTCCGATTCAACATCGATTTTTCCTCCATTGTCCTCTCTTTTCTATCTACACACTCACAATCTCCATCTCCCTTTGCATTTTCGACTTTATTCCACAATCCCTCCTTTTTTCGCAACTCAATTTCGGAAGCTGCGCTGTTTCCTAAATCCTCCTCTGCTTTCTCCTCTTCTTCTCCACTTCCGTCGCTCGTAATCGGCCTACTCCGGTACCGATTTCCGTAAAACGACGCACGATTTGGCGCAGATCTACATCTCGTCAGAATAAGAGCGTTTTTCGGCGGCGATGGCACCGAAGACGAAAAAACCGCATCTCTAGCTCCTCCGTCGTTCTCTTCATCTTTCTCCGAATCTTCGGCTTCGTTTCCGACGCGAGATTCAAATATCGATGATTTTCGTCTAATTTCATACTTTCTTCGGAAGAACATCGCGGAGCTGTTCCAGAAGGTTCGACAATTGCGTCGATTGAAAGAGAGGACGCTTCTAATCCACCGGCATCGAGCGGCGGGAGTTTTATTGGAGGAGGCGCGGACTTGTCCCATACAAGTGACCTTGGGAGAGGACGGCTCTTGAGTTTCAATGGCGACGACGTTCTTCTTCCCGACGAAGATCGGACTGGAGCGAGACCGGCCGCTTTTACTCCGATTACCAGCATCGGCTCTGAGAAAGCTCATCAATGGCGGTGGAAACAGGTCGGTCCGACTGGGACTGGAAATCGATTTCGATAATTTTTTCATTGTTGTTGATGAAAATCAAAGCATGGATTGAATCCTTCCGTTCCGTTTCGTCTCGTGTGTTCCTCCACTAAGAATCTGTGCTGGTGATTGGTCGCTTTGCTTTGGTTTCATGTCACAGAGCTATCTGTTTATCCTCTTTGAGTTTGTTTTCTTTCTATTTTGGAAAATTGCCATTTGGTTCTTCTGCCTTTTCAAAGTTTTTTTTCTCTTTTCTCTTCTTTCCAAATTATTTGTAAATTTTAACCATCACAAAATATTTGTTACTATAATATTAATAATAATTTATGACATGATATCAAATTTTTATTAATATTGTCTACTTGAGAAATGTATGTCATTTTCATTATTTTATAAAAAAAGTCAGAAACATAAAAAATAAAAAAAATAAAAAAATAAAAAAATTGTTACTGATTTATTGCCACTTGGATATGTTTACTTTGGTGAATAACAAAATGTTAGTGAAGATAATATACATAATAAATATTTTAATTTGTTCAAAGCGTATATGATGTATAGTTATTAATTTCAACTTTTTTTTTTAATTTTTAAAAATATCTATGGACATCATATTGTATTTACCGTAATTTTGAAATTTTGAAACATTCGTATTTTCATCACTTCGACATTTTAAATATTTCTTTGGACATAATGTATTTCTGGTAATAATTACTATATATTTAGGGTTTGGTATTTTATTGGGATTCAATTTGCTTAATCAAGTTTATGTTTGGTGAACAAATTATTTACTAAACATAGTAACTTCTAAATAAATATATATGGAAAACAATAAGATATAACCAGACATCAAAAAAAAAAAAAAAAAAAAAGATAAACAATAAGATATACCAAGCATTTGTTTGGTGGAACAAGTCTTTCGGTAAGCATGACGTTGTATTATTATTTCATAGATTAAAAATAATACATTTAATTAATTGAATATTAGATAAAATAAAAATTAGTATATTGTTAATTTTGTTGTGAAATTGAGGAATACAACGAGAACATAAATATAGAGAAACTATAATATATAAATATAATATAATAATAAACAGGTTATCTGTTTGAGATCTAACTTTATCAATGTCTTTTTGTAGGAGAATAACTATATATTGCTAACAAATTTAGCAAGATACATAAGTTCACCAATTGCACTAAGATATGGTAGTTCATGACCAAGAAGTTTTATGCTTTGTCCATATAAAATATTTTAAAAAATTTTGAATAAATATTATTAGAGTTAGCATGCAATTAGCGGAAGCAAACAAAATCATTAAGCACTCTAATTCAATCAATTTTACCAACTAAGTAAGCATGTTCATAAATTAAAAGTACGGTTTTGAAGTTATACCTTTGAAGAACATTTCAATCTTCGAATTCAGCTTGAATATTCACTCCAAAATATTGTAGACCGCCACTTTATCTTCTCTACTATCCTCTAGGACCTTAGATTAGATTATGAGATCCAAAATGAGCGAAAATTTGAGGGAATTTTTAAAGAGAAACTAGCCTTTTTGGTGTTAAGAGGTTGAGGAACCAAAAATTCAGAATTTATGTAAGCTTGCATGCAATTTTCAGCTGAGGTGAATTGTTTTTTTTTTTAATTCACTAGTATGCAATCTGATTGCATGAGGACATGACACCAAAGCTCAACTGATTAAGTGGAATTTGAATATCAAATGTGCGAGAAACTCACTTATGTTGAAATTTTGATTTAAAATCAATTTTATTTAAAAATCAATTTTCAAATTTTAATTTAAATTTCCAAAATTTAAATTAAAACAAAAATTGATTTCATTATTTCTTATTTAAATTTTCATAAAATTCAAAAAATCAATTTTAAAAAAATAATTCAAATAATTAATTAAGTAATTTAATTAATTAAAATAATTTAATATCCAATATTAAATTATTAAATTACCAATTCTATAATCATGAATCTCTATTCATGTTTTGTTTAATTCGATAATTAAACGTGTAATGATATCGTATATAATTACTGATTCTCTTAATTTGAATTTGAACAATTCATATTTACTCATCACACTATTTTAAGGTTTAATCCGTTTGTGAGCTAGTAAGGGGACCTAATGGAACGATTACATACGCAGCGGAAGGAAAAATAGATCTAAAGTACTCTAATTAGGTTAATTTCAAAGAATAAGCATGCAATTAAATTAACTACTAAGGGATAGAAGAAATACGACCTTTGTCGATTCAAGTCTTCTCCAAATCAGCTCCAATCTCCTCATGAATGGCTTAGATTACCACAAAAGTCTTCTCAACTATTCTCCGGCATTCAAACGGGATGGTGGGATCCGATGAGTGACTAATTTGGAGAGGAAAAGGCTAAGTATTTGAGAGAAAATAAGGGTTGAGATTATCAAATAATCTCATAAAATTCCACTTGGCCAAGAGTTGTAAAATTCATAAAATTCTTCTTTTTAAAGGTCATTTCATGAAAAACATGCAACTTTGAGTTTGATAAGAATTTGACACTTAGTGGGGTAAGTGTCTTCAATTGAAGACAACACTTAACAATGCAAATGTTGGCATTTCCCACTCACAATTGTTGGATCTTTTTGGTGGATCTCGTGGCTAAAGAGTTTAGTCAGTTATTCATGTATCGTTGGAGCTTCAAGCTACAAATCCATAAGGTCCCCTTGGTAACTCAATAGATTCAAGTTGAGGATCAGTTTTTGGGTCAGTTTGAAGTGTTCAAATTGTCAAGAGGGAGTTTAATTATATGATATAGTTGACATGATGTATGAAATACATTAATTAGAGGAAAACGATATAAATAGGATTTATATCAAGTAAAGGAGAAAATGACTATGGTTTAAATATTACATATGATGTGATATTAAAATTATAGGTTATAAATATAAAATGATAAGTTATTTATTATATTTATTTATAATTAAAACAATTATGAGATAATTGTTGGTGGTTTTTCCTTAACCGTGCATGAAAGTGGGAGGTTGTATTCAGTTTTCATAACTAAAGGATAAAATGAAAAATGTTTTCATTTTGGAAGTGAATTGTTGAATCGCTTCATTTGAGTAACTGCCTATCGTTTAGCTCACGAGAGACTACACGACAGCTTCAAGTGTTTGTCTAAATGATCGTGTACATGCGCCTTTGTCTAAACGATCGTGTAAAGTTTTACTAAATGATCGCATGCCTGAGTGTTATTCTCTAAACGATTGTGTAAACAAACAAGCTGTTTTTCCTCAACGATCGTGTACTTGTTATCTTTTACTAAACGATCCAACACAGTCTATACGATAGACACTATATTTTTCCACTTGCTTGGTCGTCAAGTGCGATCATTGTTTCCTCCAAACCTCTACCAAATCCAAAAAAGGGGTCACTGAGTGGTGGTGTCCGAAAGGTTGCTTGTTCGTGGTTGACCAGACGATCCACTAGACGATTGGGTTGGTGTTCTAAGCGACAACGAGAGGTTGTTGTACCAAACTCCACGAGAGCGAAAGAAAGTTAGAAGAAACATTCTTTAAAGGTATGTCTCTCGTTCCCTTTATATTTATTTATGAAAGCACGTCGTAATTTGTTCTAAAATACATAACTAGTTTGTATGTTTGTGAATGCTTATAATTCTGTCACAATGAATTTGGAACGATCTTGCTTCCACTCATAGGTTCTGTTTGATTAGAGTTCCTTCACCTTCTACTAACTTGGTCAAAGGACAAAGTTTGACTCTCAAAGTCCAAAATCAATAATTTTTACTTTTTGACTTTCAATTTCAAAAGTCATTATTTTAACTTTCATTGCATTTTTGACCTAGTCAACAATTTTGACTATTAATGCAATTTTGACCAATTCCATTTAATTTTAAAATTAATTCTAATAATTAATTAAAAAATTTAATAATTTGATTTAATATTAAATCAAACATTAATCTCAATTAATATGAATCCCTATTCATAATCTTGATATTTAAATCTTATTTAAATATCTCTTATTTTCTCTCTCTTTATGTTTAATTCACAATTATAAATTAGGTTAAATATATCATATATATTTAACGTTTTGCTCCAAAAATCGAATTCGAACACTTCAAATTCGTTCGTAATACTGTTATAAGGTTTAGTCCGATATGAGCTAGTAGGGGGACCTCATGGACCTACAGATCATGGGCTCCAACGATCCAACATTAATCAGCTAAACTTTTAACCTAATTAACCACCATTCATTAACTACTGGGTCAATCTACTAAAGTCCAGTAGTTGTACTCCCCTCACTATAGATATATTGTGTCCACTCGATATAACCATGATTAATAAGTTAACCCTTTACAGATTGTTCGTAATAATGACTGGGTCAAAAGTTATTTTACCCCCGAGATTACATATTGCGCCTTAAGTCCCACTGATCCTCTAATGAATAATTGGTTTGTGATCCAATCACCAAATCGAGTCCCTCTCGGACCAATGAGAAGGTGGAGCCACTTGTTTAAGACTTGGAGTTAGCACTTAAGGGAACAACATCTTTACTATCTCTAAAAGCAGGTAGGAGTGAATTCCGTCTTGCATCCTATGTCCCTAGCTATCTACCCAATCTTACCCCTTAAATGGGAAGTTTATTGAGCCGTTGTTGTTGAACAAACTCTCACCCATGCAAATCTAAGGATAATCCCGAATAAACAGGAGTTCATAGTTAGCTCAGGATTAAGGTCAAGTTACTTAGATCATCGCTTTGAAATAGTCAGTCTTAAATAGTAAACAACGTTATAAAGTAAGAATGACTTATTTCTTGGTCCGATCATATGTAAACTCATTGCATAGGACGCCCCTACTCCTCATGTCATTATACGAACGAATCGGGATCACTTTGTTTGTAACACTTTACAACAAATTGTAACAACTACAGAGTAGGTCGCATCCAATAGTGTTACCAGAATAAGACATCCAACCTTATTCATATACTATAGACCATTTTGGCTATTTACTCAAACGTGATCCATCTTTATGTCGCCCCATAAAGTTCAATTATTCATATAATAGTCATGGATCTTTAGTTTATTGGGTTTAGGTTCTTTCTAAAACGAAATGAACAATTCATACATTCAATAATAACTTTATTGAATCAAACTTCAATAACATCTTTATTATTTACAAATTACGAGTTTTAGGACATAAAACCCAATATTATATATATATATATATCAAATGTGTATTAGTTTAGTATATATATTTATCAGGGCGGGGCACAGATGAGGTCGGGGTCAGGGCTGGGGAACGTAATCCCCGTCCTCATTTAGACAATCGGGAAAAAATTACCCCACTCCCTCCCTCATTCCCCATCTAATTGGGGATTCCACATCCCATTTGAGGCGGGTCCCTGCAGGGCCTCGACCACGCATGTTAAATGGACATCTTTAAAATCAGTCTCATCCCTAAATGTCTCGATCTCATCGCCTAGTCAAGAAGGCTGGTGCAAGGAGGATGTCCCTGCCAGTGGTCTTGTGCTGGCCGAATCTCTACCACTACTTCCTTCTGCAAGTGAGATTCAGCGGAAGGATGATAAAGAATTGTTTTTTAGCATCTGAAGTACCATCGAAAGAAATGGCGAATTGGTAGAAGTTGGCGTGTTTAACCAAATGTTAAAAGAAGAAGAAGGCGTGGTTGGCTCTATGGAGGTTGTTGGGATTGGTGTCCTAATCCTCCCGGAGTCTCGTTTTTTTTGTAAAGATACACATTGTTTAATGAATAAAATAAATGTTATTTAATTCTGGCATTTACTCATATCCAATAAACAAAGCTCTTTAGTTATCTTATGTGAACTTAAGCATGTATATGTGATATACAAGTGAATCATGCCTTAAGTGATAACCTAAATAGGTCTGTAGTATAAGGATTAAGGTGAGATACCTGATCCTGGTGATACTACGGATACAATCTGCTTTGTAGAGGTTTGCAAGTGTTGTAAACTACTACAGATGGTAGATCCTGACCATTCATGCGAAGACGTGCGAGCGGGGGTGTCTTATACAAAGAGTTTGTATAAGACCTGGACCACGAGATGATTAAACTCTGTATATAATGCCGTTGATACTAGAAACTTGCATCTCACCAAAACGACCATAGATGACACGACCTTAATCCTAAGTGTTTTTGGAACTCCTGCCTTTGAGGATGGTCCTTTGATTAGTATAGATGAGAATGACCAGATTGCCAACTCAACATGCCCACGTTTTTAGGGACTTGTCTGATCTGGGAGCTGGGAACTCAATCCACAAGATGGAATTCACTCTTTTCCCGAAGTAGGGATAAGTAGAGAGATTGCTCCTTTAAGAGTTGATTTCGGGGCTTGAACATAGTGGCCACAGCTTCTCTTTGGAAGAGAGGACTCAGTCATAGTAGGACTATGATTTATGTTCATTAGAGGGATCGGTGGTATTTAAGGAGTTAGATGTAACTATAGGGGCATAACGGTTATTGGTCCAGCTGTACTTACGAGCAATCTGTGAAAGGTTGTCGCACTTCTGATTGGTTAAGATGGACACATAATATATCTGTGGTAAGGAGAGTTCAACTGTCGGTCTTTAGTGGAGTGTCTGCCAGTTAACAGATGGTGGATCCCGTGATTAAAGAGTTTAGCCAGTTATTCACGTATCGTTAAAGCTTCGAGCTATAGGTCCATAAGGTCCCTTTGGTTGCTCAATGAATTCAGTTGAGGATCAGTTTTTGTTGTTGATTTGAAATGTTCAAATTGACAAGAGGTATTTTGATTATATATGATATAATTGGTATGATGTATGAGATACATCTAGTGGAGGATCAATGTAAATAAGATTTACATTAACTATCATGGGATAGAAAAAGAACTATTGTTTATATGTTACATGAGATGAAATATTAAAACTATAGGTTATAAATATAATATGATAAGTTGGTTATCAATTATATTTATAATAATATTAATTATCGGATAATTAATTCTTTTTCTCTAATAACCAATTGAGTGGGAGGTTATTGGTGGTTCATGGTAACTGTGAGTTAAAAGAAATTTTTTTTCCTAATTTTAGAAAGTTTTTACAAAAGGTTAAAATTTTTTTTTTTTTGAGTTTTTTCTCTCGCAAAAAGAAACTCACGGGCGCTTGTCAAGTAAATACTGATTTACTAAGCGACAACATGTTTTAGTAAACGATCGTGTAATGTTTTGTAGGCGAAAGACACTGAACTAAACGATCACTTAGCTTTTGCTAGACGATCGCTTAGCTTTAGCTAAACAATTGCGCTTCGACCTGTGCGATAGTTTCTGTCTTCTCCCACTTACCCAATCGTGTACACGATTGTTCATTCCTCCTTCGTCTGCCTCATTCCAAGTCCGAACAGAGTTCATCCTCTAGATTCTGACACCGAGAATACCAAGGTAACCTTCTTGGTGGTGTCATACTCAACTTGACACCATCGAGGTTCTATGGAGGTTGTTCGTGTTGTTGGAGTGTTCGTGACCGAGGCGATCGCTGAGGACGAGCGCGAAGTGTTCATGCAGTGTTGTGGTCGTGTTGTTCAATCGTTCAAGGTTGCTGTGTTCGATCGTTCATGAGCAAGGAGCATGGAGACGAGTCTACAAATGTTTGTAGCATTCACCTTGTTCATTTGTAGTTTTCATGTTGTAATTTCTATATTGATTGTATAACTGCATGTTTGTGTACGACTGTAATTTGTAATGTTCATTCATGATTGTAATTTGGAATGATCTTTATTCTGCTATTCATAGAAATCTCAAATTTGATTTCCTTCACAGGTGTCATTGCAAGGGTCGAATCTTGTGGCCAATGATCGTAAGGGGAAACTGATAGTGGACCCAATGAGGGACCTATTAAGTTGGTGATGGAGGAACTAGACGCAAAGAATAAGAGAAAGGAGAAGGAAAATAGAGGGGGGGGGGCGGAGGAAAAGGAAGAAAAGAAGAAAAGAAGAGAAAGAATAAGCAAAAGAAGGAGGAGCGACATCGGTGCAAGGTTAAGTGCTAGATGATAAAGGAGTAGTCCACCCTGCAAGGGTGGAGGAAACATTGACAGTGAAGTCTTCTAAGTCAACAACAAAAGATATCGTAGAGCTCTCGAGAAAAAGGTTAGCCGCATCTAAGGCCCAACCAAGAGAGGGCAAAGGAGATGAAGATGAGACAGTAGTGCCCTTCATCTGATGGTCAAGAAGTAATGAAGTATGAGATTAGATGTTGTATTTCTTTCTTTAGTTGTTTCTCCCAAGTTCAAAGCATCCAGGTGGATTTCGGCATCGAGCACCCATGACAAATAATTATTGTCATTAATGTCAAGGGCTGCGAATTCTAATTTCGTAAAGTTTTTCATGCAACACCTCAACTAGGGAAGCGACAAGTGCTCATGCTGATAACGTATTATGAAATTGAGAAGCACAACAGGAACACAAATATAGAGAAAATATAATATAATGATATATATAAGTATAATAATAATAAATAAATAAATATAACATAACAATCAAATAAAATAACTAAAATTATGAAAACTGGATAATATGAAATTTTGGGTGGAATTTTGAAGTGGATTTTCTCACCAATATGTGTGTTTTTCAAAATCCATCAAATACCACTATTTATAGAGAGAGTGACAAATACAATGTAGTCTTACATGGACACCAAGCATGAACAACTATAAGGCACATGAATAATATGAAGATTGACGGGTAACTTTTAGGACACTAAGCATTAGACATCTATTTTTATAATATTTATAATCAATTTAGATTTCTTTTTTTATAGAACTTTACTTATCCAAGATAAGAACCGAGGATATTTTAAATGTATATTTCTTTATAGTACAAACTATAGTGGATGTGTTTATATTGACAATAAAAATAATTTAAATTAGAACCATAGCGAGTAGGATTATATATCAAAAGAAAATATTCAATGTGTGAATTAATAATCACACTTGTACTAAAAAATAATAATAAATAAATAAATAAAGATCTACCTGGGTAGAAAATTATGCGTCTCTTGTTAAGGTTAGTATTTGAATTACTTCTCCAATCTATTTGATATTTACCCTCGCTGAAAACGTAATAAATCAATAGGAATAAAAAATGTGGATCCTATTTGATCACTTTTGGTGTTGTTTACTTATTCTGCATTTATACTGACACATGAACCCCACATCCAAATTTGTAATGAAATAAAGCAATCTGATCAATGAATAAAGAGTACTTAATCCGATTATACTTGAGAATTATGTCTTATAGTTACCGTTACCATTATAGTTATCATTATAGTTATCATTATCATTACTGTTGTAGCTGAAAAATTATCAATTTTGACATTTTTATTGTTATCGTTATCATTACCGTTACTATTTGACTCTCAAAGGTAGAGGTAGAGGTAACGATAACATTAAATTTAATAAAATAATAATTTTAAGTAAATGCAATCAAATCAATCCAATTATATTTGCGATTCAAACTCATTACAATTGATCTATCAATGAAATTTTATTTACGATTATATTAATTTTCGTTACGATTCGATAAACATGGCCTAAAAACAAAACAATCAATTACAAATTACAACATACATATCCAAATCAATTTCTTCCATTCATTAAATTAACTTTGTAATAAATGTCATGTTTTATTAACACAAATTTAATTTTTTTAATATTCAATTAGAATGAATTTTTTAAATGGTAATTAATGCTTTATTCACTTAATTATATTTAATTAATCTTTTATTATCGTACAACATTGTTAAGTAGATCCATTAGTTTGAAATCATTCACTCAAACATAAATATAATATTTAAATAAGTTTTTTAGAATGATATAAATTGACTTGTAAATATAAGGAAGAAAAATGCCCCACTGAATGTGGATTATGTTCTTGAGCTATTTGCATGAAGTGACAATGCACAATCTTTGACTTTGGCCAACCACTACATAATGCCTTGAGAAAATAAGATCTCTCTCCATATATATACATAATATATATATATATATATATATAAGTATTGAGTTGGCAACTTTATGAAGGATTTGACATGGGAATTTGGAGGGCTTGTTTGGATTCAAATCAATCCTAACATCTTGCATTTTGATACCACTCACATTTGATAATTAATTTGGCTTTGTGAAAATTAATGATCATGTTGTTAGGAAGAATAACAAATAATTCAAATAAACAAACTTTAAAATATGTTTTTAAGCCATGTCTCATGATTTAAATACAATACTATCCAAAAAGTATTTTTTAAAAAAAAAAAAATAAGAAGAAAAACATGCATCTAAAAGAAAATTCTAGGACAGATACATTTTTAGTCTCTAGATTCTGGATATAGTTTCTATTTGGTTTCTCAGTTTTAAAATGTTACACATTTAGTCAAATTTTGAGTTTGGTTTCAATCTAGTTTCTATGTTTCAAAATATTACAAAATACTTTTGATATTTGAGTTTTCTTTCAATTTTAACAATAAGACTCAAGATTTACACTCTTAACCTCGATTTTTCACTAAATACTTTTTTCGTAAATGTATGTTAATAAATTTTAAATAATTAAAGTAAATATAATTAAGTAAGTTTGACTATTTTTCATCACTTTAAAAATCTCACTTCCTATTTATTTTAAATGAATAGTTAAAAAAAACATTTTTAGTCCCTAAACTTTCATAAAAGTAACGATTTGATGGAACATAAGACATATGTAATACATATGTAGAAGAATTAGGACCTAATTACACTCTAATTGCTTTTAATTTAAAGGAAAAAATGCATGCAATTGAAGGAAAAACAGTAATTAAAAATTACCTTTGAAGCTCCCGAAACTCGCTTTTCCTCACTGAATCTCGATCCGAACATGAACGGACCACCACTAGAGTTGACCTACTATCCTCTGGATTCAGAACCGGATTGTGGGACCTGGTGGATGAAGAAAACGAGAGAGAAAAAAGAGATGGAAAATAAGATGGATCTTTGGGTTGGGTTATGAATTTTTCTCAAAGAAAATAGTTTTTTTTAGCCCAAATTTGAAAAAAAAAATTGCAAAAATGGGCAAAAGTCTTTTAACTAAATTGAAAAGCCCAATTTATAGAAAAAAACCATGCAAGAATTGCATGAACCAAATACACAAAAACCCAACACCTATAATCCACTATCTTAGTGGGCTTAATGTCTCCACTATAAGCCAACACCTAGTCCACTATTTTGTTAGTGGAATTATCCAACAAAAGTTTGGATTTTCCCACTAACTTTAGTCAAAGGGCAAAATAGTCATTTGGTCAAAGTCAAACTTTGACCAAAAAGCCATAATTACAATAATAACTTTAATTGATCAAACTTCAATAACATCTTTATTATTTACAAATTAGAGTTTTAGGACATAAAACCAATATTATATATATATATATATCAAATGTGTATTAGTTTAGTATATATATTTATCAGGGCGGGGCACAGATGAGGTCGGGGTCAGGGCTGGGGAACGTAATCCCGTCTCATTTAGACAATCGGGAAAAAATTACCCCACTCCCTCCCTCATTCCCCATCTAATTGGGGATTCCAATCACATTTGAGGCGGGTCCCTGCAGGGCCTCGACCACGCATGTTAAATGGACAATCTTTAAATCAGTCTCATCCCTAAATGTCTCGATCTCATCGCCTAGTCAAGAAGGCTGGTGCAAGGAGGATGTCCCTGCCAGTGGTCTTGTGCTGGCCGAATCTCTACCACTATTCCTTACTGCAAGTGAGATTCAGCGGAAGGATGATAAAGAATTGTTTTTTAGCATCTGAAGTACATCGAAAGAAATGGCGAATTGTAGAAGTTGTGGTGTTTAACAAATGTTAAAAGAAGAAGAAGGCGTGGTTGGCTCTATGGAGGTTGTTGGATTGGTGTCTAATCTCCCGGAGTCTTCGTTTTTTTTTGTAAAGTCACAATTGTTTAATGAATAAATAAATGTTATTTAATTTGGCATTTACTCATATCCATAAACAAAGCTCTTTAGTTATCTTATGTGAACTTAGCATGGTATATGTGATTATCAAGTGAATCATGCCTTAAGTGAATAACCTAAATAGTCTGTAGTATAAGGATTAAGGTGAGATACTGATCCTGGTGATACTACTAGGATACATCTGCTTTGTAGAGGTTGGCAAGTGTTTGTAACTACTACAGATGGTGATCTGACCATTCATGCGAAGACGTGCGAGCGGGGGTTGTCTTATACAAAGAGTTTGTATAAGACCTGGAACGAGATGATTAAACTCTGTATATAATGCCGTTGATACTAGAAACTTGCATCTCACCAAAACGACCATAGATACACGACCTTAATCCTAAGTGTTTTTGGAACTCCTGCCTTTGAGGATGGTCCTTTGATTAGTATAGATGAGAATGACCAGATTCCAACTCAACATGCCACGTTTTTAGGGACTTGTCTGATCTGGGAGCTGGGAATCAATCCACAAGATGGAATTCACTCTTTTCCCGAAGTAGGGATAAGTAGAGAGATTGCTCCTTTAAGAGTTTGATTTCGGGGCTTGAACATAGTGGCCACAGCTTCTCTTTGGAAGAGAGGACTCAGTCATAGTAGGACTATGATTTATGTTCATTAGAGGGATCGGTGGTATTTAAGAGTTAGATGTAACTATAGGGGCATAACGGTTTATTGGTAAGCTGTACTTACGAGCAATCTTGTGAAAGGTTGTCGCACTTCTGATTGGTTAGATGGACACATAATATATCTGTGGTAAGGAGAGTTCAACTGTCGGTCTTTAGTGGAGTGTCTGCCAGTTAACAGATGGTGGATCCCGTGATTAAAGAGTTTAGCCAGTTATTCACGTATCGTTTAAAGCTTCGAGCTATAGGTCCATAAGGTCCTTTGGTTGCTCAATGAATTCAGTTGAGGATCAGTTTTTGTTGTGATTTGAAATGTTCAATTTGACAGAGGTATTTGATTATATTGATATAATTGGTAATGATGTATGAGATACATCTAGTGGAGGATCAATGTAATAAGAAAATTACATTAACTATCATGGGATAGAAAAAGAACTTTTGTTTATATGTTACATGAGATGAAATATTAAACTATAGGTTATAATATAATATGATAAGTTGGTTATCAAATTATATTTATAATAAATATTAATTATCGGATAATTAATTCTTTTTCTCTAATAACCAATTGAGTGGGAGGTTATTGGTGGTTCATGGTAACTGTGAGTTAAAAGAAATTTTTTTTTCCTAAATTTTAGAAAGTTTTTACAAAAGGTTAAAATTTTTTTTTTTTTTGAGTTTTTTCTCTCGCAAAAAGAAACTCACGGGCGCTTGTCAAGTAAATACTGATTTACTAAGCGACAAACATGTTTTAGTAAACGATCGTGTAATGTTTTGTAGGCGAAAGACACTGAACTAAACGATCACATTAGCTTTTTGCTAGACGATCGCTTAGCTTTAGCTAAACAATTGCGCTTCGACCTGTGCGATAGTTTCTGTCTTCTCCACTTACCCAATCGTGTACACGATTGTTCATTCTCCTTCGTCTGCCTCATTCCAGTCCGAACAGAGTTCATCCTCTAGATTCTGACACGAGAATACCAAGGTAACTTCTTGGTGGTGTCATACTCACTTGACACCATCGAGGTTCTATGGAGTTGTTCGTGTTGTTGGAGTGTTCGTGCCGAGGCGATCGCTGAGGACGAGCCGAAGTGTTCATGCAGTGTTGTGGTCGTGTTGTTCAATCGTTCAAGGTTGCTGTGTTCGATCGTTCATGAGCAAGGAGCATGGAGACGAGTCTACAAATGTTTGTAGCATTCACCTTGTTCATTTGTAGTTTTCATGTTGTAATTTCTATATTGATTGTATAACTGCATGTTTGTGTACGACTGTAATTTGTAATGTTCATTCATGATTGTAATTTGGAATAATCTTTATTCTGCTATTCATAGAAATCTCAAATTTGATTTCCTTCACAGGTGTCATTGCAAGGGTCGAATCTTGTGGCCATGATCGTAAGGGGAAACTGAAAGTGGACCCAATGAGGGACCTATTAAGTTGGTGATGGAGGAACTAGACGCAAAGAATAAGAGAAAGGAGAAGGAAAATAGAGGGGGGGGGGGGTGGAGGAAAAGGAAGAAAAGAAGAAAAGAAGAGAAAGAATAAGCAAAAGAAGGAGGGCGACATCGGTGCAAGGTTAAGTGCTAGATGATAAAGGAGTAGTCCACCCTGCAAGGGTGGAGGAAACATTGACAGTGAAGTCTTCTAAGTCAACAACAAAAGATATCGTAGAGCTCTCGAGAAAAAGGTTAGCCGATCTAAGGCCCAACCAAGAGAGGGCAAAGGAGATGAAGATGAGACAGTAGTGCCTTCTTCTGATGGTCAAGAAGTATGAGTATGAGATTAGATGTTGTATTTCTTTCTTTAGTTGTTTTCCCAAGTTCAAAGCATCCAGGTGGATTTCGGCATCGAGCACCCATTGACAAATAATTATTGTCATTAATGTCAAGGGCTGCGAATTCTAATTTCGTAAAGTTTTTTCATGCAACACCTCAACTAGGGAAGCGACAAGTGCTCATGCTGATAACGTATTATGAAATTGAGAAGCACAACAGGAACACAAATATGAGAAAAATATAATATAATGATATATATAAGTATAATAATAATAAATAAATAAATATAACATAAAAATCAAATAAAATAAACTAAATTATGAAAACTGGATAATATGAAATTTTGGGTGGAATTTTGAAGTGGATTTTCTCACCAATATGTGTGTTTTTCAAAATCCATCAAATACCACTTATTATGAGAGAAGTGACAAATACAATGTAGTCTTACATGGACACCAAGCATGAACAACTATAAGGCACATGAATAATATGAAGATTGACGGGTAACTTTTAGGACACTAAGCATTAGACATCTATTTTTAATAATATTTTATAATCAATTTAGATTTCTTTTTTTATAGAACTTTACTTATCCAAAGATAAGAACCGAGGATATTTTAAATGTATATTTCTTTATAGTACAAACTATAGTGGATGTGTTTATATTGAAACACCAACCTTATTCATATACTATAGACCATTTTGGCTATATATTTGAACTTGATCCACATTTATGTCACTACATAAAGTTCAAACTACATTAAATAGTCTTAGGACCTTAGTTTATTGGATTCAAGATTACAATTTCAATAACAATTTTATCGAAAAACAAAACAGAATATGTTTATTAATTTATAAACTACGAGTTTTAGGACATAAAATCCAACACGATTTAATTCATAAACTTTAGTTTATAACGATTTAGTTCTTGAACTTTTAATTTTGTAACAATTTAGTTTCTGAACTTTACTATGTAACATTTTAGTCTTTGTACTTTAAGATTTGTAACAAGTTAATCCATAGTGTAGAAATTATTGTTATGATTTCATGCGATTTCTTACCTAAATAAATCATAAACTAATTAGAGACTCGATATCTTTTATAAAATATAAAGTCTACATCATAAAATAATAAAATTGATATCTAATTTTGATAAATTTGTTTACTGAAGGGACTAGATTGTTATAAATTTAAAAGTATAATGACTAAATTGTTACATACTAAAGTTCAGGGATTAAATTGTTACAATACTAAAAGTTTGGGACTAAATTGTTGCAAACCAAAGTTTAGGGACTCTGTTACTTTTAGAAAGTTTAGAGACCAAAAGTGTTTTTTAACCCAAATGAATCAATAGACATTGATGTCAATGATTGACAATGAGTAATTAATGAAAAATCAATATTCAAAATGTAAAATCTTGAACCTATAGATCAAATTAAAATAAAACTCAAATCTGAATGATAAAATTGTAATATTTTAAACTTAAAAATTAAATAAAAACTATATTAAAAACGTGGGGATCAACAAAAATATTTTTTCAAAAATTATTGTTATGATTGAAACTACTCACATCGGCGATTGTTATGATTAGACTTGATCAATATATATCATTTAATCATTAAAGTAATAGCCATTAAATAAAAAGAAATCATATCTAATTCTGTTTTCTCTTTCTTGAGTACGAAATCATATTTGGTTATTGTTATTTTAGTAAATAAAAAGAATTTGGAATTTTTCTAAAGAGAATTTGGAATTTTTTTTAGACAATTATATTCACAATTACTTTTAACAAATTAATATTTGTACCTACTTTTACAAGCCAGTTTGAATAAAGTAATTTTAACTAACTAAACTATTATTAATTTGTCTAATAGATTAGGGCCACATAATTACGATCCTATTTTTATTTTTCAGATTCATTCAATCAATACCTATTTGGCATATCCGTTTTCTAATACTATTTTTAAATTTTATGACCAAATAATGGAAAATTTGAAAACCTTTGTTTTGTATTCAAATTTTAAATAGAAAGATTACTCTAAAAAATTAAAAACTTTGATAATTATATCATTTCCTATTATAAACCCATTGTATTTTTTGCTCAAATTAATTCTAAAATATGTATAATTATAACATAATATATTGTAGATTATACAATATTGTAAAATAATAATTATATGAATAAACCATGTTCAAATCACTATTACAAAAACTTTATTACTTGACTTTTTTTCGCAGTCAAGTATCTGTGTTACTTGTCGTTTTTAAAAACATCAAATAATCCTGTGTCAAGAATAAGAGAAATTTTTTGACTGACTAAAAGTATCAAACTGTAATTTATTTAATATGTTATAACTATCAAATATATGAGATCTGTTGATTTATTTTAAGTGTCAAGTATCTAAATTCTTGACATTTATTATGGATCAAAGTTTTTATAACTTGACAGTTTTTACTTGTCAAATGTAATTTTTTCTTGACACCCAAAAACTAACAACTTAAGGGATACTTGATACGTTTTGTTTGTCAAACTTGTATGCATTTTTTTTTAAATTGCATTATTAGAAATTACTGTATAATTGCTCTTGTTTTGAGGTCCAACAGTGATATAATTTAGTTGAAGAGGCTAATCTTATCAAAAGCCACTAACATCTTTAGCAAAAGCTCACTTCTACATTGTCAATATATAACTTCCAACATCATGAAAATGATTTCTAAGTTAGAAGAATATATGGATTACAACCCCATATGAATAAGCCCAAAAGATTAACAATTCCAACGTTAAGTCAACCCACCATATATGAACAATTTTCAAAAGTATACACTTACAACCTCATAAATAATTTCTAAGTTAGAAAATAGACGTCCTTAATGAATAATTAATAATAATAATAATAATAATAATAATAAGATCTAGACTAGTAAGCAACATACTCTAAGAGACATCTCCAACCAACATCCAATCTCCCTCTCTATCTTCATATGTGAGCACGAACTTAGAGGATCCATCCAAAAGCTTAGACAACTTCCTTATTTCAATTACAATGTTATATTAGGGGTGGAAAATGTTTGGTTCGGTTCGGTTTGATGGTCGAACCGAACCGATTTATGGATTCGAACCGATGCGGTTCGGTTCGATTTCAAATTCAATTGACATTTTAAAAAAAAAATTCATGTTATATTATTTTTTAATTAAAATTGGTTCGGTTCCGTTTGATTTTAAATTCGATTTTGTTCTTTAAATTAAAAGTGGTTCGATTTCACTCTTTTTTTAAAATAAATAAATAAATATATATATATATTAGTTAAAAGCGGTTCGGTTTGGTTTCAAATTCGGTTTTCGAAAGTGAAACCGAACCGAATTAATTCGGTTTCAAAATTTTCTTCAAATCGGATCGAACCACATTTTTTCGATTTCATTGAGCTTTCGGTTCGATTCGGCTCGGTTTTTGCGGTTTGAATGACTACCCCTATGTTATATGTGTAGGTGGAGATCAAATTCGCAAATTAGAAGTGCCAACCTTACAAAAATGGTACAGAGACCTCTCATCCACCAACTCTCAAGACATTCTCCTTCAAATCAAGAATACACTGCAAAAAAAATAGCAATGCTTTTTAAACAATACGAAGGAATGACATATGTTGAACCATAAGTTTCATGACGAATACTAGTGACTAGATAGCTTGATTGGAGCTACATGGATTCGACCTAAGATCTATGATTGGCCTACTCCATGAGCAATGCCCTTGTAGCGTTGATCTAAAATCTTCAACAATATGATGATCACTTACAAAGGTAACCTGTACTTTGATAACTAACCCTTAATGCCATCATTTACAGCAACCATTTCCCACAATACAAAACTCCCAAATAGTTGCAAGGGAACAGAATATCACCCCACTTAATCAACTACACAATAATCTACCCAATTCCCAGTCAAAACAATCTAACAAGAATTCAAAATCATCTTGAAATTCATTGATTAAATCATTATCATCCATTCATTTTAACCTCTTATCTCCACAAAAATCAATCAAACAAACAAATACCAATATGCAAAATAGCAATAATAAGAAGAAAAATAAGAATCAAGAACCACATTATATTCCTAAGTGATTCAAACAACTCAGCACAGAAAAAACCATGGGAAAAATGGAAAAAAAAAACATCAAAAAAAATGAAAAGGGAAGGAAGATGGGGACCATCAAACAAGAAAATGAAAGGTACCCGCTTGACCCATTGGCTAGAATCGTAAGAACCCTTAAAAAAATTACCAGAAGCTCAATGAAACCTCAACGTCTGCTGGACAGCACTTCGAAACACCTAAAAAAGCACAACCTAACCTCCAAATATCAAGGGTAAACACAATCTTGCATCAATACTTAATGGGTTATCAAACCCTACCCCCATATCAACTCCAAACTAAAAAAATAAAAATAAAAAAAATTACAAAATTTGACAAAAATCAGACAGCTGGCAACTAAGGCTAGTAAGCTACGACAGAAGCACGACATAACGGCTGTTAGGATGGTAGATCTAAGAGTTGTGTGAGAGAGAGGTTGGAGAATAGAGAAAGGAAGATTTCACAAAATAACCCAAAAACCAAAAACTTTTCTACCACTGACCTTTTGCCCATACGAAATTTCAAAATTACCTCTAATTTTAAAAAACTTCAAACCAAAGCTTTTCTTGTTCTTCCTTCAACCATTTCTCAAGCATTCAATATGTATTCAATGCAACATCAACATTTCACCAAAGCATTTATTCCCAACTAATATTCTACCAATAACATTTATTCCCAACTAATATTCTACCAATGGAAGGTCACTCTTAGTATTCATTTTCTATTGAACTCCTCACGAAATTCTCCCATTGTTTTCTTGGAGTGTTTTCTCGGAGTTTCAGTCCAACATCCTCTCGATCGTTTTCATCGTCAGATTCAAAAATAGAGAGAATGTAACTGATATTCAATATTTCTTGTCCCATATCGCTTTCATAATAAGTATCGTTTAGCATTAATTGAACAATCGTATAGTAATATATACACAATCATTCATTACAATATAAACGATTGTTCATGAATTACAAGACGATCGTGTAGTAAGTTATAAACGATCATATAGTAAGTTATAAACGGTCGTGTAGTAATTTATAAACAATCATGTAGTACAGTATAAGCGATCGTGTAGTACTATATTAGAGATCGTGTAGTATTGGATAAGCGATCGTGTAGTACTGTATAAACGATTGTTCAAAAATTTATATGATCACATATACAATACTAAGAAAACACTTATAAATAGTTGGCCGATCACTTATCAATTACTGGGCGATTTCTTAAACTTTTATGGAACATTGCTTAATATTTGCTTATCCCATTGCAGATTAATGACAGTACTTCACATCTTTGTACGATATGATGGGGATTGGGATGAGTCCAGAAGAAATTATGTTAGAGGTCATATGAAAGGTCTGAAAGTCAGAAATAATATAACAGTCAGTGAATTAGTGGGTATTATGCACCAAGGACTGAATATCGATTCGGATGTGTTTGATATACACGTCAAATGCCGTTACAATTTATTGGTCCCAGCTCCCCCGACTGACATAATCAATGATGAAAACCTTAGCTTTTTTTTATAAGGAAATGATACATCCTGGATTTCGTTATTTGTATTAGTTACACCTAGCGAAAATCATGGAGTGCACACAGATGATATGTACCGACATTGCAATCCAATCGATCAACCCATTTCAAACAGTCAAAACTTTGGGTTTGTAACCATTCCAACACGTAATATTCATACTATATCTTTACTAGATGATCATATTGAGCCATGTAACTTAGGGGATGGCTGACGTGAAACTTGGTTTGGTCACAACAGTGAACTCAGATGTACTTCACAGTTTAATACTGAACATGGATATGGACAATCTTCAGGAACATAAACTTCTCCAACACCTTACATTCATGTTCCAAACCTACCTGCTCTTGTCCCACCAATTGTGATGCCTTCAGTTCAAATGCATTCCACCGTTCCAACCAAACCATTTGTAGATATACCCAAACCATCAAAAAGCCCATCGTATGAAGACATCACAATACCTCATGATTGTCTGAATGATGAGGATATAAAGTTTGGGCAAATTTTCTTTTCGAAATATGATTTATTGGTTAAACTATTGATGCTTTCAATAAAAAAGAACTTTTACTACTATGTAAAAAAGTCAACAAAGAGCTTGCTAACTATCCGATATTTGGTTGAGGAATGCAAGTGGAGGATCTGTGCAAAGAAAATGAAAGAAAATTATTCCTTTAAAGTGACGAAATATCTAAGCGAACATACATGTTCTCTTGAAATGAGAATGAGTAATCATCGATAAGCAAAAGGTTGGATTATTGGATACTTAATCAAGTCCAAATACGAACAAGTTGGTCGAACATACCGCCCGAAGGATATAATTGAAGATGTCCAATGAGATTATGGAGTGAATATAAGTTACGGGCGGGCTTATCGCGCTAGAGAATATGGATTGGTGTTCGCACGAGGGTCACCAGAAAAATCATAAGCTATTGTTAGGGCAATGGTGAGGCATTTAAGCTTGCAAATCCAGGTACGATCTTTGAGGTTGAAGTAGAAGACGGACAATAATTTAAGTATGCCTTCATGGCACTTGGTCCGCGTATCAGGAATTTTTTGAACTGCATCCGCCTAGTAATCGTTGTTGATGGGACCCATTTTCATGAGAAATACAAATGTATGTTGTTAATATCAACATATACTAATGGTAATGATAACTTATATCCTATCGCCTTCAGTGTTCTAGATGGTGAGAACGATGCATCATGGACTTGGTTCATGACTCATTTGAAGGCTTCGATAGGAGACATTCTGAATTTAGTAATTATATAAGATTGTCATATCTCAATTGCAAAGGCTGTCTCAAGTATATTTCCTGATACATTTCATGCCATATATATATACCATATTTGGAATAATTTGATTGACAAATTTAAGAATAAGGACATAATCTCACACTTCTACCTAGCGGTGAAAGCTTATAGAATTTCTAAGTTTCATATGTACTGGGCTAAGCTCCATAAATATCCTGGTGTGATGGCCTATCTTGAGGAGATTGGATTACAATGGTGGGCAAGGGTTTATCAAGTCCATTGTAGGTATGACAAGATGACGACAAATATAGTAGAATGCCTCAATGGAGTGTTGAAAGATGCACGAGAACTAACAATTACGAAGCTATTAAAGCATATCCGTGAGTGGCTACAAGGTTAGTTCTATATCCGACGTACACATGCAATGGCATGCACAAACATTGTAACTAATTATGCAATGAATATTCTTAAGGAATCAGAATTGATGTCTAGAACATATCGTGTTTCCCCAGTGGACATGCATATAATTAATGTGGACGATGGATATTTGGGGGAGTTGGTTGATCTTTGTTCACGGACATATACTTGTATGGAGTTTAATTGCATCGAGATCCCATGCTCCCATGCAATATCTGCAGTAACCCTAAGAAACATTAATGTTCAAACATTATGTACAAAATGGTTTATAGTTGAGTGTGTGCTTGTTGCTTTATGCCGAACTTGAAGGAACCATTGAAGGTCCTTGAGTGGAACATGAGATCGGACCCAAAACCAAAATTTACATAACTTAAATTTTACAACAAATATACACAGATTATGCATTTAAAAGATAATTGCAGCATGCTTTAAAACAAAGATTACATAATAGAAAATGGGCTTAAGGAACCTTACCCTTGAAGAACCCTTCTTCATGAGATTCCTTCTTTGAATCTTGTCAAGTGCAATCTCAAACCCTCTAACCATCAATGAGGACACCACCATGAATGTTGCCTCTGTATTCTCTGCATGAAAATCTAGGAGTTTTGTGGGTTTTGGCTATTTTGGAAAAGAGGGATTTTGAGAGAGATGAGAGGAAGAGATGGAATTCAGATTGTCATATAACTTTTCTATGGATCTCTCTATCTCTTTTTGTGAAACCACACCAGGAAGAAGAACTCCTCTTTTGCCCCACTATCACGTGTTAGAGAGAAAAGAGGGGGAGAGAGTTACAACTCTCTTCCAAAATGATTTTTAAAATAAAATAAAATATATTTATTTATTTTCATAAATCAATTTAATATATATATTAATATGATAACTACCTTATCATATAATATATATTAAAATATATGTTATATCAAATATAACACATAGTTTTTTTATTGTATCAAATACAATATAACCTATAGTTTCTATTATCTCACCATGCCATTTAATATAAATCCTATATATATTAAATTTAATTATGTGAATCAAATTCATATAATTAATATTTGAATTATATTCAAATATTTATTTTCTCTCAAATAAACTTTATATTATAATGTATCAAATACATTATAGTAATTATATCATATATAATTAGATTAAATTAAGTATCTCACATATAATTAATTCCCTCAATTAATTTAAACAATTCAAATTGATCCAAAAAAATGATTCTCATTAATTCTCGTTAAGCTACAGAGGGGACCTCATGGACCTATAGCTTGAAGTTTCAACGATACGTGAATAATTAATTAAACTCCTTTAATTAAATTATTCACCATCTGTTAACTGTAGAACACTCCACTAAAGACCAACAGCTGCACTCTTCGCACTACAGATATATTTCTATGTCCATTAGATATAACCAGTCAACAGTACAATGACCTTTCACAAATTGCTCGTAAAGTAAAGCTGGGCCAAAATTACCGTTTTGCCCCTATAGTTACATCTAACTTCTTAAGTACCACTGATCCCTCTAATAAACAATAAATCATAGTCCAACTATGACCAAACCCCTCTGGGGCCAAGAGAGGGTATGGCGCCACATCATTCAAGTCTCGGAATCAGCCTTTAAGGGAGCAATTTATATACTTGCCCCGACATTGGGGAAGAAGTGAATTCCTTCTTTTGTAGTTGTGTTCCCGACTCTCCAATAAGACGAATCCTCAAAATTGTAGGCCTGTTGAGTCGACGATTCGGCCACTCTCACCTATACGAATCAGAGGACCACTTTCATGAGCAGGAGTTCACAACTCACTCAAGATTCAGGTCATGTTGCCGATGGTCATCCTGGTGAAATGTAAGTCTCTATTATGAATGGCGTTATATAATGAGACTAGTCATTTCATGGTCTGATCTTATACAAACTCCTTTGTATAGAATATCCCTGCTCACAAGTCTCTGTCGGGGTTGATGCCCTAAAGTCTCGTGTCCTGTAGTTTGTAAACAGCTTGTACTGGGAGGAACTGATCCTTCACTTCCTTTTTGAGCTTTCGATTGACAGTCGTCCATTCGGCTCCAACGAACGCTTGTGTTGTGTAATATATGATATTTACTTCACATCTTGTTTTTTGCTCAGTTTCATTTTTTATTTACTTTACCACAAACAAATAAACTTAAAATCCCTGGTTATCTGTATGTAACTCAAGCATGTATGTGGTGACATACAAGTGGATGTCTTGCGTGATAACCAAAATGGCCTGTAGTATATGGATAAAGGAGGGAAACTTTATCCTGGTAACACTAAGGATGCGGCCCATTTTCTAGAATGGTCACAAGTGTTGTGACTTGTCACAGATGGTCTGATCTTGATCATTCGTGTTGGGGACATGCGAGTAGGGGTGTCCTATACGAAGAGTTTGTATAAGACCTGACCACGAAGTATTAACGTCTCATTATATAACACCGTTCATGATACAGACTTCACTTCACTAGGATGACCATAGGTAACATGACCTCAATCCTGATTGAGTTGGGAACTCCTGCCATTGAGGACGATCCTTTGATTTGTATGAGTGCGTGATGTGTGAAATTGTGATGTGTTATATGGTGTGAGTTTGCGGTAATGTGTGTTATGCGGTGATCATGCAAGTTTTCCTAACAAAACCTAAGTATAAGCCTTCTTAGGTTTCCTGGTAAGTCCAGGGTCGAACACAGGGACTACTAAGTAAATATGCGACAGACTCTTTGATTCTATTGCGGTGGTAAACAAATGAAGTGGATGGTGTTTTGATTAAGGTTTTTCTTATGCGACAGAATTGAACATAGAGTTGATGAAAGCGTAGAGTTACAATGAGTATGAGATGAAGGGGTTGAGAAGGGGTTTAGCTAATACTTCCTAAGATTATGCACAAGTTATGCGATCATGCTACACACAAATAATAACACGTTAATTAATAATGCAGAATGCCATAATTTCTATTTCTACAACACATGCGTTGTGTATGCGAAATAGTCGATAGGACTTATTTCTAAGCCTTTACTCTTGCCTATGCGATGATTAATGATGCACACATAAAATAAGGTGAACGCATACAATCAATCCTATCTCTAAGGTGCATGCGATGTGTGAATAGCAATAGAACTTATGTCTAAATTTCTATTTCTTGCTTATGCGATTCTAATCCGACTCTCTCAAGCCTAGATTCTAATCTGACTCTCTCAAGTCTAGATTCTATCTTTAGACTATTCTCTCAAGTATGTCCAAATGGTGAATGATGCATACATAAGACAAGATGATCGCATAAAATGTAAATCTTAAGTCATGCTAGCTAAGTACTTCTCAACCCATTTAGAAATTTAGCTACTCATGCGTGGTATGGAGAGATTGAACATAGATTGAAATGAGAATTTCATTTTATGTAAATGAAGTACTGAATATAAAATAACAAATGAATTTAAGAGATAAGAAGCCCAGTAAGCAATGTCTTGCTTCCCGTGGCCTTTTACACTGCTCTTTTTCACTCCAACTCTATTCTAGATGTCTATTCTTGCTCTCGCAAGTGTTGGCCCTCTCTCCTTTGTATTGCTTTCTGGCAGTCTCTCGATCTATCCTGGAGCGGTTTCTCGTAGCTTCTTCCTTAACTCCTTGCTCTTCTCCGTTTACTATGTATATGTATAAGTATGTGCGTGAAAAGATTGACTACTAGCTCTCTAAATTGCTAAGCTCTCATTTACATTGGTGGCCTTCGGTATTTATAGATTTCAAGGTGAAACAACCTTTCTTGCTAATGATTGCAAAAATGGGCGGCATTAATTCCTCTACTCTGATGCGTCGATTAATAGTCACCGAAAGTTGAGTGTACTTGCTATAGTGTGGCTTTTAAGGGCTTTTCAACTAAATTCGGATTCGACCGTTATCAACTTTCGATCCCATCATGGTTTATTATGTTGTCACCTTGATGCGCAGTCTTTATGCGTCCACCTTTTTAAGAAGCTTCTCACGATCGCATGTCTTGCAATCGTAATCTTCAAGTGTGCTGCGCCTTGTTCCTTTGGATCGCAATTTCATATGCGCCATCACATTATTCCTGCACAAAATAGGTAAGTTAACTGCTTTTATGCGATGGGCACTTGTGATCGTAATTCCTTTCGGTTTAACGCTTTCGGACATGATATTGCTTATTTTACCATCGCATTCTCTCATTTTTTACTTATTTGAGCTGTAATAACTTGTATTTCTACCAGTTATCACACCCCCAAATTTAAAACAATGCTTGTCATCAAGCATAAACTAAAGATTTTCTTTAAAAAGTCAACTGCCTTTACCCTACCTAGACTTCTCAAGGTGCCTTATTCAAATTTCATGAACCAATACCTTCTTAATTTCTATCCTGATCTCTTTCTAAAATATTTCGAATCCTTAGGGATCGCAAGTTTAACCTTAAAAAAAACATTACTCATTTCCAGGACATCGCATGATTTATTTCAAACTTTCTCCAACCGAGGTGTTCCAAGTGATTTTTACCCTTGCGCAATTCACATATTCATTTTGTGATCTTGCGTTGATCCAAGTTCCCTACCTTCATTTTGGCTTGCCCCCACGGGTGTCATGCAGACATCCAACTACGAGTAAGGTGCTCTTTCTCAGTCAAAACTCATGCCCATTTCTTTATTCGACAGTGGATTTGCGATCACTTGGTTTATGCATTGATCACGATTCCCACCTTCATTTTGGCTTGCCCCCACGAGTGTCATGCAGACATCCAACTACGTACCACGGTAGTTGACTTTTTAACAAGGCTAAATTTTTTCGATTGTAACAAGGCTAACAATGCTAGCACCCCCAAATTTACACACAGCAATGTCCCCATTGCTGAGAGACGAAATAACTCATGCGATGAACTTAGGAAATTTTGTAAAAATCGTTTTGAAGGAAAGGTGGTGGACCGCTAAATTTTAGAAATGTTTCATGAAGAGATTGTTCTAAAATTAATTTGACTCTAGTACATGCGGTAAGAAATAAAGGCATGGATTTCATCATTGAAGTCATAATTGGTACGGGGCGAATGCGGTGACCAGATAAAGTAATCAAAATTTAATGATTGAGTCAAACTAAAGAGGATGCGATAGTAGAATTTGGCCATATTAAAATGAAATGCGAGAAGTGCAAAATTGAAATAAAAATGAGTCAAGGAAAGACACAACCCCCAAATTTGCTCTGTCGCCTGCATCATCTTTGATCACATCCTTTCTTGCGGTGGGCTGATTCCTTGATTGCGATGGACTTATCAAAACGGTCGCGTGTTTTGAGGTTATTGCGTAGCTCCATCGCAATCGTTCACTACGATCAGTGCTAAATATCAAAAGGATAAAATGTATGAAATAAAGAGTTGGTAATTCTAAAGAGTAGTGGTTAAGAAAAAAGTAAGATAAATTCATTGAATAAAAATATCAAAAGGATACTAAAAAAAAAAATTCGTCCCTGAGGAGTGTGTTGCCTATCAACGCAGGGACTACTCGTTTCTTCTTCATTCTGGATTCCTCAGGTCCACGGAGGTTTTCTCGCGATGAAAGTCTCCTCCATGATACATCTTGACTCTTTGTCCATTGACCTTAAATGCACTTGTCCCTTCTTCATTTATTAATTCGACCGCACCGTGTGGGAATACTTCTTTGATTATGAATGGTCCGGACCAACGTGATTTCAATTTTCCCAGAAACAGTTGTAGCCTACAATTGAATAGCAAGACCTTCTGACCAACCTGGAGATTCTTTTCACACAGTCGCTTGTCATGGCAACGCTTTGTACTTCTTTGTAGATCTTGGCATTTTCATACGCTTGAAGTCTCCATTTGTCCAGCTCGAGTAACTGAAGTTTTCTCTCCTCCCCTATGGCCTTCAGATCAAAGTTAAGCTTCTTCACTACCCACAGCGCCTTGTGCTCTAATTCCAATGGTAGATGACATGGCTTCCCAAACACCAACGCATACGGGGACATGCCTATGGGTGTTTTATAGGAAGTCCTATATGCCCACAAGGCATCATCAAGCTTCATGGCCTAGTCCTTTCGTGAGAGATTCACCATCTTTTTTAGAATCAGCTTGATTTCTCTATTAGAAACCTCGGCTTGTCCATTTGTCTGGGGGTGGTATGCGGTGGTGATCTTATGATGGACATTGTATTTGAGTAGCAGTTTGTTAATGATGCGTTTGACAAAGTGGGATCCTTCATCACTTATTATGGCACATGGGGTGCCAAAATGAGGGAAGATGTTTCTCTGCAAGAATTTGGAGACTGTTGCCACATCATTTGCGACGCATGATACCGCTTCAATCCACTTGGAAACATAGTCGACGGCCAACAGAATGTATTTATGACCATTTGACGATGGAAATGGTCCCATGAAATCTATGCCCCAAACATCAAAGTTCCAATTCCAATATAATGTTCATCGGCATCGCATTCTTCTCTGAAATGTTTCCCATGCATTGGCATTTATCGCATTTCATAGAATAGTCTCGCGCATCCTTGAATAGAGTTGGCCAGTAATACCCGCTTTATAAAACTTTTGCTACTGTGCGTTGTCCCTCGAAATGTCTGCCATTAGGTGAGTCATGACATTGAAAAAGTATGTGCTGAAAAACAGTCTCTAGCACACAAAGTCTCAAGATTTAGTCTGGTCCCATCTTGTAAAGATTCGGCTCGTCCCAGTAGTAGGATTTACATTCATGAATGAGCCTCTTCTTTTGGTGGGTTGTGTAATTTTCCAGAAATTGTTTGCAGACCAAGAAATTGACAACATCTGCGTACGACGGTAAGTCTTCAAGTTTAAACAACTGCTCGTCTAGAAAGGATGCGTTCACCTCCGACTGAATGCGATCCACGTCAGGATTCTATAATCTCGATAAATGGTCAGCAACCTGGTTCTCCATCCCCTTGCAGTCGATTATCTCCATATTGAATTCTTGGAGTAAGGGAACCCATCGGATTAGCCTTAGCTTTGCATCTTTTTTGGTCATTAGATATCTTATTGCCGAGTGGTCGTTATGAACTATAACTTTGGATCCCAATAAGTACAGCCTAAATTTTTCAATCGTAAAGATTACCGCTAGAAACTCCTTCTTTGTGGTGGTGTAGTTCGCCTGGGCGGAGTTCAATGTCCTGCTCGCATACGCAATGGGGTATAACATTGTCTTTTCCTTCTGTGCTAACACTGCCCCCATCACATGACCGCTGGCATCGCACATTAGCTCGAATGGCTTTGTCCAGTCAGATGCAATCGAAACAGGTGTTGTAATCAATGCATCCTTCAGTACTTTAAATGCATTGAGGCATTGTGAATCAAAGTCAAAAGTTCTGTCAGTCTCTAACAACGTACTCAACGGTCGAGCTATTTTTTAGAAGTCCTTCACAAATCGTCTGTAGAACCCTGCATGTCCCAAGAAACTTCTTAAAACTGAAGGTGGAAGTTTTTCAATGGCCTCAATTTTTGCTTTATTCACCTCTAACCCCTCCTTGGAAACCTTGTGCCAGAGCACAATTCCTTCGTTAACTATGAAATGGCATTTCTTCCAATTCAGCACCAAATTGGTCTCTTCGCATCTTTTCAGTATCTTCTCCAAGTTTTTCAGACAGACTTCATATGTTTGCCCATAAACTAAGAAATCATCCATAAAGATTTCCACTGAGTCCTCGAGATACTCGGACAAGATTGCCATCATGCACCTTTGAAACGTGCTCGGCAAATTGTATAATCCAAACGGCATGCAGTGAAAAGCAAACATTTCATATGGGCAGGTGAATGTGGTCTTTTCTTGGTCTTCTGGTGCGATCATTATCTGGTTGTAGCCTACATACCCATCAAGAAAACAGAAGTAATCATTCCCTACTAGTCGGTCTTGCATTTGATCAATGAAAGGTAAAGGGAAATGATCCTTTTTTTGTCGTCGCATTGAGCTTCCGGTAGTCCATACAAATCGCCAGCCAGTGATGGTCCTCATGGGGATTAGCTCGTTGTTTGCATTTGGCTACTGTCATTTTGCCCTTCTTGGGAACACATTGCACGGGGTTGACCCACGTGCTATCGATGATAGGGTATATGATGTCGGTGTCTAAACGTTTAATGATCTCTTTTTTTACAACCTCCTTCATCGCAAGGTTTAGTCTACATTTTGGTTCGATAGAGCCTTTTTAGTTTTCTTCGAGCCGAATTTTGTGCATGCAGTATGTTGGGCTAATTTCTCTTATATCTATTAGCATCCATTCGACTGCTTTAATATACTTCTTCAGGATACTGAGCATCGCATTTTCTTGTTCTTTCGGTAACATAGAGGTTATTATTACCAGCAAGGTTTCATTTTGCCCAAGGAAAACATACTTCAAATGACTTGGCAGAGTTTTCAGCTCCAAGGTAGGTGGTTGTTCTACGAAAGGTTTCTGTGTTTTTCTCTCTTCATTCAAATTGAACTTTTCTTCATTGTTTACTGTCTACGTGATTACATGGCAAGTTTCTACAGATGTTGTCGCATCCTTTCTAACATCTTCTTCTTCGAATTCCACTTCTTCATCGCAAATGTGTTCTTTGTCAGATTCGGATAGGTCTTCATCTTCTGGAAACTTCATCGCCTTGACGATGTTAAACCTAAGCTTCTTCCCATTGATGCTCATCGTGATCTCTCCTTTGTGCACATCTATTTAGGCTCGACCAGTAGATAAAAATGGTTGTCCCAATATGATAGACATATCTTTGTCTGTCTCATAATCTAGAATGATGAAGTCTGCTAATAGAATGAATTTATCGATTGCAACCAAGACAACCTACAACTTTCCCTCAGGGTGAACTAGGGACCTGTCTGCAAGCTGGAGAGTCGCCGTCGTGGGCCTCAGCTGCCCCCACATTCAATTGTTTGAAGATTGAAAGAGGCATTAAATTTATACTCGCCCCAAGATCACATAATGCTTGATCGATGTAGATCCTGCCAATTGACCAAGCTATCGTAAAGCTACCTAGGTCACGCATCTTTGGTGGGATGATAGTGTTTGATTCTTGTGTTAACGCCACCGTTTCCTGTGCTTCTTTTCTTCAACACCATATCCTTCAAAAACTGGCATATTTCGGCATCTGCTCTATCGCTTCTGTAAAAGGAATATTGATGTGTAGTTGTTTTAACATTTCCAGAAAGCGATGATACTGACCTTCATCATTTTGCTTCTTTTTCAGTATTTGCGGGAATGGTGGTAACTGTACTTTTACTGTTTCATGGTCTAGAGGCTGAGAGATGGTCGCAACTTCAGGTTCCATTTTTTTGGGCTCTTCTGATTCATTTTACGTCAACGGTTTCTTTGATTCTATCGCATTCGGATTGGTCCTGCTAGGCTCCTTCCTTTCTTCCGTCGTCGTCTTTCCACTTCGCAGGGTGACTGCTTGGTGGTGTTCTTTCCCTGTGTTCCCTGGATTACGTGGGAGCTCAGTTGAGCTCGGAAGGGTCCCTTGCGGTCTATTTTTCAGCTCACCCACAATCTGTCCTATTTGGATTTCTAGATTGCGGATCGAAGTCGCCTGGTTTTGAAGGACCATCTCATTCTTTTCAATGTACTATTTTAACAGGTTCTCCAGAGAGGATGATGGCGGTGCTTGAGAGCTGCTGGCTTGTTGTTTTTGTTGACCGTTAGTTCGTTGGAAAAATCCTGGCGGTCCTTCTTTTTGCACCATAGGTTGGTAACCTTTTTGTTGGTTATTTTTTCAAGCAAAATTAGGGTGATTTCTCCTCTCGGGGTTGTACGTATTTGAGAATGGGTTGTTCTTGACAAAGTAGATCGATTGCGGTTCCGTGGACACTCTTAAACCGAATGTGATTCTCCACATGTAGCACAATTGGTGCTTGTCTATTCTATTGAATTGATTTGCCCTCTTTGCATTCCAGGATTGTTGATTGCGATGCTCTGTAACAAATTTATCATCGCATTCATTTGATTTTGCAGAGATGCGATGGCACCATTATTTGCGTTACCTTCTCGAGGTTTTACTCATTGATCATTTTCTTGCAAATCTTCATGGTTTTTTTTATATGTGATTAAGAATGTTCTTTGCCTCATCATAAGTCTTGTCTAGCAGACCGCCTGCTGTTGCTGCATTGGCAACTGTCTGTGATGTAGGATTTAATCCATGATAGAAGATTTCCATCTGGAGGCAATACAACAATCCATTGTGCGGACAATCATGCACAAATCTCTTAAACCTCACCCACTCGTCGCTGAGCGATTCGTCTTCTTTTTATTCAAAATTTGTGATTAACTTCCTCCTTCTGGCATTCTCTGTAGGAGGGAAATACTTCTTCATAAACTTCTCGACAACCTATTCCCATGAAGTTACCTCCCCTGGTTTGAGGGAGTATGCCCATTTTCTCGCTTTATCACATAATGAAAATGGAAATAACGTGAGTCGAACTTCTTCAGCGGAGATGTTAAGGAACATAAAAGTGTTACAAATTTCAATGAAGCTTCAGAGATGGGCATACGGATCTTCACCACGTCGTCCACCAAAATGTCCTGCTGTTTGGATCATTTGTAACATTACCAAATTCATCACGAACCTCGATCCATCTAATGTCGGCCTCATGATTCCTGGGGAGAAATCATACAAGTTTGGTGATGCATAGTCCTGGATGGGTCTATTGCGATCATTCGCCAAGAGGATAGGATTGACCATTATGTTGTTTGCATTTGCAGCTCTTTCTTTCGGCTGTTCAACCATTCTGTGAGTTCTTCCTTGTTGTCGGCGTCTGTTTCTCTGTCTTCTTCGAAATGTTCTTTCGATCTCTAGGTCGTAGTTGGGCTCAGGACGTGTCCTTCGCTCATGCGACGCTTGCTTCTCCCCTTATCGAAGAAATGGCAATGCACAGAGGTCGAAAGCTGTAAAGAAAATCAAAGAGGTTTACTATTAGCGCAATATATACCGTAGTCCCCGACAACAGCGCCGAAAACTTGATGCATGAAATTGTGATGTGTTATGTGGTGTGAGTTTGCGATGATGTGTGTTATATGGTGATCATGCAAGTTTTCCTAACAAAACCCAAGTATAAGCCTTCTTAGGTTTCCTGGTAAGTCCAGAGTCAAACATAGGGACTACTAAGTAAATATGCAATAGACTCTTCGATTTTATTGCGGTGGTAAACAAATGAAGTGGATGGTGTTTTGATTAAGGTTTTTCCTATGCGACAGAGTTGAACGCAAAGTTGGTGAAAGCGTAGAGTTACAATGAGTATGCGATGAAGGGGTTTAGCTAACACTTCCTAAGATTGTGCACAAGTTATGCGATCATGCTACACACAAATAATAGCACGTCATTTCTCAATGCAAAATACCATAATTCCTATTTCTAGGACACATGCGATGTGTATGTGAAACAGTCGATAGGACTTATTTCTAAGCCTCTATCTCTCGGGCGCATGCGATGTGTGAATAGCGATAGAACTTATGTCTAAGTTTCTATTTCTTGCTTATGCAATTCTAATCCGAATCTCTCAAGCCTAGATTCTAATCTGACTCTCTCAAGTCTAGATTCTATCTTTAGATTACTCTCTCAAATATGTCCAAATAGTGAATGATGCATACATAAGACAAGTCATGCTAGCTAAGTACTTCTCAACCCATTCAGAAATTTAGCTACTCATGCATGGTATGGAGAGATTGAACATAGATTGAAATGAAAATTTCATTTTATGTAAATGAAGTACTGAATACAAAATAAAAAATGGATTTGAGAGATAAAAAGCCCGGTAAGCAATTTCTTGCTTCCCGTGGCCTTTTACACTACTCTTTTTCACTCCAACTCTGTTCTAGATGTGTATTCTTGCTCTCGCAAGTGTTAGCCCTCTCTCCTTTGTGTTGCTTTCTAGTAGTCTCTCGATCTGTCCGGGAGCGATTTCTTGTAGCTTCTTCCTCAACTCCTTGCTCTTCTCCGTTCGTTATGTATATGTATAAGTATGTGCGGCCACCTTTTTAAGAAGCTTTTCACGATCGCATGTCTTGCGATCACAATCTTCAAGTGCGCTGATGCCTTGTTCCTTTGGATCGCAATTTCATATGCGCCATCGCATTGTTCCTGCACAAAATAGGTAAGTTAACTGCTTTTATGCGATGGGCGCTTGCGATCGCAATTCCTTTCTGTTTAGCGCTTTCGAACATGATATTGCTTATTTTACCATCGCATTCTCTCATTGCTAATGACTGCAAAAATAGGCGGCATTAATTCCCCTGCTCTGATGCGCCGATTAATAGTCAAAGAAAGTTGAGTGTACTTGCTACAGTGTGGCTTTTAACGGCTTTTCAACTAAATTCGGATTCGACCGTTATCAGCTTTCTGTCCCATCATAGTTTATTATGTTGTCACCTTGATGCGCAGTTTTTATACGACAACCTTTTTAAGAAGCTTCTCACGATCGCATGTCTTGCGATCGTAATCTTCAAGCGCGCTTACGCCTTGTTCCTTTGGATCGCAATTTCATATGCGCCATCGCATTGTTCCTACACAAAATAGGTAAGTAAACTGCTTTTATGCAATGGGCACTTGCAATCGCAATTCCTTTCAGTTTAGCGCTTTCAGACATGATATTGCTTATTTTACCATCACATTCTCTCATTGTTTTACTTATTTGAGTTGTAATAACTTGTATTTCCAACTGTACTTACAAGCATCTGTGAAGGGTCATCGTACTCATGATTGGCTATATCAGATGGACACAGAAATATATCTATAGTAAGAAGAGTTCAGATGTTGATCTTTAGTGGAATGCCTGACAGTTAACGGATGGTGGATCTCGTGGCTAAAGAGTTTAGTCAGCTATTCACGTACCGTTGGTGCGAGTAGCCAGGTCGCCGATTTAAACCTACCATTTTGGGGATTCGTCTAATTTGGGAGCTGGGAACTCAGCTACACAAGATGGAATTCACTCCTTCCCGAAAGCAGGGGTAAGTAGATAGATAGCTCCCTTAAAGGCTGATTCCAGGGCTTGAACGATGTGGCGCCACACACCTTCTCATGGCCCGAGAGATGTCTACTCATAGTTGGACTATGTTGTATTGTTCATTAGAGGAATTAATGGTACATAAGGAGTGAGATGTAACTACAGAGGCAAAACGGTAATTTGGCCCGAGCCACAGGTCCATTAGGTCCCCTGGGTAGCTTGGATAAAGTCGAGAATCAGTATTTGGGTTAATTTGAAATGTTCAAATTGACAAGAGGAAGTTCGATTATATATGATATAATTGGCTAAATGTATGAGATACATTATTTTGGAGGAAATTAGATATAAATATGATTTATATCAAGTAGAGGAGAAATTACTATAGTAGATATGTGATATCAAGCTATAGGATAAGAATATAATATGATTATATTTATTAATTATTTAATTGATTAATTATATGATAATTGGCCTAAAATTTCTCTCGGACGTGCATTAGTGGGAGCAGCCGCGTCGGTTATTGTAACCAAAGAATAAAAATGAAATTTTGTTTCATTTTGGAAAAGTTCGAAAGGTTCGAGAAAATGGGCATTGGTGTGGAAAAGTAAACGATCGCATAAGTCGAGGACCTATACGATAGTCGCTTAACGCCTAAACGATCGCACACCTCACACCTAAACGATCGCAGTTAGTCCTTAAATGATCACTTAGCTTTCCTAAACTATCGCATAGTGTGTCGTGTTTTCTAAACGATCGTCTACCTTCTTCTAAACAATAAGCATTTAGATTTACGATAGCTTCCTTTTCTCTTCCACTTTATCGTCTACATGATTTGTTATTCCTCCTACCTCTACCAAACTCACTAAAGACCACACTTTGGGTTCTCACTCTGAGAATACCAAGGGCTCATGTTTGGTGATAAGCGGACGTTCTTGCCATTCATCAAAGGCTTTAGATAGTCAAACTAGAAAGTCAACTAAGACAGAGCCGCAGATTAGACATGAAAAGCTGCTTAAATAAAGCGCTGGAAACCGTTTGGCAAGTCAAGGGACCCTGAAATCCGCTCCTTAGCTCTATCACATGAATAAATAAGATTTAGAAACCGGGAACATCTTTCTTTTTTTGGGGCGGGGGGGGGGGGGGGGGGGAATCGTAGAGGATTTTTTTTTCCGTGTTTCTAGATACGGTTAACCCAACAGTTGTCCTCCGCTGCGTTTCACTATGTTCATGATAGTTTCGTGTTGCTACCGTTTGGTGTACACGTTCATGTACTGCGGCCATGCATTTGCTGGGCTGATAGAGATCGCATAGAGGTCTTCCGCTGCATTGAGTTCAAAGCCTTGAAGAGCGTCTCAAACTAGTATGAAGAATCTCCTCGCTTTGTTCTTTAGTGTTCGAAGCAATGCTTTAATTATTGTTTGTTTGCCATAACTGTGTGTTCTAATGTATATGTTGTATTTCGATCATTGGTGAAACCGGGAAAGACCTGAACGTGCTCATGGATGCTCTTCGTTAAGAGTTCTTAATTGGTATCAGAGCAGGTTCTGATATTCGAATTTCAATTTTCGTGCAACAAGAATAACAATACATTTTTTGGTGGGTGGCATTTTCTACTCTATTTAAATTTGTTAAATTGATGTGGATGTGCGGATTAATGATGGTGTTTGGGATGTTAGCCTCGGTTTGATTTATTCTTTTACATTTTCGTTGTTTGTAAATGCCCCTGCGTTTTTGGGCATTTTAATAATCGTTATCGAGTCTGTAATTCAAGTTTTTGAGTTTTTTGAGTCGATCGTGAGAAGATCAAGCAAGTGTTTGCGAGTTCTTCGAGGAAGGAAACGATCAAGGGTTGATCAGCGTCATGTAGACGATGGGTAAGTGATCGTTGAGTATCGGGTCGTGTAGACGAAGATGCTCGCGTATCGTTTAACCGCACGCGCACTAGATGATCGTTTAGGTTAGCAAGCTTCATCACTTAGTAACTGACTAGACGATCATTTAGTTATGCATGGTAATCGTTTACCTGTTGCCGTGTTAAGCGATCGCATAGACGACCAGGCTTCGCAGCCTCGTAGACGTCTACACGATCGTTTAGTTTTTGAGTCTATCGTCTAGTGCGCGCTGGGCGATCGTCTACATTCAGTGTTTACTACATGATGAAGTCCTCCTGGCGGTTCAAGACCCGGTTCGCTCGATGAAAAATGTAATAGATAGAGTTATTTCATTCCAGTTTTTCTAAAGGCTCATCCCGGTCCATTAATCATTTATTTATTACATGCGATGTATGGTTTTTTAATATGTCATATGGTATGTACATATAGTAAATCCTACCTTAGGTTATGCAAGATCATGCATCATCTCTTTATTGTAATTGTTATAATTTAGAGAAGATGATTTAATCATGTAAGTGCATGCTCATGCATCATATAATACAAGAGTTATATTTGTGCATGCATAAAAAGCATTGACATGCATCATCTTTATATTATAATTGTTATAGTATAAGGGTGAATGATAACATGTTTGCTTGGTTATTACGCTTTATATAAAATTTATGTATAGTAATAACTGGACATTGCATGAAGCATGACACATAGGTTACTTTATAATTGTTATAAACACCTTTGTTGTGCGCAATGGTTTTTTAAAAGTTAAAGAGAAATTAGAACTAAAAGAAATAAGAAAGACATGCATGCTCACTTAGGTTTAATTCATGGTTTTAAAATGTTTAAAACTTGGATCATATAGACCTAATATCACGGTTCTAATATCATTAGCAACCCTAAGGCTTTAATTTTTTATCAGTTTAATAGTATTAAATTGGCTAATAAAAGGTTAAAGTATAGTAATGCTATCTATAAGGGACCTTTTGTCTAAGGCGGGTTCTGTCTAGGCTGGGGTATTTAAGTTGACGGAAACGTAACACCCCTACCTGGGAACTTACCGGGAAAGGTGAATTAGATAGTTTTGATGCATGCATGCAAGTTAAGGACAATCCATTAAAGTGTTTAAATGTGACTACTTGAACTTGTTCATATTTCATAGGAAAACGTTGTTTATGAGCAGAGTGTAAAAAGATGACTTAGACTAAAATCAGTGGTCGAATTGTCTTGGTTAATGAACCTCTAGGTAAAACATTCAATGGGAGGTACTTGAGGCATAAGATACTTCACTTAAACCTTTCACATTTCTCCTAAATAGTCCACAGCGTGAGATCTACCATCGGTCTCGAGGCAACTTTGACGTGTCCCCCTAACGGATGGTGTTTGTGTAGTTCGATATTAAGGTGGATAGAGAGAGTGTTCATAGTAAGTGGGAGTAGGAAGTGCGACAGCATATCCCTCGATCTCCCTCGGTAGGTTGAATAAAGTTACTGCGCATCGCCTCGAGGCACCCTGGAAGTGTCCCCCTAAAGGATAGCAGTTTTGCGCGTTTCTTTATTTGATCTCCTGTAAGAGGATAAGGTAACTTNGCATCGCCTCGAGGCACCCTGGAAGTGTCCCCCTAAAGGATAGCAGTTTTGCGCGTTTCTTTATTTGATCTCCTGTAAGAGGATAAGGTAACTTACTCTTTTGTCCTAATCTGCTTCTTCCCTATGGTGGGCTCACTAGGGCGAGACTCTAGCACCGAAAGCGAGGGATCACACTTACACGAAATTGTTAAAGTTTAACAGTTCTAGACAGAAAAATGGTGGTTGTTAGGTTCAGTTCCAAAAGTTGGTTCTGCCTAATGGTTGAGAATATCTCATCCCAGCGAAGGGGCAATTGATCACCCCACCGATGATGTTTGTCCTGCTTCATTGGGGCATCATTGCAAAATAGAAGTCTATAACTTAGGGTACTTGAAACTGTTTTGCAAAACTAATTGGTTTAAAAGTGGTTTACCAAAATCTAATAAAGTTTTATTCATATTTTCAGCAACAACTCTTTTTCAAAATGGCAACAGCAACGTTGGCTTTGTTAAGCACCGAAAAATTAACTGGCAATAATTTTGCAACATGGAAACACATGATCACGAAGATCCTAATCATCGAGGATCTCATGTTTGCTCTCACGAAGGCTTGTCCTCCTATTCCAGCTCCAAATTTCGCTCAAAATGTTCGAGAGGCATACGAGCGATGGACAAGGGCGAATGAGAAGGCCCGAGCCTACATCATGGCAAGCCTTTCTAAAGTCTTAGCCAAGAAACATGAGCTATGGTCTCAGCGCGTGAGATCATGGAGTCCCTGTGGGGAATGTTTGGACAACCATTTGAACAGCTTATGCATGAGGATCTTAAATATATATTCAATTCCAAAATGGAAGAAGGCACCTCTATTCACGAACATGTGTTTAACATGATGGTCCACTTTAATGTGGCGGAGTTGAATGGCTTTACCATCGATGAGGGCAGCTAGGTTAGCATATTCCTGCATTCATTGCCGGAGAGCTTCCTACACTTTGTTAGCAATGGGATTCTTCACAAAGTGAAATATAACCTTATAAATCTCCTCAACGAGTTGCAAACCTACCAATCTTTACTGAAAAGTAAGGAGAGGAAGAAGGGTGAAGCAAATCTTGCTTCATCTCCAGGACGTTCCATAGAGGTTTGACCTCAAAAACGAAGTCTGCACCTTCAACTTCTAACTCTACAAAGGGGAAGAGGAAGAAGGGTGGTAAGGGAAAAGGGAAGGCACCTGCTATCCCACCGTTTGTCGCCCTAAGGAGGCGTCCACCGGTTGAAAAGGGAAAGTTTTTCCACTGCAACCAAGATGGACACTGAAAGAGGAACTGTCCTCGCTATCTGAAAGAAAAGGTAAATGTGATTTACTTGTACTTGAAACTTGTTGAGTGAAGAATGATAATTCAGCCTAGATAATTGATTCGGGCGCCACTAACCACGTTTGTTCTTCTTTTCAAAGGATTAGATCTTGGCGACAACTGGAGGCTGATGAGATGACGATGCGAGTAGGCATCGGGCACGTTGTCTCAGCTGTGGCAGTGGGAGGGCTCCAGATAGCTTTACAGAATAGGTTTCTTGTTTTGAATGATGTATATATTGTTCCCGAACTAAAGAGGAACCTTATTTCTGTAAAGTGTTTATTGTAATGTAAATATACTGTCTCTTTTAATGTGGATAAAGCGTTTATCATAAAGATGGTGATTTTATTTGTAATGAAAATCTGGAATCGAATTTATATGTTGTTAAGGCCATTAGCCATTAATTCCCTCCATAATACTGAATTGTTTAAAACTATCGTAACTCAATCAAAATGTCGACGAATTTCTCCAAAAGAAAATGTCCAACTTTGGCATCTACGTTTAGGGCACATCAATCTCAACAGGATTGAGAGATTGAGGAAGAATGGACTTCTAAGTGGGTTAGAAGAAAATTCTTTACTAGTGTGCGAGTCTTGCCTTGAGGGTAAGATGACTAAATGACCTTGTACTGGAAAAGGTTATAGAGCTAAAGAGCCTCTTGAGTTAGTACATTCTGACCTTTGTGGTCCTATGAATGTGTGCGCCCGGGGTGGTTATGAGTATTTTATCAAATTTACTGATGATTACTCCAGGTACGGATATGTTTATCTTATGCAACGGAAGTCTGAATCCTTTGAAAAGTTCAAAGAGTTCAAGGCTAAAGTTGAAAACGCATTGGATAGACGGATTAAAACACTTCTATTGAATCGAGGTGGAGACTTTTTGGACTCAGCATTCTAAGACTATTTGATAGAACATGGAATCGTTTCCCAACTCTCAACGTCGGGTACACCTCAGCAAAATGGTGTAATGGGGAGGAGAAATAGGACCTTGTTAGACATGGTTCGTTCAATGATGAGTAACGCTTCCTTACCGGACTCGTTTTAGGGTTTTGCAGTGGAGACTGTGGTATACATACTCAACTGTGTTCCCTCCAAGAGTGTTACGAGAACACCTCTAGAGTTGTGAACAACGGGCATAAAGCTAGTTTACGTCACTTCCGATTGAGGTTGCCTGCACACGTGCTTGAGGCTAATTCAAGAAGGTTATGCCTCTTTGTAGACTACCTCAAAGGTACATTGAGGGGTTATTTTTATGTCCGACAAAAAAATGGTGTGTGTTTTCAACGAACGCTACTTTCTTGGAGGAGATCATATTAAGAGGAACACAGTCCACGAAGTAAAGTCGTGTTGCGTGAGCTTTCCAATGAAAACTACTGAAACTTCAACAAGAGTTGTTGAAGAGTCTCTATATCAGTCATAGAGTTGTTGATAGGAGTTTCATCTAGTAGGTTGATTTCACGTCAAGAGTTGGGGAACTCAGCGTAGTGGGAAGTTTGCAACCCACCGTTCGCTATCTGGATTTCCACGAAAATCCTTGCTATAGTAGCAGATGGCGACATTGAGGATCCGTTGTCTTATCAGAAGGCAATGGAGGATGTTGACCAGAATAAATGGGTCAAGGCCATGGATCTCGAGATGGAGTCGATGTACTTCAACTTAGTATGGAATCTTGTAGATTAGTCTGATGGGGTAAGACCTATAGGTTGTAAATGGATCTACAAGCGCAAACGGGGTGCTGATGGGAAGGTACAGACCTTCAAGGCTCAACTTGTGGCAAAGGGTTATACCCAGGTAGAAGGAGTCGACTATGAGGAGACTTTCTCGCCTGTTGCCATGTTAAAGTCGATCCGCATCCTCCTGTCCACTGCAACTTATTATAATTATGAGATCTGGCAAATGGACGTCAAGACGACCTTTCTGAATGACAATCTTGAAGAGACCATTTATATGGTGCGACCCGAGGGATTCATAGCCCAAGGTCAAGAGCAAAAGGCTTGCAAACTGAATCAGTCCATTTATGGGCTGAAACAGGCATCTCGATCTTGGAACACAGGGTTTGATATTGCAATCAAGTCGTATGGCTTTGACCAAAATGTTGATGAACCTTATGTCTACAAGAAGATCATCAATGCTTCAGTAGTTTTCTTAGTGTTGTACGTAGACAATATCCTACTCATTGGGAATAATGTAGGTCTACTAACTGCAGTTAAAAGCTGGCTAGTGACCCAATTCCAAATGAAAGATTTGGGGGAGACTCAGTTTTTCTAGGTATACAGATCTTTCGAGATCGTAAGAACAAAGTTCTAGCAGGCATCGCACATTGACAAGATTTTGCTCAAGTACTCGATGCAGGACTCCAAGAGGGGCCTACTGTCTTTCAAGCATGGAGTCACTTTGTCTAAAGACATGTGTGCTAAGATTCCTCAAGAGGTTGAGGAGATGAAACGGGTCCCATATGCGTCTACCGTTGGCAGTTTGATATACACGATGCTCTGTACTCGTCCAAACATCTGCTACACTATGGGCATAGTCAGTAGGTATCAATCTAACCCAGGCCAGGGTCATTGGACCACAGTGAAGAACATCCTTAAGTATCTTCGGAGAATGAGGGATTACATGCTCGTGTATGGTTCTAGGGATTTGATCCTTATTGGATATACAGATTCTGACTTTCAGACTGATAAGAACTCTCGCAAGTCCACATCAAAGTCCGTCTTTACTCTTAACGGAGGAGCTGAAGTGTAGCGAAGCACTAAGCAGGGGTGCATCGCCGATTCCACTATGGAGGCGGAGTACGTAGCGGCTTGCGAAGCTGCTAAAAAACCGTCTGGCTCAAGAAGTTCTTGACAGAACTAGAAGTTGTTCCAGAAATGTCTAGGCCCATTACCCTATATTGTGATAATAGTGGGGCAGTGCAAACTCCAAGGGTCGAGGAGTCACAGAGGCGCAGTAAACCACATAGAGTGGAAGTATCATCTGATCTGCGAGATAGTGCATCGAGGGGACGTGATCCTCACGAAAATCGCTTTGAAGCACAATGTTGCTGACCCGTTAACGAAGGCTCTCACGGCTATGGTGTTTAAGGGTCACCTACGGAGCATGGGTCTACAGGATCGCCCGTGGTTGGACTAGGGTAAGTGGGAGAGTTTCTTGTATTGGGCTTTTATGCCCTAGTTTATTGTTTATATACTAGTTTTATGTACACCCTACTTCGTTTTAGGACATGTGGGCGATTGTTGGGGTTGATGCCCTAAAGTCTCGTGTCCTGTAGTTTGTAAACAACTTGTACGAATGCTTGTGTTGTATAATATATGATATTTACTTCACATCGTGTTTTTTTGCTCAGTTGCATCATCTATTTGCTTTACCATAAACCAATAAACTTAAAATCCTTGGTTATCTGTATGTAACTCAAGTATGTATGTGGTGACATCCAAGTGGATCATGTCTTGAGTGATAACCAAAATGGTTTGTAGTATATGGATAAAGGAGGGAAATCTTATCCTGGTAAAGCTACGGATGCGGCCCGCTTTGTGGAATGGTCACAAGTGTTGTGACTTGTCACAGATGGTCTGATCCTGATCATTCGTGTTAGGGACATGCGAGCAGGGGCGTCCTATACAAAGAGTTTGTATAAGACCTGACCAAAAAGTGTTAACGTCTCGTTATATAACACCATTCATGATAGAGACTTCACTTCATTAAGATGACCATAGGTAACATGATCTCAATCCTGAGTGAGTTGGGAACTCCTGCCATTGAGGGCGGTCCTTTAATTTGTATGGGTGTGAGTGGCCACGTCGCCGATTCAAACCTACCATTTTGAGGATTCGTCTGATTTAGGAGCTGGGAACTCAGGTACACAAGATGGAATTCACTTCTTCTCCGAAGCAAGGGTAAATAGATAGACAGCTCCCTTAAGGGCTAATTCCAGGGCTTGAACGATGTGGCACCACACACCTTCTCTTAGCACAAGAGGTGTTCACACATAGTTGGACTATGTTTTATTATTCATTAGAGGAATCAGTGGTACTTAAGGAGTGAGATGTAACTACAGGGGCAAAACGGTAATTTGGCCCAGCTGTACTTATGAGCATCTATGAAGGGTCATCATACTCATGATTGGTTATATTCGATGTACACAGAAATATATCTGTGGTAAGAAGAGTTCAGTTGTTGATCTTTAATGGAATGCTTGACAGTTAACGGAAGGTGGATCTCGTGGCTAAAGAGTTTAGTCAGCTATTCATGTACTGTTGTAGCTTCGAGAAGGTCCATTAGATCTCTTGGGTAGCTTGGATAAAGTCACGAATCAGTATTTGGGTTAATTTGAAATGTTCAAATTGACAAGAGGAAGTTCGATTATATATGATATAATTGGACTGGTTAATTATATATGATATAATTGGCTAAATGTATGAGATACATTATTTTAGAGAAATTTAGATATAAATATGATTTATATCAAGTAGAAGAGAAATTACTATACTAGATATGTAATATCAAACTATAGGGTAAGAATATAATATGATTATATTTATTAATTATTTAATTAGTCAATTATATGATAATTGGCTTAAAATTTCTCTCGGACGTGCGTTAGTGGGAGAAACCACGTCAATTATTATAACGAATAATAAAATGAAATTTTGTTTCATTTTGAAAAAGTTCAAAAGGTTCGAAAAAATTGGCATCAGCGTAGAAACATAAACGATCGCATAAGTCGAGAGCCTATACGATAGTTGCTCAGCACCTAAATGATCACACACTTTGAGCTCAAACGATCACACGCTAGTCTTTAAACGATCGCTTAGCTTTCCTAAACGATCGCATAGTGTGCCGTGTTTTCTAAACGATCGTCTTCCTTCTTCTAAACGATCACTTAGTAAAACCTACACGATCGTGTAGCTTCTTCTAAACGATAAGCATTTAGCTATAAGATAGCTTCATTTTCTCTCCCACTTGCTTATCGTCTACATGATTTGTTCTTCCTCCTACCTCTACCAACCTCACCAAAGACCACACTTTGGGTTCTCACTCCAAGAATACCAAGGGCAACTATTTGGTGGTGTTGTCCCTGTTGCGTGCCTTTTTTCATGATAGTTCGTGTAGACGTTCGTGCTGCGGCAGTCGACGCATTTGCTAGGCGATAGAGATCGCGTAGAGGTTTTCCGCTGCATTGAGTTCCAAAACTTGAAGAGTGTCTTCAACTGGTATGAGAACGCGCTCCCTTTGTTCTTTAGTGTTCGAAGCATGCCTTTAATTACTGTTTGTTTGCATAACTGTGTGTTCAAATGTATATGTTGTATTTTATTCACGATGAAATCGGAAAGATCCGAACGCGCTCATGGATGCTCTTCGTTAAGAGTTCCTTCAGTCTTCACATGAATTATCAAGATCAGATCATTTGTAGCACTTTACAACAATTGTAACAACTATAAAGCGGGTCATACTCGTAATGTCACCAGGATAAGGTATCCAGCCTTATCTATCTACTACAGACCATTTAGGTTATCAGTTAAACATGATCCACTTGTATGTCTCTACATACATGTTTAAGCTATAAGATAATGGATGTTAGTTTATTGGTGTGTGGTTAATGCAACTAATTTTGAAATAAAACATCACATATTTTATTAAATAAATAAAAATTTTGTACAATAAAATTACAAACTATAGGATCCTACGAGATTTAGGGCATTAACCCCAACATAACCAATCTTGCCAGTTGAACATAGACAAGAATGGAGTCGAAGACCAGATTTTGAAGACTTTGAAATTCTACCACCACGAAAGGTAGCAAGTGTCAGTCGACGTCAAATGGTTAAGATACCTTCTACTGGAGAGGAGTCATGTCAAATACCTAAGTATACACGATGTGGTCAGAGAGGACATAATAAGAAAACATGCAAACAAACATTAATAACACCTGACACTGGCTCATCTAGGCTCAACGATATGTAATTTATATGTGATCCATTTGTTATAAATGGGCGGTCGCTTAGTTATTCACGGGCGATCGATTAGTTACTTATATACGATCACTTAGTTATTTATGGACAATCGCTTAGTTATGAGCGATCGCTTAGTTAATTATATACGATCGCTTAGTTATTATGTGCGATCGTTTACTTCAATCTATATGATAGATTAGTAATTCCTATGTGATTACTTTGTTATTTGTATGCGATATTGTGGTTATTATGTGATATTCTAGTTATTATTTGTATGCGATTGTTTTTTTATTTGTATGTGATATTGTAGTTATTATGTGTGATCATTTACTCAGATATATGTGATTGTTTAGTTAGTTTTGGGTGATTGTTTAGTTATTTATTTGTTTAGTTAAATGTACAGTGCAATTTGAATTCTATTACCATAAATATTTATTTGTCCACAACTGGGCAACATACTATTTCCTATACAATGTCATATTAGCATGTGTTAAGCTAGCCTTATCAACACCAGTTACACAGTATTATATAAATTTAGCACAAAAAATACCACGGTCTAGAGACTTGTCCTCTTGGAGGGTCACCTTTGATCTCTTCACTTCCCAATGCCCGTACTTGAACATCCTATGTTGAATCTCAAATCAGACAGAAATCAACATCGAAGGTGTTGCTCTGGCCATGAGCTGAAGATAATCATCAACTACGTCGCTACTAATGTAGTTTGGCATGGAGTCAAATACAAAGATTGTGCACCTCTCCAGATTGATGGCAAGCATAAGTCAGTGTTGTTTGATGTTGATTAGCCCAAATATGAAGTCAACGTCCATTCTCGCTGGCTTATATTCTTCGTATTGTCCAAGCACGTAGTCAGTAAAGAAGTGAGAGTTTGCCTAAAACCTCATGTGTGCTTCATGATCCAACCAGCCTGCCATTTTGCCATCCTCCATTTCAAAACCTTATAACGAATCTTAGAAGCAATTCCCTCTGTCTCCATCAAAGCACCTTGGGAAAGGCAAGATGTAAATACATAGTTGAGTGAAGAGTAGTTTCAACACATATGTGAATTTTCCTTACTGTGAAGCTCGAATCAACCACCATGAATCGATACTTACACAGGTCAAGTTTTGAGTGCAATTTCTGATGCACGTGCATCAATAGGAGATCCATAGTCTTGTCCAACAAAGAAAAATATAATTCTAAATACTGTAAATTCTAAATGATCATGTAGAATTATCTTAGAGATCGTGTATAATTCCTGAATTAATAGAAATACTCACGTCTCCAAGCACCTATGTGTTCTGCTCAAGTGTTTTGAAGAAATCCTTGGTCGTAAAGGTATATACTATCATCTACTCCTCATTTTTTGTTTTAGGATGGCTTTTCCATTTTTTGTATGCATTCCACAGAACATCTGGGACCGAGAAGCATGGGTCATAGGAACTAATGGTCTTTATGGGGAATCAGGTACAAAGACCAAGGGGTTGGGATTGATAACATCAGTGGTCGGTTTCAATCCCACTACAGATGGTTGAGCTTCTTGAGATTAAGGCTCAGAAGATTTTGAAGCAGAATGAGGTAGTTGAGAATCACTTGAATGAGGGAGTTGAGGATCATTAGAAAGAGAATCTCCCCTTTTCCCCCTTTCCACATCCTCAGGTGTGAACTTGGTTGGTTTTTTCCTTTTCCAACGCTCGTGGTCGTTTTTATCCTACATTTAAATTATAAATCAGTGATAGTACAATGTTAAGATAACTAATTCATACAATAGCCTTACCTTGACTTTAGTGACATCCTTTTGAGTTGAATTCCCAACAACCTTGGTTGAGTCCGAATCGAAATGGCCTATAAGATTGAATGCTTGAGTTGAAAGTTCATGTATTTCATCAATGGTCTGATGAACTGACTGTTCATTGACAATTGGACCCTCCACTAGCTGTTCATTGACATGTTCATGTGCATTGGTCTACGGGGGATCTTCTCCATATTTTTTATGGGTATTGTTACCATCATCATTATTGTCATCACAAGAAATCCCCTCATTATTATCCCTCTCATCATGATGAGTCCTTATATTATTACTATCCTAAACAAATCAAATGAAAATCCAAATGATCATTTAATACTTCTTAAAACTATTATTAGAAAATCCAAATCCAAACGATCGTTTAGATAGTCTTAAATGATCGTTTAGAAAAGATAGGCGATTGTTTAGATAGATTTAAACAATCTTTTAGATAGTCTCAAATGATCATTTAAGACTATCGAAATGATCGTTTAATAATCTTAAACAATCGTCTATCTTTTCTAAACGATCATTTAAGACTATCTAAATGATAGTTTAGAAAATCCAAACGATCGTTTAAGACTATCTAGAAGATCGTTTAAATCTATCTAAACAATCATTTAATAATCTTAAACGATCGTCTATATTTTCTAAACGATCATTTAAGAATATGTAAATGATCGTTTAGAAAATGTAAGCAATTGTTTAGATTATCTAAATGATTGTTTAATAATCCTAAACGATCGTCTATATTTTCTAAACGATTGTTTAGAAAATATAAGCAGACATTTATCTATATTTTCTAAATAATCATTTAAGAATATGTAAATGATCGTTTGCAAATATAAGCGATCGTTTAGATGATCTAAATGATCGTTTAACAATCTTAAACGATCATCTATATTTTCTAAATGATCATTTAAGAATATGTAAACTATCGTTTAGATATCTAAACAATCGTTTAATAATCGTAAACAATCGTCTATATTTTCTAAACGATCATTTAAGAATATGTAACGATCGTTTAGAAAATATAAGTGATCCTTTAAGACTATCTAAACGATCATTTATCTATATTTTCTAAATGATCATTTAGAAAATATAAGCGATCATTTAGATTATCTAAATGATCGTTTCATAATCTTAAATGGTCATCTATATTTTCTAAACGATCATTTAAGAATATGTAAACGATTGTTTAGAAAATATAAGTGATCGTTTAGATTATCTAAACAATCCTATAAGACTATGTAAATGTTCGTTATCATTTGAGAATATCTAATCGACTGTACAGAAATACATACCTCATTCAGACGATGGACTATCATCTTTATTTCGTTCAGTTGCTAGCCCATCAGATGATGTTGGACAATAAATGTATTGCCCATCTGACGGACCATGGTAGTCAAGTTCACCAAATCTTTGCGAAGTTCTTTAATTTCCTCCCTAAGAACCTTGTAGGATTTGGAATGACGATGTCTTAAGGACTTCTGCTGCCTTTTAACCTTCAAGGGGAGTCTGAATTGTCATACGTTGTTCTGCTCTATACGTTGCACGTTTAAAGGCTGATCTACATGGAGTTCATGCTTCTCGTGTCCTCTAGAGGACTTATGAGTATCGATGGAGTGTTCAACCCCTTCGATCCTTCTTTCTCCAACAACATGAACCACATTAAGTCCTTCCAGTCGGTTCTCCTTGTACCTTATCTCCTCTATGCTAGATACAAGTCTCGACATAACAATAGTCTGTACATAAACAACTGAGCAAGTCAGAATACATGAAACTATAAACAAATGAGCAAGTTAGAAGTGATCAGTTACTTACTTTTTTTGGATGGAAAACTTTATTTCTCAATTATTGGTAAGATGGAGCATGAGAACAAGTCCATCTAAGAATTCTAGGAATTTCAACCTTGCTAACTTTGGTAGCTATGAACTTACTTGATGTGGATAAAATTTTATAAGCCCAAACCTACGATATGGAAACTTTGTTACACGTATATAACACAAAGGTTCAATGTACATTAAAGTGAATCAGAAACAAAAGTACATAACTGGAATGTAAGTGCAAATCCCTTTATACAATAATATAAGGAACGATGATCATTTTCTGCTTTCTTTGATTCATATGTCTTCTTCTTCATGCGCATGATAGTCTTCATGTTATTCAATGTACATTTATAAAAGAGAGAAGACTAGTTGTAATGTACAAAGACTAGTCATTGACAATCCCAAATATATTCACATCGAACTGGGTTTCTTGTTTTTTCCAATCTCATCGTTTCAATGAATAGTTCCAATGTAACCTTGACAGCATCTTCGTCATTAGTAAAATTAAACTTCTCGAATGTGGTCACCACATCATTGTAAGAACTATCCTTTTCATTTGGATCCTTCAGTCCAAGAATAAGTTCTCGCACCCTTTCACCACTTGTTTCTCTTTCTACTATTTTCTTGGTCAACCACAACTCAAATATCAAGTTAAAATCATCTTGGGAGACTGTTACCTTCTTCCCTAGAATGTTGAATGATATAACTGAAGGAAATCGGATCTGAGATTTCCATGAGCAGCGAAAGAAAGATTATTCCAAATCACAATCATGAATGAACATAACATTTACAGTCAACTTCAAACAAGCGGTTATACAATTAAAATGAGAAATTACAACATGAACAACAAATTAACAAGGAAGAAATCTACGAACATTTGTCGCCTCGTCTCCACGCTCTTTGCTCACGAGCACTCGAACAATAGCAACCTCAAACGCTCGATCTACACGATCGCAACACAGCACAAACTCTTCACGCTCGTCCTCAACGATCGCCTCGGTCACGAACTCCTCAGTAACAGCACGAACGGCCTCCAAAAAACCACGACGGTTAATCGTTTAGATAAAGTTAAGCGATTGTCTAGAAAAAGCTATGCGATTGTTTAGCTCATCGTTTAGCTCGGTCTGTCGCCTACAGATTCTACACGATCGTTTACTTTGGGCAAGAAATCATCTAGCAAAACTATACGATCATTTAGTAAATACTGCACGATCGTTTAGCTTGCCAGCCGTCATTTAGTAAATCTGTATTTACTTGACGACTACCGTGAGATTCTTTTACGCGAGAGAGAAAACTCAAAAAACTATTTACGAAAACTTTTCGGTGTTTGTAAATCTTATTAAAATAAGGAAAACCATTTTCCTTTTAAACTCACGGTTACCATGAATCCAATAACCATCCACTCATTTGGTTATTTAAAGAAAAAGAATTAATTATCCAATAATTAATATTATTATAAATATGAATGATAACCAACTTATCATACTATATTTATAACCTATAGTTTTAATATTTCATCTCATGAAACATATAAACCTTCTATTCCATGGTACTTAATGTAAATCCCATTTACATCAATCCTCCACTAGATGTATCTCATACATCATATCGATTATATCATATATAATCAAAATACCTCTTGTCAATTTGAACATTTCAAATCAACATCAAGAACCGATCCTCAACTGAATCCATTGAGCTACCAAGGGGACCTTATGGACCTGTAGCTTGAAGCTCTAACAGTACGTGAATAACTGACTAAACTCTTTAGTCACGGGATCCACCATCCGTTAACTGCCAGGCACTCTACTAAAGACCGACAGCTGAACTCTCCTTACCACAGATATATTATGTGTCCATCTTATCCAATCAGCAGTGCGACAACCGTTCACAGATCGCTTGTAAGTACAGGTGGGCCAATAACTGTTATGCCCCTGTAGTTACATTTGTCTCCTTAAGTACCGTTGATCCCTCTAATGAACATAAGTCATAGTCCTACTATGACTGAGTCTTCTCTTCCAAAGAGAAGTTGTGGCCACTATGTTCAAGCCCCAGAATCAGCCTTTAAGGGAGCAATCTCTCTACTTATCCCTGCTTCGAGAAAGAAGTGAATTCTATTTTTTGGATTGAGTTTCCAGCTCCCAAAAAAGACAAGTCCCCAAAAAGGTAGGCATGTTGAGTTGGCAATCTAGCCACTCTCACCCATACTAATCAAAGGACCGCCCTCAAAGGCAGGAGTTCCCAAAATACTCAGGATTGAGGTCATGTCACATATGGTCGTTTAGGTGAGGTGTAAGTCTCTAGTATCAACGGCGTTATATATAGAGTCTAGTCATCTCGTGGTCCAGGTCTTATACAAAATCTTTGTATAGGACACTTCCGCTCGCACGTCTCTACATGAATGGTCAGGATCTACCATCTGTAGTAGTTTACAAAACTTGCAAACTTTTACAAAGCAGGTCGTATCTGTAGTGTCACCAGGATCAGGTATCCCACTTTAATCCTTATACTATAGACCTTTTTAAGTTATCACTTAAGGCATGATCTACTTGTATATCATACATGCTTAAGTTCACATAAGATAACCAAGGAGCTTTGTTTATTGGATATGAGTAAATACCAGAATTAAATAGCACTTATTTTATTCATTGAATAATGTGTATCTTTACAAAACAACGAGAATTCGGAGAATTAGGACATCAATCCCAACAATAACGTCTGGGTTCACATCCGTTACCTCCCTTAAAAAAAAGTGGTGCAAAAGTTGTCCATTAAAAACAAGATCTATATCCAATAGTGGACCAAAGGCAGTTTTCCTATATAGTCTCATTTGTTCTTTTGTCAGCTTATTCTTAATCATAGAGGCAATTTTGTGGACTTGGCAAGAGACTGTAGCAGGGAAATATTTCTCAGCAGTGACGATCTTACCAATCTGACAAGCATGTACATTACAACAATTAATAAACAATCGCATAACAAAAATTAAACGATCGCATAACAAATATCTCAACTATTGCATAACAGATATCTCAATGATTGCATAACAGATATCTCAATGATCGCATAATAGATAGCTAAACAATCGCACGATATAAGCCTAAACGATCACACAATAAATATCTAAACAACCGTATAATAGATAGCTAAACAATTGCATAACAGATAGCTAAAGGATCACACGATATAAACTTAAACGGTCACACAATAAATATTTAAACGGCCGCTCAGTATTCTCTATTTGATCGCTTAGTAATCTCTATCCGATCGCTTAGTAATATCTAAATGCTCGCTTAATATTCTTTAAACGCTCACTTAATATTCTCTATCTGATCGGTTAGTATTCTCTCAACAATCGATTACGAATGAATACGCGATTAAACCCTAAAAGATAGTCAAACCTCGAATATCAACATGCATTCTTCTAGGAGAAGAGTCTCATACCTTTTAGATCACGACGACAATAGCAAGTACGTAAAGACGACCGGTGAGAAACCTGCAATGAGTGCTCGACTGAAGTTTGGAGAGAAATCGGGAGCAAATTTGAGAGAAAATTCTTCGAAAAAAAATGTTTTGAAAAGGAAATGAAGGAAATGAAGGAACCTATCGTTGTAAAGTATTTATAGAGGCGCGCAAATACCAAACAATCTGAAGGCTTTGTAAAATTGGGAGTAATTTTGGAATTTCGCATGGGCAAAAGGTTAGTGGTAGAAAAGTTTTTAGAAAGAAGTCATTGGTAGAATTTTTTTTTTTTTTTTTTGGATCATTTTGTGAAATTTTTCAAAGAGAGACAGGTTGGAGAAGAGAGAGAAAGCGAAAAACTCACCTCACGACTAGCAATCAAGACGGTGTCAACCTCCCACGACTAAACAACGACAGATTGACGGTTGGGTGTGTCTTCGGCTGGCGGTGGAAGCAAACTATCGACTAGTGTGCTAATGAACGCAGACGAAGAAAGAAAAGGTGAAGAATTGTGAAGAAGAGGAAGAAAATGTGAGAAGGAAGGGTGGCTGTCTAAGGAGGGAGAGAGATGAAAGAAAATTAAGGAGAAGCTAGAAGAGATGGAAATCAGAAGTCGAAGCATGGGAGGAGAGGGAAAATGAAAAACAGGAGAGGTGTGGGAGGGATGAGGGGTTTTGAGAAAGAAGGAAAATGAAAATTTTTAGGGAAAAATAAAAGGGTGTGAAACAATTGGATGTCATATTTAATATTTTTAATGTTTTAATTAAACATACAATTATTTTTTACATTCAAAACGTGACAAGTAAATTACAAAAACTCTTGATGTTTTTAAAATGTCAAGTTTTATATTAGCATGAAAAAAATTCGAAAAACTCCATCAACTTCTACCTTTTTTCATTATTCTTGATTTTTTTTTCCTTAAAAACTACATATTACTTGACATTTTTTAATAAAAATTTCAAGTAATTAAAAGTTGCAAGTGTCAAGTAATGTAATTTTTATAGTAATGAATGGTCAATATGATCGCTATTTAAAAATGAAAAAAACAAAAATTTGATATAAGAACACTAAACTAACATAAACTATGTATCCTCGACAAGAAGCTAGGGCCTTAGAGGCCCATAACCCCACCCAAAATGTTATTTTAACTCAAAAAATCGCATGAATGAAAGAATTAATAATAGTATAGATTTAAGCAAATATTTAATTTGGTAATTATGACTACTTTTTCTTAAATAATATAAATATTTATTTTTAGAAAATAACTATTTTAGGGTTTATACACACATATCTTAATAAAATTTGAACAACTTTTTAGATTGAAATTTAGTCTATAAATTTATTATCAAACACGTCTGAAAATACCGATAAAGTAAAATACAAGTTTATTTTTTCTTAAATCCTTGTTTTCATATGTATATATTTGTAAGATCACTAACAAAAACTATTGAAAATATTTACAAATAATATCAAAATATTATAGTCAGTCTATGATAGACTACTATTTGTGTATATGATGATACAAATAGTAATCCATTGTGGTTTATCGTAAAAGACAGTGAAATTTTGTTATATTAGTATATATTTTGGTTCAATTTTCTATATTTGAAAACAGCCATATATATATATATATATATTGACAAATAAAATAAAGCTAATTCAGATTTACATGAAAATTTCAAATCACGTTGGGCTCGGAATAATACGAGGCCCGGCCCAAACCATTTTGATGCGTCACGATCAACCCGGGAGGCTTGGCCCAATTTGATTTATAAGTTTTCAATTTGTTAGAAAAAGTGGGGAGAATTGTTTCCAATAGAAATGTTGCAAAAAAAGGAAAACTAGAAAATTTCTCCAAGCTTTATAGTTGCTTAAGAGCTTGTTTGGAATTTTATTTAAAACCAATATTATATTTCTTTTTTGTGATAACAATATTATAGTTCTTGAAATGGAAGAACCGGTAGAAAACAAGGGATTTAAACTGGTTGACAAACTTAAAACCATTTCTTTAATTTTTTTTTTTTTTTAAGAAGTGAGATCCTCGATTAGATCCAACCGTAGTAAACGAAGTCAAACATGAACACAGCTCAATTGTCATAAAATTTGTATTTCGATCTCAATGTTAAAAGCTTGATTATCTCATTTCACGTGTTGTCAATAAAGAAAACAAAAACATCTTGAAAAAAAAAATACTTTCCTCTAATTTAAATCTAGGTTAAATGTCATATTCCATTATAGATGAGCATTTTTTTTTTCTGATTTATAGCATGCTTTGTTTTAGCTATGTTGATTGGAACTAATGATCTTGTATCACACTTTTGAAGTAAAGTTTGACAAGGGAGAGAAAACATGAAATCTGACCATAAGTTCAAGATACCTACGCATCGAGGTGACTGATGTATGATCAATTATACTTGTAAAGAAGATATACTCACACTTATGGTGTCATGTAGGTTAATGCTTAGATTGAAGTAGTTTCAAGCTAACCTAGTGCTTAGCATGGCAATGGAAACTAAAGAAATGAGTTATGTGTAACTTGATTCACCTCGACTTGATCCTTCCTAGAGGCCACATCGAGGGTTAGACGCACAATGATCAACATAGTGCCCGATGGCATACAATATGTATTGTAGACCACAAGGCTTCGAATTCTATCTATAATAAATAAATGGATAAAGTATAAAATGCTCTTATGGTTAAACAGTCAATTTCTTTATGGTTATATTGAGTTAGGAAATAACTAATTTGAAATTAAAACAACTTGTATAGGCACCATAGTCCTTTTTTATATAGATACTCTCGTGTTTTTTTTCCATTTGTTTAATTCTTACACCAAATTTTCGAGCAACCAAACAAAATCCAAAGCTTCAAGTTAAAGCATAAATTCCTAAAAAATTCAACAAGTCTTAAAATCAAAACTTCATATCGAAAGTTGGCAAAAAAAAAAATCTTCAAATACATAAAAAGGATTGACAAATGAATATAATTTTTAATCATGGAGAACATTCTTAACTGATTACCACAAATAGACTAATTTAAATAGTAAAAAAGATTAACAAAATTTTTATTGTTACAAGTTTGACAATACACATCTTCTTCATTTTTTCTTCCTAATTAATTGTCTTCAAAATTATGGCTCAAATTCTCAATATAAATCTTTTTGTGTGTATTGAACTCAAACGTCATATTAAGACATTCAACTACAAACGAATAATATAATTGAAATCTCAATTATAGTGCGGAAGTTCAACTCTAAAAGGACCCACTTTAATAAATTAAAAAGGAAAAAAAACACAAAAACAAAAACAAAAATTTTCCAACTTCTCTTCAATAATAAGACTTGTTTTATGGATATATAAATAATTGCAAGGCAAACCAGGATACACGCAATTGCAGAAATAACCTATGAACTACAAATTTAATTATTAGCCAATTGATATGATTTTATTTCCTATATATAATAATTGTTTGTTAATTTTCAAAATAATAATAATAATAATGATGATTGTTTGTTAATTATTGTCACATACGACACAATAACAACTCAACAATTATATGGCTGGATTAAACATTGGTGATTTAAGAATCAATAAGGTCATTACACAAATACTAATATGCTATGATTTTACAAAGCAAATTGTCCAAATTATATGCATCAAATCAACCTCCTTCACCTGCCAAGTTACAAATCATGTACTATTGATGAGATTTTGTTCTATTAAGAAGAATGAAATTGGATTGAGTAGAATATATAAGTGGGGTGCTGAATCGACTTGATCATCCATTTAAAATATTTAATTTATCTAAAATATATTAATTTTGACCTTTTAAAAAATTTGATTGAAATAAAAGTTAGTAAAAGTTTGAATAAACATAGATTCATAGCTGGTTGAAAACAAGTTCATTGATAATTTTTCCTCCTTTTGCTGTAAAAGAGGGTGACTAAGGAGGGAATAGGTTGATTTTTATGGATGGTTCTACATTCTTCTTCGTGAAATCCAATTGTAATGAAGTTATTCGTCTATTAAATCGAGAGACAAAAAACTTAACTTGCATAAAGTTGGTTGCCTCAACGAGTTTCAATTTTGTAGTTGCGATAAATTTAAAGGAGTTTCAATATATTGAACATTCTCAAAATCCAATTATAGACGATCTTACTAGTAAAACAAGGTTGGATGGTATTTCACATGATTTTTTCGATTTCGTTGATTCATCTTGTCAAGGAGGACAAGTATTTTTAATTTTTCTAGTTTTAAATTATATTTATCTTTTTGTATATCACTTCAATTACACATTGAAAAATTCAAATCTATTTTTTTAAAAAATAGAAATAAATAAGAGTTGAGTTCATCGTACCATCATAATTGAAAAAATGGGGTTAGGCTGAAAAAGATAATGTAGAAAGATACATAAAAAAAATTAAAAAAGAATTTGAAAATATAAGACATTAATCAATTGAGTTTGCTAAAAGGTTTAGTAATTGAATACTAAAAAAAGTTTGGTAAATCAAAATTATTTAAATAAAACCAATTAATTCTAATTAGTCAAACTAACTAAACCAACTAACCCACCAGGTTGACTATGGTGTATATATATAGAATTAAACCAACCCTAAAAATTTGCATAGTGTAATGTTATATAAATTTTCATTTGAATACAATGTTTTACATAAGGCAAAATGAAGAGGGTGATGTCAAAACAAGATAACTCATGAATGTACAAATCACATTATCCAATAGATTGAATATAAAGGAATCCATAAAAGCCATTAAGTAGAAAACATCAAAATTGAAAGTAGTGGATTAATGGGAGGCATGTTTGGTGGGTGATAAATTAATATCAATATTATAGGGACTAAGGCATCCAATGCCAATTCTTTACATATATCCAATATTTCCTTAAATTATTCAACTATAAAATTTTGAATTATTGCACCTATTATTTTCTTAGTACGATCAATAAAAGAAAGAATTTAAATTTTCAACCTTAAGAGAGGTAATATACGATAATTACTTGTTAATTTTTGTTCACTTCGATGACTTATTCTAGTTATTAAGATTTTTTTTTTTCAGGTATTTTGAATCTATCAAGTGAACGAGTTATGTCTAATCTTCCTTCTTTTTTTTTTAACAAGTTCTTGTTTTGGTTTATATTTTTGTTACTTTTTAGTTACTTTTTTTAATACAATACGAAGAAGGAAAAATTGCATCATATAAAATAAATTCAATACCTAAGTACAAAAGTAAGTTTTAAGAAATAGCATTATTTAAGAACTCAAAAATAAAAAAATAAAAAAACATTATTTACCTACTTCCCTTATTGTATGAAATGCTGTTTTATTTCCATTTTCACTAGTTTTTTTTTTTTTTTTTTTTTTTTTGACAAATATCAATTTATATCCAACTTTTGGTGTTTGTATTAATTTAAATACTAAATTAATAATTATATCAATTTAACCCCAAACAAATAATTTTATCAATTTAAATCTAAACTTTTATAACTGTATCAACTTAAACCCTGAATTTTCATAATTATATCAACTTAAACCCCATTATCTTTTATTTGGATACATTTATGGATATTCAGGATTTAAATTGATATATTTATGAAAGTTTAAGATTTAACTATATACTTATGAAAACTTAAAGTTTAAATTAATATAATTATTAGTTCGAGGTTTAAATTGATATAATTTTCAAAGTTTAAGGGTTTATATTGATATAATTCTTACTCTAGGGTTTAAATTGATAAAAACCCTAGAATCTATATTTGCACTATATATATATATATATGTTTCTTCTTTGTTTTTCAAAACATTTTTATAATAATAATCTTTCTACAGGATAAAAAATACATAAAAGGGAGACTTTTTTTGGTTTTATTATTATTATTTAATTCTGCCTATTTTCAATACATCGTTCAAGGATAGTAATGCAATTTCTGTAAGTATTAAGATATCTTCTGAGGCATATGACAAAATTGAAAGATATTTATTTAAATATATATTTTAGCCTGTGTGTATATTGTGTGTGGATATATATAGTAATATATTATAATATTAGGGATTTTGAAGTGAAAAATTAAAAAAATTTAATAATAATAATAATAATAAATAATAAAAAAAAAAAAAAAAGGGAGAATGAATAAGTTTGGGGCAGTTTGGGAAAGCGCGTGGAAGGGGTGGGCAAAATAATATAACACGTCACGAGGCGGCCAATTTCCCAATTGCCACTTGCCACCTCTTTAACCGCTTCCCAATTTTCAAACTAATCTTATATAACCCCTCTTTTAACTCTTTTTTCTTTTTCTTTTTCTTTTTCTTTTTTCTTTTTTTTTTTTTTTATCTTTAACTCTTCTCTCACACTTTTCTCATTGCCCTCTTTTGTCTTTTTCACTGTCCCTTCTTTTTTCTCTTTTGTTTGCTTGAATCAATTACCGTGGTAACCATATTTAGAAACTATTTGAAAAGGTTGAAATTGGATTTATTGAGATATCAAAACAATATTGAAATGTATGGATTTAATCAAAGACGGAACAAGAAATGAGAATCGTGAAACGTGAAAAAAATTGAAAAAGAGTGTTTGATTAAAAATGTAGGATGGTAATGAGTTAAAATATTACAAATTAGACAAAAAATGCTCATTAAACCTTGCAAATCCAAACCCATTCCATTTTCGATCTCCCAAACACCCTTTTTATATTTTAGAGAAATTATACTTTTTTTGTCCTTAGATTTTGGGATTTAGTTTTTATTTAATTCTTAGGTTCGAAACGATTATCAAATTTAGTACTTATATTTTGAGCTTCGTTTTCAATTTAATCTATAGATTTCAAAATTATTATAATTTTAACATTATATATCTTGAGTTTTGCTTCGATTTGGTCCCTATGTTTTAAGAATTATACTTTTGAATTCATTCACTAAATAACTCGTATTTATCATCTCTTAGTGTTAATTTATCTAAATAAATTGGAAAAAATATTAAAAGAATTTATAATTTTCACTATATTTTTTTATTACTTTTAAAAATTTAATTTAAAAATTTCACATCATAATTATTTTTAATTAATTACTAAAATTGACAGTCGATGATTGAAAGTGGACATTTAATAAAAAAAAATTGAGGTTAAAAAATGTAAAATATTTAAAACCTAGGACCATATTAAACAAAACTCAAGATCTCAAAAATAAAATTATAACCACTTTGAAACTTAAATTACTACAATTGAAACAAAACTCAAAACGTAAGTACCATATGTATAATATTCGAAAGGAATGGACCAAATAGAAATTAGACAAAAAACTTAGAGACAAAAAAAAAAAATCCTAATTTCTGTACTTTGAATTTTGTATTAATTTAGTAAATTCTATGATGTTTTATTTCTTCATTGAAAAATTATTGTTGAGATTTAGGGTTTGTTGGTTTAAGGTTTTATAAATGTCCATAAATGAAGGAGGGTAGGAATAAGATTGATGGGGAATACTGTATTTAATTGTGCATAGAAAAGTTATCAGAATTTTATGGAAATAAATTATCTTTATATTTAATTTATAAAATTAACACATGAAAAATTCGTAAAGTTTTAATAGATTAATTGATAAAACAATAATTCAATTTAAAGTTTTGAGAAAATTTGATTATTTAACGGTAAAAAATAATATCAATAAATTATTAATTATAAGTATTTGTAAAATGAAAAATTTATAATTAAAGTTACTTGATTATATAATTTAATGGGATAAACTTGATGAATTTATAAATTATATGTATTAATTAATAAAATAGCTAATAAATTTTTAATTAATCAATGATAAACTATATATTATTATTAAAAAATAAATTTATATTATATTAATCATAACAATCATTAACTAGTACAAATATAATTAAGTAATTAATCAATTGTTTATTGCATTAGTTCTTTACCGTCTATTGAAAAATAAGTATGGGTATATATGTTTGTATAAACTAATTTATATAAACTAAACAAAACTGAGTAATATATTAAAGTGTTTTAATATATATTTTTATTTGATTTATTAAATAGGAGTAGTTTAAATTCATAAACTATAATTTAAAATTCAATATTAATTTTATAAAATATAAATTTTAATATTTCATATAATTAATAAATTCTAATAATTAATATTAATAATAATATAGAATAAAAGAAAAAATAAACGTATTATAAGAAAGAGAGAGTGGAAAATAATAATAATAAAAAAAAACTTACATTTTTTTATGGGAATCATTCAATGGTATAATGAGTACATCAGAATAGTTTGTTTTTACGTTAAAGCTACAAAACTTGTACTAAACAAGGGGATGTTTATCCCTTACCCATTCCCAACCTTATTATCATCTCAATTCCCTCAATCCAAACGCCCCTTTATAGTATTAAGGACAATGAACTTTCAGACATTTCTATGGTGATATGATATTATTTAGCATAATCATCGCGACTCTGCTTTTGGTTTCACCCATATAGATTCAAACCATTGGAAATAATTGCTTTTCCTATAAACCCATGATCATCAATTTTATTTAACCGATTGGAACTTTGACGCATTTCCAATAATTCTTAGTAATGTCAGTAAAAATCATCAGGCGTTGAACAAGATATAGTCATGATTAGAGTATCCATCTATGGTAGAGCCTTTAGACAGATAGTGTGCTCAAGTGTGGTTCAGATGGATAACTACTTCATGGTTGAGTCTACAATACGATCAAGTGTAATTCATAGATTAGATGACTATTTAAAAGAAGACTCAGTTGTCCTTTGTTTGAGAGGAGGATAGTTAGAAATGCCATCAAAGTCCCACACCTCGATTAAATAAGGGGATGATCATTAGTTTATGAGGGATGATAATGATCTTCAGTGGTATGAGGAATTTTGGATGAAACCAAAAGTAAAACTTATGCTTAAAGTGAACAATATCTTACTATTGTGGATATATTTGGAAGTCTGTTGTCCTCAACAAATAGAATTTCTTATATAAATCAATCAATAAACTAATGAGAGCATCAACATATTTATGAGCTATAAAGCCTAAACCTGAAATTTAATTATGACAAAATATTTTATTAGACTAAATTGTTACAAAATCATTCGAATAAATATATTAATGAATTAAGATGGGCTTAGCATATTATTACATATTTAAATATATAAACTAAATTATTTGTACTGAAAAAACCAAATCATTAAAAAATGAATAATCAAATATTAGAGTGGCCAAAGTACAATAATTCGAGGAGTACTTTAATTTTTAACCTATTTACATTCATATAAAAAGCATTAAATTTTTAAAAATGTAAAATGGAAGGTACTAAACCGAAACAACTTTACTTTATTAAAGTAAAACGTATAACAATATAATCTTCAATGGGTCTACCATAATTTCTCAAATTAAAAGAAAAAGATATTTAAAAACGTAGTTCAACTGACATAATGTTGTTCATATTATTAATCTCATGGTTTGAGGTTTGATTCTCCATCTCACACTTTAATTACAATATATTTTTAAAAAAATTTAAAAGAAAATAATAAAGTGATTTATTATTGTCAGTAATTATGAGGGGAAAACTATCATTTAAGTGGATAAGCTCAAATTAAATGCTTGATATGTGAAGGGACATTAGCAGCGTTAAATGACATTAATAACCTTTTATATATATAAAGTCACATTGTTCTTTTTCAAGGTTTCATCGTTTTTTTTAACCTTTCAAAATTATAAGGAATTTTAACCCGTTCTTCAAATCTCACAAAAGTGCCTTTGACTAATTGACGTTATTTAAAAAAATTATTATAATATTTAGTTACATATTAAAATGCGAAATAAAAACGCTGAACTAAAACAATAATAATAATATATTTTTTAAAATTATTATAATATTTAGTTACATACTAAAATGCAGTTTCTTTTGAAAAATTATAATTTAATTCAATTAACTTTCAAAATATTTATTTTAAATTTTAAATTCTTAATTTTTTTTAGAGAAAATTGTAAAAACTACACTTCATGTATGGTGATAGTTGTAAAACTATACCCTTAAACTTTCAATAAAATTGAACCCTCAAAATTATATAAATATTAAAATTGCGTCACATTAGACCTTCAAACAACCAATTGTAACGTTTATATGAGTTTAAGGGTTCAATTTTTAACACGTTTGGTTCAATTTCTAACTTTATTGCAAGCTTGGGGTCCAATTTTAGTACATATAAAAGTTTAGAGCCCAATTTTTATAATTAAAAATTTAAGGGTGTAATTAATTATCATCATATTTATTGAGTAGTTTGTTTTTGCAATTTACCCCTTTTTTTAACCCTAACAATCTTAGTCATTATTGTTATTTGGTTTATGACAAAATAAAAAACAAATCCAAAACTTCAAACTAAAACCTAATTGTCAAATTGAGTCTAGATGAAGTGCAATTGGCACATACTCTTCTCTAAACTCACACATCCAAAAAAAAAAAAAAAGAAAAAGAAAAAAAAAAGAAAAAGAATTTAAACTAATTTAAAAAAATACTTAGAAAACAATTTCTTTATTACATGAGCCGTTGGGAAGCTCAGGTCAGGTGAAAAAAAATATATTTAAAAAGGAAAAAACAGAGTTGATTAGAGGCCAGAGGGAGCTGTGAGGAAGAAGAGGAAGAAGAGATTCTTTTGAGCAAGAGGGGGCTTGGTAGTTGTTCAACTAAGTGGGTCCTTTTGATGGGTTTATTACCCAAAAGCAAAACCAGAAAGTGGGGTCGTCTCTCTCATTACCACAGCTAATTTTCTTCCCCCTCATTCTATTCTCTCCCATATCATTGAACCCTTCTTGGCAAGATCTGATTTGCCCCTTTAGAAAAGCCAGACGGAGAGAGACAAACCCACAAGCGGAAACGGACTCAAAATCCCATTCATTCACAGGCTTCTCTCCTTCAATTTCTCCATTTCCCTCTTTGCAAATTCTTCTCAAACTTCTCTCCAATCCCTTTTGTGTAAAGGTAAATGGGACCACTGATTTGAACTCAAGACTGAAGAAGCCAACCTCCTTCAGATCTGAAACTTCTCATTCCAGGTTCTTTCCCTTTTTCCCCCACTTTCCACTTTTGGATTTCGTTCTGTTTCCACTTTCTCCTTGGTCTCTGCTGCTTTGTTCATTGCAGTGTTGTAATGGGGCTGTGATTTTGCTTGAAATTTCATTTGGGTATTCTTCTTTCTTCTGTTTTCTTTGATTTTTTTGATCGAGTAATCGTCTCTTTGTTTGATCTTTTGTAATGGCATTGTGATTTTGTTTGAAATTTCACCTGGGTATTCTCCTGTTTTCTATATTGATCGTTTTTTTTGTTGAGTAGTCGTCTCTTTGTTTAATCTTTTGTAATGGGGCTGTGATTTTGTTTGAAATTTCACTTGGGTATTCTTCTGTTTTCTCTTTTCCTTCATTTTTTTGATCGAGTAATCGTCTCTTTGTTTAATCTGTTGTAATGGGGTTCTGATTTCTTCTCAGAACTAGCAATTTCTCTACCCCAATTTTGCAATGTTTTGGTTGTGAGTTGGTTATTTGTTGACTCAAGTTGACAATTTATATGTTCCTTCTGTGTTGTGGAGAGATCTGAAGGGTTGGGTTGCCTAATTTTAATTTAACCTACTCTATCAAGCTTAATCAGTTAACAGCAATCCTGTTTTGTATGCTAAATAACTTTAACGGTTAGATACTTGCATTTTGTGTTTGATCTTTTTCCCCTCCTCCCTCAACTGCATTGTTCACAGGATACTTGAGTTGTATGTATGCAAAGTAACTTTATTCATTAGAGAATTGCATATTGTGGCAATTTCATTATTAGTAATGTAGATGTATGAGTGCGAGGTCGTTTTCAGTATTCTGGTTTGAGATTGAAATATTTTATTTATGCCCATAAGGGGTTTAGGCATAGGAATGATAAGGAGATGGGAAAGAAAGAAACTTGGTTTTCTTCTGTAAAGAAAGCTCTCAGTCCAGATCCCAAAGAGAAGAAAGTTCAGGTATGGAAATTTTCCTCATCAGGGTTACTTTTATCCTTATTGAGATTTGATTTCAACTTTGTTAGTTTTTTTAGTACATTTATGAGTTCTTATAGAAAAAAATGTGGTCTTGAGTTTCTGATATTATACCGTTTGTGCAGAGCTCTAAGAAGTCGAAGAAGAAATGGTTTGGGAAGCAAAAGCATGCCAATCCAGATTCTACAGAGGCTGTGACAGTGCCATCACCACCTCAGCCTGAAGAGGCAAATATAATCCATTCAGAGAGTGAAGATAATAATGAGCCTTGCTCCGTCGAAGTTGCTTCTACAACAGAACTGACTTCTGCAGCTACTCAGACTAATGAGGCTAGTGTTTCTACTATTGAGCCAACTGTTGCTACTCCTTTTGTTGCGGATGAAGTTTTGCAACTCTATACAGAAACTCAAATTGTCAGCCCGCCTAAGGAGGAAGTTGCAGCAACCAAGATCCAAACTGTGTTCCGTGGATATCTGGTAATAGTTCCTTATAATAGTCTTGCCATCTATCAATCTTTCTAATCTTGTTTGGATCAATTCTAGACCGACAAATGTTTGATAGTTTTGTTGTTCCTTCAGGCAAGAAGGGCATTACGGGCTTTACGAGGGCTGGTGAGGCTGAAATCACTGATGGAGAGTTCTGCTGTGAAACGCCAAGCTTCAAATACCCTTCGTTGCATGCAGACTCTTGCTCGTGTTCAATCTCAGATCCATTTTAGGAGGGTTAGGATGTTGGAGGAGAATCAGGCTCTTCAGAAACAACTCCTTCAAAAGCATGCAAAAGACCTTGAGAGCTTGCGGGTCTCTTCCATTACCATTCTTTTATTTGTGTTTATTCTCACAATGACAAGTCCTAAAATTGAGACTGTTTATTCTCATAACCAAAGTCTCACATTGGCTCGATAAGGGGAAGATTCATAGTACATGAGTAAGGACAACTATCTCTAATGGTGTGAAGCCTTTTGTAGGCTACCCAAAGTGGACAATATGATACCATTTTTGATATATTTGGAGAGTCGTTATCCCTAACATCTTTGATCATAAGATCTCTAAACTCGATATATGAAAGTAGCTTCTCTTTTCCACTTATGACTTGCAGTTTGGTGTTTGTTGTGATGCTCTACTAACTTAAGCCCCTTGTTAATGATTATACTGCAGATTGGAGAGGAATGGGATGACAGTTTACAATCAAAGGAGCAGATTGAAGCCAGCCTACTGAGCAAATATGAGGCTGCAATGAGGAGGGAGAGAGCCCTGGCATATTCCTTCACTCATCAGGTGACATTCTAAAATCTTTATCCTTAGAGATGTTGACAAACAAAATTTTATCATTTATTCAGATTACTTAATAGTGATGCTTCTCAGATTTCTTCTTCGTTGATCTGGCTAGTATGTGGTTCAGGATTTGAATTGTTCTGGCGCATTTCTTAAGTGTTCTGTTCTTCTTGTTGGTTTTTTTTCCCTCAACTTAAAAGGTTCCTAAGAGTTGCACATTCTCCAACTGTACGAGATCTGAAAATTTCCATCTCACTTTTTCTCTTATTAACCCTTTTACATTGAAGAGTTTTATTCTCACTCCTTTACTTCTTGGATTTTATTTATTTGAGAAGTATCTTGATGAATGAAGTTCCAAGTTTGATTTGAGTATCGTTATCTGTCTACAGCAAACCTGGAAGAATGCTGCAAGATCTGTAAACCCAGCATTCATGGATCCAAGTAATCCCACCTGGGGTTGGAGCTGGTCAGAGCGATGGAGCGGGGCTCGGGTGCATGATGTTCCTGACCCAACAGGAAAAGATTCGAATAACAGTCATTCTGGTAAGAAGATGGCAAGTCGTGGCATTGTTGGTGGAGAAATCAGCAAATCATTTGCCCGCTTTCAGTTGAACTCAGAGATGGATTCCCCAACAGGCAGTCAGAAGACAACTCATTCTGCCTTCCAGCCCTCCTCAACTCCTTCCAAGCCAGCTTCATGCTCTGCCATAAAAAAACTGAAGCCCCCAAGCCCAAGAATCCTCTCCCTTCACGATGATGACTCGAAAAGTATTGTTAGCTTGCAGTCTGAAAGATCACGAAGGCATAGCACAGGAGGACCTTTGGTGAGAGACGACGATAACATGTCAACCGCTAGTGCTGTTCGGAGTTACATGACGCCTACTGAATCAGCAAGAGCAAAATCCAGATTGCAGAGTCCATTGGGAACAGCAGAGAAGAATGGAACTCCAGAGAAAGGGTCTTCAGCAGCAGCTAAGAAACGGCTTTCTTACCCTCCTTCACCGGCCAGGCCAAGACGACATTCGGGTCCACCGAAGATCGAAAGTGACCCAGATGCAGGAAAGAGCCTTAGCAATGGAGTTGGTGGCTAAATTATGCTCAAAATGATTGATTTTGCAGTCACATGGGTGAACTGCTGCAGGAAGGGAAAGACTAAGGAGTGAAGAAGATTTGTTAACCTTACAATTTTATTTTTAATTTATTTATTTTTCCACACACACCACCCTATCATTTGAAGTGATCCATGAAATGGTATTTATTCATTTTAGATGTGTTTAAATATGTTCCGAGTATCTGTTAAATTCTTGAGATTGGTATTGAGAAAACCACAGGACAAAGCTATGTTATGGGTCACTGCTATTTATTACTTCCATTGTGATTATTTTCTCCACAAATTACTCTATCATTAATCTTTATTACTTGCTTTACCGCGCTTTTTTTTTTTTTTTTTTTTTTTTTGGGATTGCAAGCATACTGAATTTACTTTAGTTAGTCCGTAATTTGCTCATTTTTGAAATTAACCCTACATATTTTTTAAAATTTGAACTTTTGACATGCCAATTAACTATGGTAGACATGTTTTTTGAGTTAAATAAGTGACTTATTCACTGTTGTTATTATTATTATGATAAAAAAGGCTATTTTTTAATATAGTAAAATAAATCAAAATATTTACAAATATAACAAAATGTCACCGTCTATTAGGAATAGTAGACACAGATAGACTACTATCGTCTATCATTAATAGACACTTATAGTCTTTCAGTATTTATGAGTGTCTATTACTGATAAACAGTTATATTTTACTATATTTAAAAATATTTTCAGTAATTTTATTATTTAAAACAATTTCTTTGAAAAAAAAAAACTTCATTCTCGACGAAGACACAAAATTAAAAAGTTCCAAACTTTAAGAGACTAAATCCAATGTACATAACATTTAAACTTAAGTGAAAAAAAAGTAAAACCAACATTATAATATTTATTTTTTATTCTTTAATTTTTTTAGTAAACTAGAAATGAACTATTTTCAAACTTTTTTGGTTTTTTGTTTAAAGTAGAACCACTTCAAATTTAAGATTAAATTTACAATGTAATTAAAATAATTAAGATTAGCTTAATTGCCGACACGGCTTAAAAAATGGAAAAGTTTTCTTTTTTAGAAAAAAAATTACAACCACCTAAAAATAGAATTTACAAAATAATAAAAAAAATTAAGATTAACTTAAAAAAATTGGATTGAAATATTTCAATTTCCTTTTTCAAAAAAATAAACAACCATATACAATTTAAGTTTTTTTGATAAGAATATAAAATTTAAGGTTAAATTTACAATTTAATAATAAAAAAGAAGATTAGGTTATTAGGAACTTGCCGACCAAGAAATTAAAATCATAGCAAAAAAAAAAAAAAAAAAAAAAAAGACACGTTTTTTTGGTTTATTGGTCACGTACGTTTACGAATAGTAAATTAGTAATACATATCGCATATCGGGACTTTTCTCTGCTCGAATCAATTTCCGTTTCCTGAAAACCCTAGAATCGAATTTTGAGAAACCCCTTGGAGGAAAGGAAAAACCCATAGCCATTGGATGATATTTGCCCCTCCGTCGATCTCAAGTGTTCTTCATTCATGGTGAGTCTTCGCACATTCCTCGTTTTCTTTTATGTTCTGTCCTTATGGCGGTGGGACTTTCCTTGTCAATTTTTTTCCATTTCTATTTGATTTCGAGTTGGTTGCTTGTAGATTTTCGTTCGGGAGCTTGAAACTGTTGATTCTTTGATGGGTTTTGATTCTTCTCGAATTTTAAGACTGGGTTACTGCATTATGTATCTGTTAAAATTCAGGGTCAGTTCGTTTTATGAGAAACTTGGAAACATTTATGATACCGAATCTTGGCTCGTCTAGAAAATTTGTGAACGTTTTTGTACTTTGCTTGATATACAATTGATTCAGCTCCCTAGATAGCGAATTTTGAGTTAAGTTGTTTTCGTTCTGATTTTATGGGATTTTTCCCTGTAACTCTGCTGCTTGAATCTTTTGGAGTGGATTCCAGCTATTCTTTCTTTCATTCTTAGGAGGATTTTCTAGCTTCCTGTATAACAGAACTGGTTTTTTTTAAGCTGCTGCTCTATTGGCAATCGGCTCTAATTCTTTGTGTGCAAATCCTTGTAGGCTACACCATTGATTACAGGACTTGCTGTTGCTGCGGCAGCTTACGCTGGTAGATATGGTATTCAAGCTTGGCAGGCATTCAAGACAAGGCCAGTTCGACTACGCAAGTTCTATGAAGGTGGCTTTCAGCCTACAATGACAAGGAGGGAGGCAGCTTTAATTCTTGGAATTAGGTATTTACTGAGTCTACCATGAGACGATCAAACCCCTCATAACTTCATTGATTTTCCTCCTATTTTTGTTTCCACCTTCGTGGCTATGTTTTACTTTAAAATGTTAAAAACTCATTTGAAGATGGAAGTTTATGAGCTATCATTCATCATAATGATCTACTACTGCTTCTCCATATTACATCTCTCCCTTTACCTGCCTGTGGCTAAGATTTTATCTTCATTGTATTGCCAGGGAAAGCACTCCAACAGAAAAGGTGAACGAAGCGCACAGGAAGGTGATGGTTGCAAATCATCCAGATGCTGGTGGTAGCCATTATCTTGCTTCCAAGATCAACGAGGCGAAAGACATCCTGCTTGGGAAAACCAGAGGAAGTAATTCTGCATTCTAATGGTTGATGGCAAGTTATTTGTTCATTTAGCATAGCATGTCTCAACAAAACGCCGAGGATCACCATTTTTCTAGCTTACCTGGTGTGTCAAAATTTTGACCTTATATAAATTTACTTGTGTCTGATTGATTCATGGGGATCTTATTATACTTCATACTGTGGATTCATTGACAACAATGAGAAAGCCTATAAATTCTGTGAACTTTTCTGTGATCACTTGCTATTTAGCAATAATGAATTATGGATACGTTCCCTTGAAATTCTGTGAACTTTTCTGTGGTCTTACTTACATTATACTGTTTAACCCTCTGCTCCATCTACATCCAGAGGTCGTTTGAAAATTAAGTTTACAAACAACAGTTTTGCCTGTCAATGAAGCAGGATCCAATTGTGAGGCCTAGAGTTACGTTCTCCTCGCTATCCTGGGTTTCATTTAACATGATTCATTTGGACGTCGGAGAACTACATTTTTTTCTTGTTTCAAACAAACACTAATTTCGCCTATTGAATTCTTTATTTATTGTCTTCTTTTTAGGGGGATTTAAAACTCAATTCAAGTTTTAAAAACTAAAAAAAAAAAAGGTAGTTCTCGTAAATTTGTTTATGTTTGTAGATTGGTTAACCAATCAAATATTTACTTTTGAAAGCTAAGGTGAGGAATTTGTGTGTAAACAAAAACGATTTTTAAAAATAAAAAATGCGAGGTCTTTAAACTTGGAAATTGGAATTAATTTCCTTTTATATTTTACGTTTAATAAGGACATAAAGAAAGGGGATGGGATATGCAGTGCATCAACAACATTCCAAAGGTGCATTATGGTCATTTTTCAAGGTCTCAATTAACCTTTTCCAATTCTTAAACCAAAAAATAAATAACCCATAATAACATACACCTTGCCTCCTTTAATATTTAATCTATTTTTGTAGAAACTCATTGTTACTAAGCAAATAACTATGTTTTATTTTGTGTTCAATTGGTGGATTCAAAGTATGCCAACCTTTTACTTCTTTTGAATTCATTTTATTTTAAAAATTAAATTGTTACATCGAATTAATTTTTTATCGTCTTTTTTTTAGACCACAATTCAATTAATAATAAACAGAAATACACGATGAGAATCACATATTTGAGAGAAAAAAATTTAATGTCCCAAACCTAGGATTCAGAATCCGAATGGCTCCAACATTTCCTTGCATCTGCTACTACCTGGTCACGCTATATACTTGTCTTAAACTACTTCCAAGAATGAAGACTATTCCACAAACCAACACGGGTCCTAGCATGTTTTGTTCTCACTCACGTGCTTCCTAGGAAAATGTTGGGTTATTCAATCTTCTCTAGACCCAATTACTCAAGATCAACACTGAGATGATGAAGAAATGACTGAGAAAGATTGTGTCAAATCCTCGATGCTAGATAGTCGATGCTCGATAAGTTTATACTTGATGCTCAATGTAAATTTCCTTCTATCCTCGACGAGTTTCTATTCTTTGCTCGATGGAACTCGATTAGTGCTAATCGATACTCGACTCTACTCGATGAGTCTTGATCTTTACTCGAAGCAACTCGAAGACGAAAATGGCTAACTCGATGCTACTCGATAGAAGAAATTAATGCGTTTGATAACAAGATTGTGTTTACGCGATTTGTAAAAAGATTGATGTCGATCGAACGAAGAAGATAAAGAGAAGAAAAAGAAACACACAGGATTATGTGGTTCGGCCAAGATGCCTATGTCCACGGGAAGATTCACATTCTTTTTCATTGGAAGATTGCATACAACTTTGTTTTGTTTACAAAAAAAAATAGAAAATTATGAACTACTTTGTTTTGTTTTCTGATAAGTGGTATTTATAACATATACCAACAGACCGTTACAAGATAAAGTTAGTTATAAACTAAACCAACTGAGGTATTTGAGTCATGATTTCTTCAAGTTCTCCACCTTGACTCTAATGCATTGCAATCTTCTGATCATCTTGATTCTGACCATTCTGTCTACCCTATGTCTGGAAGTTCGAAATCAACCTGTTTTAGACATTTGACCAATTTAAGCATTGAAACTGGTTTTGTCAACATGTCAGCTGCATTCTCTAATGTGTGAACCTTTAAGATTTCTATTTCCCCCGTCTCTACTTTGTCTTTGATGAAATAATACTTTATATTAATATGTTTAGTTCTAGTGTGGTATTGTGAATTTTAGGATAAATGGATAGCACTTTGGTTGTCACAGTAGAGTTTTACCACAGTTTGATCTATTCCAAAGTCTTTCAGCAATCCCTTAAGCCATAATGCCTTTTTAATTGCTTCTGTTAAAGCCATATATTCAGCTTCTGTGGTAGATAAAGCTACTATAGATTGTAGTGTTGCTTTTCTGCTGATTAGATTAGGACCATAAAGAAATAGGTAACCTGTTAAGGACCTCCTTTTGTCCAAATCATCAGCATAGTCAACATCCACATATCCATATAGTTCTAATTTTGGTTCAACTAATTTTTGGTAGACTAGTCTTGAGTTTTTAGACCAAACTAAGTATCTTAGGATCCATTTAGTAGCCTCTCAGTGTCTCTTACATGGGTTAAACATATATTTACTAACAAGGCTAGCTGAATATGAGAGATCAGGTCTGGTAGAAATCATTAAATACATTAGGCTTCCGACTGCCTGACAATAGGGTATGACTGATATCTGTTTTTGATGTCTTGATCAGAATCTTTAGGAGAGTTAGCTGAGGATAGCTTGAAGTGCTGAGCAATAGATAAGCTTACAGGTTTAGCATCACTCATATTGAACCTTTTTAGGATATTCTCACAATAGGTAAACTGATTGATACTTAAAACAGACTCCTCCCTGTTCTTTAGGATTTCAATTCCTAGGACCTTGCTTGCTTCTTCCAAGTCCTTCATATCAAACTCCCTTTTTAAAAGGTTTTTAACACGAGTTAGTGTTGGGATTGGTGTCCTAATTCCCCAGGAGTCACATTGTTTGTAATGATACACATTGTTTGATGAATAAAATAACTGTTCTTTCATTTTGGCATTTACTCATATCCAATAAACAAAGATCCTTGGTTATCTTATGTGAACTTAAGCATGTATATGTGATATACAAGTAGATCATGCCTTAAGTGATAACCTAAATAGGTCTGTAGTATAAGGATTAATGTTGGATACCTAATCCTGGTGACACTACGGATACGACCCATTTTGTAGAGGTTTGCAAGTGTTGTAAACTACTACAGATGGTAGATCTTAACCATTCATGTAGAGACGTGCGAGCAGAGGTGTCATATATAAAGAGTTTGTATAAGACCGAACCATGAGATGATTAGACTCTGTATATAACGCCGTTGATACTAGAGACTTACATCTCACCTAAACGATCATAGGTGACACGACCTCAATCCTGAGTGTTTTGGGAGCTTCTGCCTTTGAGGGCAGTTCTTTGATTAGTATGGGTAAGAATGGCCAGATTGCCAACTCAACATGCCTACCTTTTTGAGGACTTGTCTGATCTGGGAGCTGGGAACTCAATCAACAAGATGGAATTCGCTCCTTTCCCGAAGCAGGAATAAGTAGAGAGATTGCTTCCTTAAGGGTTGATTCCGGGGCTTGAACATAATGGCACAACTTTCTTTAGAAGAGAGGACTCAGTCATAGTAGGACTATGACTTATGTTCATTAGAGGGATCAGTTGGTACTTAAGGAGTTAGATGTAACATACAGGGGCATAATGGTTATTGGCCGAACTGTACTTACGAGAGAATCTGTAAAAGGTTCGTACTTCTGATTGGTTAAGATGGACACATAATATATCTGTGGTAAGGAGAGTTCAGCTGTCGGTCTTTATATGGAGTGTCTGGCAGTTAACAGATGGTGGATCTTGTGACTAAAGAGTTTAGTCAGTTATTCATGTACCGTTGGAGTTTCGAGCTACAATTCCATAAGGTCCCCTTGGTAGATTCAATTGGATTCAGTTGAGGATCAGTTCTTGGTGTTGATTTGAAATGTTCAAATTGATAAGAGGTAATTCGTTATATATGATATGATCGGTATAATGTATGAGATACATCTAGTGGAGGATTAATGTAAATGAGATTTACATTAAGTGCCATGGAGTAGAAAAAGAACTATGGTTTATATGTTTCAATGAGATGAATATTAAAACTATAGGTTATAAATATAGTATGATAAGTTAGTTATCATTTATATTTTAACAATATCCATTATTGGATAATTAAATCTTTTCCTCTAATAGATTGTCTCTTCTAGAAAGTTTAAAAATTGGTTTTGAGATTTCTTTCTCTCGAAAAATTAATCTCAACAGAAGTTGTCAAGTAAAAAGGATTATTTAAGCAATAACTTGGAGCGAGCTAAACGATCGTGTAGTGTTTGTAGGCAACAGACACGTAGCGATAGAGAATGAGCTAAACGATCGCTTAGCTTTTGCTAAACCTATACGATAGGTTTAGTCTTCTCCCACTTGCTCAATCATTTAGATGATTATCGTATCCTCCGTCTCTTGCCTCAAACCAAGTCCACACAGAGCCCACCCTCTGGATTCTCACACCGAGAATACCAAGGTAGCCTTTTTGGTGGTGTCATACTCAACTCGACATCGTTGAGGTTCTGTGGAGGCCGTTAGTGCTGTTGGAGTGTTCATGATCGAGGCAATCGCCGAGTTCGAGTGCGCGGTGTTCGTGCTGTGTAGTGGTCGTGTTGGTCGAGCATTCGAGGTTGCTGTGTTCGAGCGTTCGTGAGCAAAGAGCTTGGCGTTATGAGTCTACAAATGTGTGTAGATTTTTCCTTGATTATTTATATTATCATGCTGTAATTTCTTTAATGAAAGCATAACCGTATGTTTTTGTTTATGACTGTAATTTTTAAAGTTCTTATATGATGTAATTTGGAATGATCTTTCCATTGCTCATGGAAATCCTCATGATCGATTTCCTTCAGTTAGATCTTCCTTGAACCTACCTGCCAGTAACATATCATCCATATATATGAGTAGGTAAACGTTATCCTTATAAGAACCTGTATTTACATAAACACATATGTCAAATAAACTTCTTTTGAATCTAATGCTAGATATATAGTCATTGAACTTTCTATACCAGCACCTAGGTGATTATTTTTACCCATAGATTGATTTGTTGAGTTAACAATAGAAATTTTCTTTTCCTTTAACTTCAAATCCCTTAGGTTGCGTCTATAGATTGTCCCTTCTAGATGCCCATGAAGGAAGGTAGTTTTCACATTTAGTTGATACAATTCTAAGTTATTTTGAGCAACCAAGGATAAGAGAAGTTTTGTGGAGGTTTGTTTGACAACTGGAGAGAAAACCTCTGAGTAGTTTATTCCTTCCCTTTGAGTAAAACCTCTTTGCAACCAACCTTGCCTTATACCTAGGTTTCTGATCACAGGATGCACCTTCCTTATGTTTGAAAACCCATTTAGAGGCAACTGGTTTGTAACCCTTAGGCAGAGGAACTAAAGACCAAGTGTCATTTACATTTAATGAATGCATTTCCTCATTCATAACGTCTATCCAATCTCTTGCATCAGCATAACTTGTTGCTTCTTCAAAGGTTACTGGTTCTTGGTTAGTAGGAGCCATAATAGCATTTATAACCAAATTCATATAGTTCATTTCAGTATATCTAGCTGGAGGGGTAATGGTTCTCCTTTGTCTATCCCTAGCTAAGACATACTGACTCAAATTGGTTTGCTAATTTACAGTCTCCTCTTGTTCCCCTGCATCTTTCTCAACTTCTCCTATGTCACTAGGTAGGTAGATTCTGTTGGTTGCTCAATAGGTAACTCCACCTCAATTCCTGTGGTAGATAACTCACCTTCATCCTCAAGTCTTTTCTCCTTTTGCATAAACATCTTTTCTTATCTAAAAGTGATGTCTCTGCTAATTATGAACTTCCTCTCTACTGGATGACATTTTATATCCTTTTGACACCCTTTGTGAAGCCTACAAACATGCACTTAACTACTCTGGCTTTCAACTTCCCTTATTTTGGTGAATAAACCCTACACATAAAAAAACCTTAAGGTTGTCTAGATTAGGAGGATACATTTGTTCAATTCGTGATGCGAGCTTAGGAGTGTATCGTATGAGGAAATTGGAAAAAGAGTGCAAATGTGAATGATGCGTTGATGCGTTAGTGATGCGTGAGAGATATGTGAAGGGACGTGTGACACTCCTTTTTATGCGTTCAAGTTGAAGAAAATCGGAACTCGAGATTTCCATGAGTAGTGGAACAAGACTATTCCAAATTACAATAATGAATTAACAAATATTTACAGTCGACTTCAATACAAACGGTTATGCAAAACATACAAAAATTACAACATGTAAAATACAAAGGAACAGACAGTAAAACTCTACGTACATAGGCAGAATCGTCTCCACGCTCCATTGTGAGACTCTGATCGAACAACAGCAACCACGAGTGCTCGATCTATACGACTGCAACACAGCAACGAAAACCGCATGAACACTTCATGCTTGTCCTCAACGATCTCCTCGATCACAAACTCCTACGCAACACGAACGAACACCGCGCTCGTCCTCAGCGACACGAACAGCCTCCAGAAAACCTCAACGGTGTCAAGTTGAGTCTGACACCACCAACAAGGCGACCTTAGTATTTTCGGTGTGAGAATCCAGAGGGTAGACTTTATTCAGACATCGTATGAGGCAGACGAATAGAGGAAACAACGATCGCGTACACGACTGGGCAAGTGGGAGATGGCTAAGACCTATCGTATAGATTGATGCCCAATCGTTTAGATAAAGCTATGCAATCGTTTAGCCTATCGTCTAGCTCAGTTTTGCCTACAATCTCTACACGATCGTTTAACTTGGGCCAGCGATCGTCTAGCAAAACTATGT